>NW_006284336.1:1398004-1450684 GCF_000327345.1 Myotis davidii | reverse complement strand
TATATGCATATACATATATATACATGTATATACAGATATACATATACGTGTGTGTGTGTGTATATATATATATAGATATATATATATATATATATATATAAATAGTAACTTCTGCAAAACGTTCATTTGATTGTTAACAGAGTGACTGACTGGCTGGTATCTCAATACGTTACTTTGGCCCTGCTTTATTCTATTGAGAAAAGGACAAGGTGTTTTGAACACATAAAAATGCATAACAGTAAAATCAGGGTCCTGAAGACCTAGATGATATCCTTTTGAAATCAGCTAGTAATTACTCAGTGTATTCCCTGGGCAATTCTGTCCAAAGAGACACCTGTAAATGGAAATCTAAACTGAAATCCATTACTTGATTTTGCTAGGAGATAGATTGTGCAGATACATACTGCAAAAAAGACTGAAAAAGTTAAACACTTTCTAATTATCCAACTTCACACATTTGGGAAAAAATGAAAAGAATTGGTATAAAAATACAAAAGAACATTTTTGGTGTGAGATTATAATGTATGAGATTAGATAGCAATGTTAATAAACACATTCTCAGTGCACAAGTGTTTTAACCAAACAGGCTGCACAATTTAATCAAAGGAATCACCCTAACCTCTAGGACAGTGGTTATAACAAAGAAACAGAATTTCCTGAGGATGAAGCCCAGAAATCAGGATTTTAAAAAGATTCCCAGGTGATTCTAATGTGCAGCCAAGGTTGAGAACCACTGCTCTAGGAGGACTGGAAAATGGCCTTGCTCCCTTACTTCTCATCGAGTTTTGCTCAGTGGATAGAGATTAGACCTCCGACTGAAGGGTGCAGGCTTGATCCCTGGCCCTGGTCAGGGCCTATGAGCGAGGCAACTAATCAGTGTGTTTCTATCACATGGATGTTTCCTGTCTCGCCCGCTCCCTTCCACTCTTTCTAAAAATCAGTGAAAAAATATCCCCAGATGAGGATTAAGAATAACAAGAAAAACAAATAACCAAACAAACAAAGGGAAACACCCATGAATCTGTTAGTACTGGAGAATTGAAATTCTGTCACTTAAGGCAAACTCCAGGACTGCTGAATGTGGGAGTTTACATGTAGACCGGGAACCCAAGCTGAGATCTTGGACTTAGTTTGCCTAATTTCTGGCTATCAGCATCCTGAGACCTAGGAAGTTTTTCCACCAAACATGCCAAGACTCATAAGATATAAACAACTCCACAGAACCTTACCAAATGAAAATGTGATCAGCATTAATGAAATAAAGACAATTCAAGGGGAAGTGATTAACCCCTTCCCCAACAATTTTTTTGTTAAAAACGTTTCTTTTTCAGACTAATTTTTTTATTTTGGTTCTATATAGTATTTTTGATGCTGGTTATGAAAACAGTTTGTAATTACTTTTTCTTCCCATTTTTGTGGTTAAGAATAGTATTTCCTCAGAAAGTTTCTAGATGAAATTATTTAGAATGGTACATATGTAGCTGGTTTTTGAAGGTAAAGTTTTAGACGAGTATACTCGTCGACGACTGAAAAAAGAACATTTTGTGAAAACGTGTATACACGTTTCTGCCGGGGAAGGGGTTAAGACCATGCACATGTTTGAAATTCCAGATCCAAATTTGGATTGTAACTGTCATTTCTCTGAGCCTAAGTTTTCTCACCCATCAAATGAGTATAACCTACCCTATAAAGATGTGAATATTAAATGACATTATGTGCTGCAGAATATTTAGCACAATCTGTAAATATTAACAATTATTATCACCATCTCTATCCAGTCAGATGCAGATCTCATCAGACTGAATTCCACAGGGTGAGGCATTTCAGATGTGAACATAGAAACATTCACAAACTTTCAGAGAGTTAGATTTATAAAACTATGATTAGCATCTCATGCTGGTTTTGTTCAAATACATGCCTTGGAGTCAGAGATAGAACCATATTTAAGTATAATTGGTACCCTTTATAAACCTAGGTTTTTTATAATATACATTTAAAAAAAGTTTGAGATGGCTTCAGCAGATTGTCGTGGGACAAAAATATAAAACAAGGAAGAAAATAGAAAACTAACAAAACCAGGTGTATCTAGGCACCCCTACTATGTAATTCAATAGGAGAGATGACCCCTGAGGCTCTGTTAGGGTGCATTCAATGAGGGGTCACTTAATATCACTGACATTTATTAAAATGTGTATGATGGAAAGACCTTTTCTGAACAATTGATTCTTCATCTGCAATGTGAGGGAGCTGGAAGTGGAACATCTCTGAGTCCTCAGGTTGTGTGACTTCCTTGGCTCCCTAACACAAAACAGGAAGAACCAGCCCCTGGAAAAGCAATAGGCCTTTTCATTCTCCTCAAACCTCTAACTAAAGTTCATTTTTACAAGCCAAATTTAAAAATCAATTAATAAATTACAACCGCCAAAGAATGTTAAAAAGCCCAGAGGCACCTAAGAAGTGCTTGGAAGAAACAACAAAGCATTAAGCCGGAGATAAATGGGTTAGCTGTGTGTTTACTGTAATGTTGACTTAGTATCCCCAAGCAAAAATTCTCTCACCTCCACTTACCACTGCTTTGTATGATAATAGCAGCATTAATTTTAAAATGATCATGAATCAATCATGAAATCTGACTCTTGTTTTCACTGGCAACAAAACACGCTAATTAGCACCTTGAACAAGAGTGCTTTCTAGATGGGCATGGGTGAGAGCAATCTTCTCTGTTAATTCTTTGCTAATTACCCACAGTAAAAGAGGTTGAAATACCATTTAGCTGTGTTAAATTCTCTACCCCTCCCGATTACTAGTCCAGTGACATAACCACCTTGAATCTGCAGGCTGGGACAGAGCAGACTAGAGTTTCTCAAGCTGGGCTATGACAGGTTGAGGGGGGCTGTCCTTGTGCACTGAAGGATGTTTAACAGCATCCCTGTCCTTCAGCCACTAGATTGCCAGTCACATCTTCCTGACCCGTCCCCACCCCTAAATGTGACCACCACAAATGTCTCTAGACATTGCCAAATGTCCCCTGACTGGCAACACTGTCCCCAATTAAGAACCACTGGACTAAAGAATCACCTCTACATGAAGTTAAAATGATTAAATGTAATAACAGATTTTTTTTTTTAAAAAAAGGACCTAACATGCTGTCAGGTGCACAGTGGGACTGCAATACACATAAAGATGGTTAAAACTGATCCATCTAAGGAATCGAAGCAAATGGAAAAGATGCTTCTCCCACCAACTTTGGGGAATGAGTTTGGTCAATGCTGTCCTCAGGTCCTGCCTTCCTTATCCCTATAGAGTTGTTGTTGTTGCTTTAAAAATTAACTTGTTCAAGGTTAACTTCCAGGTAACAAAGTGTGTGCTCTCCATGTGTTTTGACAGCTGTTTACACCCATGTCACATAGAAGCCTCACCAAAGGTTTTAATTTGCTTCAAACTCACATTGAAGTAAGAGGCCACATATGATATTCTATATCAGAAGTTTTACCATTACATTCACAAGCTTGTGATCGGGCGCTTGTGATCGAGCCTCTTGGAAACCGTTTGCTGAGAATGTTCCCGATTAGCCCTCCAGGGGATGAGCTTCCCTGGATCCAGGGCAGGTTCATGGAGTGAGACTGCTGCAGGAGCACAGGGCCCCATGCTTGCGGCTCAATACTCTGCAGTTGCATATCGTTATTCTTTGATAATTACAGGTCTGACCCTGTATTTTGTAAGTAAAGTCCAATGGGACAATGGAGCATGTGCTGGGCTTGGAGCAGGGGTGGGCAAACTTTCTGACTCAAGGGCCACAATGGGTTCTTAAACTGGACCGGAGGACCGGAACAAAAGCATGGATGGAGTGTTTGTGTGAACTAATATAAATTCAAAGTAAACATCATTACATAAAAGGGTACGGTCCTATTTTTCAATAGTTTTATTCATTTCAAACGGGCCGGATCCGGCCCATGGGCCGTAGTTTGCCAACGGCTGGCTTGGAATCTTAGCTCACCTGCAGGTCTGCCCTGTCCCCCAATCCTGCCTGCCTAGGATGGATTCTTGGCCACCTACTCTCTGCCCACTGACACCCTGAGCCAGGACAGTCCTTCCCTCCAGACCTCCACCTTGAGACCACTGTCACCCTCAACCCAGGTTTCCTCATCATGGAATACCCACCCTTCGGCCCTCTACTCCCAGTGGGGGCCGGGCATGGATGTGAGTAGGCAAGACGTCATAAAAGCTTGCAGCCTTGCCCAGTCCTGGGCTGGCAGGACCTAGTGTGTTGGCATGGTGACAGAAAAGGGGTTCTTGCTCACCCTGATCCAGGTCCCAAGTATGTCCCAGAGCAGAGAAATTCTTGTCCACCCAACATTGGCAGGCCCAAGGAAAGGGGGGCCAACTTCCCTGCCCCGGCACTGAAGCCCACATTCTCATTTTGCCCTGAGTCTGGCATATTCTTTAGTCTTGCTGGGACTTCTCTTACTTCAATGTGTACCTTTGGGGAATCACTTGCATTAGAATCCTTGTTCATGTCGATCAGAAGAGAGATGGCTTAGGGCCAACAGGCTTCCTGGTGTAAAGATCAGAACCACTAGCTCCTTCGAGGCCATCAGATAAATGAGGGAGCTGAAGAAATGAGCAGCAGCCATCCACAGGTCTTGCCAGGAATTCCTGATCCTGCTTCTCTTCCTTCATGCCTCCTTCCACTGCTGATGGCCTGGAGCCCTTGCTCAGGTGCTGGGATCTCCACGCCTCTGTCAGTGGCCCTCGGAGAATAAGTTAATGACCAGAGCTGTGCAAGCACACACCAAATTACTGTTCTATAAGCTCTTTCATCAAAATTACAAAAGCCACAACTGCTTCCTGGACGTCAGAGGCAGATCTGATGATACACGTGCTCTATGACCATAAAACAGAATGTTCTAATCAAATGGTAAATCATGCCTATAGGATTTTTATATCTCCATTTAGAAGGAAAAGAATTACACTTTTTTTTCCCCCCAGACCCTTTTCTTAAAGCAGTGCTCATATGTCTAAAACTTCTGGGGAGTCCTTAGTCAGGATACCCTGTGTCACAATCCACACAACTGTGGACAAATTCAGGAACAGGAGAGAGAAAAAGTTGGAAGAAATAGCATTTGTAGCTTGTGATAGTTCCCAGGCAGTTAAATGCTCGCCCCAGCTCATCACTGCCCTTACCCCTTCTGTATAAAAAAAAAAAGACTATTTATAAAGAGAGAAAATATTGTTGGCATTTTCTTCAATCCCAAATTGAAAAGAAAGAACCACAGGAACCATTTCTCACAGGCAATTATTTTCTCTTTGGCCTTATAAGAAAACATGTGTATTGTCAAAAGAATTAAATCATTAATGCATTTTAACATCCATTACTACATATTAAATGTTATTTATTAAATTGCTAATAACTCATTAGCTAAAAGGCAAATGTGAAATCACTAATCCATTAAATTTTAATAATTAAGTTGGATTTTAATGGTGAGAGAGAGAAGTAAGTATCTGATGGAAAATAATTTTAAGTAACAAAACAGAATCAGCCATGATGACATTATCCTTAGTGGCTGTAGGCTGTGTCTGGTTCCCATGTCAGGTGCATCATGACAATTTCCCTTAAAAACCAACAATAACAGTTCCTTCGCAATAAAAAACGGTAACTTTATAAAGAGAAGAGAGCATGAAGCAGGGAATCAGCCGAATGCATTAGGGGTTTACAAAGTGAGGTTTGCAGGCTAATATGCGGTCCAGTTATTTGATGTTGACTTGATAACCGCACAAATTGGAATTGCCACAATTTAATGAAAGTTCCCGTGTGATACACAAGAAACACAAACCTAAGTGAATTGTGCTTGAGAACAGAAGCAAATGTTAATAAAATACACAGGGAAAGAAAAAAAAAAAAAAACAACCCACTGATGTTTCTTAAAATGTGCCGTATTCCTACCTGCAATTTCTTACCCTAAAACTGCCGCTGCTCCTGGCTGTATTCTGGGCCTCCCACCAGAGCCTGGCTTCCTGGAGGGAGTGTGTGTGCACCCAGCTGTTTCCAGAGGCCCCGAGGGTCAGGGTCTCATCAATCAGATGCCCATGCTGGACACCATGCAGGAGGGAAAATGTAGCATCTTTCTCCAAGGAATCCTGACTGTATGTGCTGAAATCATTTCCATTTCTTGAAGGCCAGTCCCCACAGATTCAAGAAAAACAAAAAGCCTTTTCACCCATGATAAAGAAAAACAAATACGGAAGAATAACTATTTTTTTTCCCATCAGACTATCCAGTGGGAATTAAAATACCATCATCTGGATACAAAAGACAAGCATTTAAAATGCATAAGGACGGACTTGAGTTGCTACTATGACTGTGACCTTCAGCTCCCCAAACATTTATGATTCCGTAATTACCGGATGGTATTATTACTGATGGCTACACCACTTCCTCTCTCTTATAACCATTTGGATACACTAAGGTGAGTCAAATTCTCATCATTTGCTGGGTATTGCAGTATATCCGGCAAATAGCTGTCCACTTAAAAAACCTTGAACTTATACATACTGGGATATATTAAACACTATAAAAATTAACATTTTAGGTCCTTTTTTTATATATATATGTGGCTTTAAATGAAGCCAGTAATTGATAGTACTATGATTACTACCTTCAATGAATACAGACTGGTAAGCCACTGATCAAAGAAGGATTTATAGTGCTTGATTTCTGCTCACACGAGTGTTAGATTTTAACCCTACCAGATATTCGATTCAGATACTTGATTTTATTATCCTGAGCTCTCCACTGGTAACCTTGCCTGTACTTTTAACCAAAGCTAGCAGAAGCATCTCTCATCTGCTCAATTACTTATTAGTGTTGCTATAGAATACCATTTCCTCTCGAGGCTGATAAAATATTAATCAAAAACAGGAACTGAGCGATTTCCCAGTGTAGATGTCTTCTAATGGTAATACAGGGAGTCAAAGAGAGATCTGGAGGTCACATAATAGCTTCTAAAGAAGGCAGAGAGGAGTGACACCGGAGCACTAGGAGAGACCGCAGGCAGAGCCCAGGAGCTGGGTGAGTTATTACCATTCCGCACAGAGGAGAACTTCCAGAAGTGTGAATTGAAGTGACTTGTGAGGAAAATTGAGGTCTAAGGAACACTCAAAGAATAAGGTTGTTGTTCCTTCTTAACACAGAGCAAACTTTCAATTAACTAGAATGGTGTCTCGATTTAATATTTTTCCCCCATATTTTCTCAACAACTTTCAGATTTCCTTAATCTACTTCCTGCCTTAACAAAGAGAGTAGGACAAAAATGAATGAGTCTCAAATCAACTTCTGAATTTCAAAAAATGCCTTTTGTCTCTTGCCTTTTCCTCCACAATCATGTATATGTGGAAAGAACATGTGCTTTAGGTATAGACAGCTGTGGGTTTGCAGCAGGCCCACCACTCACAACAAGGTGACTCACTGGAAAATCACTCTCTCTCAACCTTAGCTTCTTGAAAATTTGCAAAACTTGTCATGAGTCTCAAATGCTCTCTTTCCCCATCTCCAGTGCCCAAACTATAAAATTCAGACAAGTGCCCCCCGTACCCTACAGCTAAATCACACACACATTTTTATAGATCTAGAGCAGCCGTGGGCAAACTACGGCCCGCGGGCAGGATCCGGCCCATTTGAAATGAATAAAACTATTGAAAAAAAAGACCGTACCCTTTTATGTAATGATGTTTACTTTGAATTTATATTAGTTCACACAAATACTCCATCCATGCTTTTGTTCCGGCCCTCCGGTCCAGTTTAAGAACCCATTGTGTCCCTTGAGTCAAAAAGTTTGCCCACCCCTGGTCTAGAGTGAACTGCAGTTTCTTGGGGGTTTAATATGCTAAAAAAAAAAAGTGTGTTTTTTTTTTTAAGCATTGACTAAATACCACCGAATACTTTAAGAACTATTCTTTTCATAGTAGCAAAATAAAAGCACACTTGTAAAGGCTGGCATCTTGACAATATCAATTAATTTGGAAACCGATATGATGAATCCTATTCCTTTGGTTAATACCTATTACTTATATGAGCACCCTTAATTCATGAGCCTGCATAAAATCCCTTAACATAAGTAAAATTCTTCCCATTTTTCAAAGGAGGAGGCCTAAATTCATTTGCCCGATTTTATGCTGCTGTTAGATAGCAGCATTGTAATAGGAACTTGGGCCACACTTTTGAACTATCTCTGCCTCTCCTACATTTCCCAATCCTGATACTCCGTGAAATAACCCCATCACCATCCATGCACCCCATTTATGAAGTAATATCTAAAAACAAAGAAGATGCACAAAATATCTCTTGAGGACTCGCCAAGCTTCAATGAGATCAAGAATTAAGTCATAAAAGTAAGCTGTCAAAATTTTTAAATTGAGGATGTCGTTCTACCCCTGTGAAGTTAAACAGAACAGACTCGGCTCCCTCCCAGGACTAAGGGAGTGCGTTCCTGGAAGGAATGGCGGGCACTCTCCTTCGTTTCACCCGCAAGTCCAGCCCTTCATCCAGTTCTGCTCCCAGCACCATTATTTATTTTGAACTCATCTGGTCCTGTTGCTTGTTAACTCCATGGCAAAATTCAAATTCACAGCTCCCCTATCAGATTACAGGAGGATCCCTTCAGCTTAGACATTCTGGGCTTGGGTAAAAAGGCAGTCCACACCACAGGGGTTCCACTTATGATTGGGGTGGGGGGAGGAGTGTTCACTCTGCTACAGGGGCAGCCAATGCATGTATTCATGATGCTTTCCCACACATCCCATCCTTCTAAACAAACATTACCAAGCAACCAGGGCCCTCCTGTGCCCCCACAAACCAGCCTGCCTCAGCTCTGTGTCCTTCTCCCAAGGACAATTCAGACAGCAACTGCTCACTTGTGTTTGGCATCAGGATGATACCTATTAGCACTTTTTGTTCTACAAAAACACTAGCAAAGATAAGCTAGCTCCTTTCTAATACTTGTGTGAAACATACATGTGCACAACTGCTGGAGTACCCACCTGCTTCCTCATCCTCAAATACTGCAATGAAAAGTCATCCAGATATTAGAATCAATTAATACTGTGATATGCTGGTCAAATTGCTGCTCTTAATGTGTGTACACTTAATTACCATCCATTGTTACAACTAAAAAATTCACTCTAAGTTGAGTCTTTCAAGATTTTGGCTCTCTTCAGCACAATCCATTAAAGTGATAAAAAAATCCATTTTAAAAATTTAGCATCTGGCCCAGCAATCCCATACCTGGGAATCCATCCCACAGATATAAAAGCATCAGTCTAACATAAGAACAAAGATATGCACTGTATCACTATTTGAGGCCCAGGAGAGTGAGGGAAAAAAACCTTTGGAAATGGAAGAAATGTCCCTCGGTATGTTCAATTTGGGGAAATACTTCATAAATCATAGTATGTCCATATCATGGGGTAATATACTATGGCTGGATGAGAAAACAGAGGTATGGAACAGTATGCATACCTTGACTCCATGTTTCATCAAGCAAAACTACCAAAAACAAAACATTTCAAAACCTCTAAGTATATGTGGCTTCTGTGTTCATATCCATATATAGGCTACATGTGAAATATGAGCACAAATGTAATCTTATGCTCAGTTAAATCATGAACAATGCTTCCCTCCATTGCCCTGCTAAGGGAAATTTTTCCTTAAAGCCAAACACCTAGCAGGAAGAAGGCATGTTCAGCAAGATGGAAAGCTCTCTGAGGGTGGGGGTATGCTTATCTTTTCACCAGAAACCTTCTCCCTGACCAGTGGGTTGTATCTACTCCTCTGGAATGTGATCTCCATGAGGGTGGGGGACCTGCCAGACTACTGTCTCAGGGCCTAGCACCGTGCCTGGAACAGCTGGCTTTCTGTAAATATGTCTTCAATGAGTTAATTCTAGGTGCTCAGAATCATGAGTTCCTAATGCTTAAATGATGAGCTTCCACTATGTGAAAATGAAAAAAAAAAAAATTACCCCTAAGGGAACTGGATGTGTTTTGTATAAAGATAACATGAATGATCATAACAGCAAGAACAGCTCATATTAAATTCCTACTTAACAGGCACTTGCTATCCCCTTTATGTACACACTAGAGGCCCAGTGCATGAAATTCATGCACTGGTAGGGTCCCTAGTGGTTGCTGGCTGCAGCACCTGGGGTCTTCTTCCCTTCCCTCAGCCAGCCCTGCCCCCTGGTCAAACTCCTAGATGACCTCCCAGTCGAGAGTAGAATACTACACTTTTATTATACAGGATTGCATGTGAATCTCACAAGACTATTGGAAAATACACATTACTTGTTCCCATGCAACTTCAGAAAACTGCAGCTCAAAGTGTTTAATTACCTGGTTTAAGGGCACACAGTGAACAAGGAAGGCACCAGAATTCCAACTCAGGACCCTCCCTTCCCTTTTCACTGGGCCTCTGTGCTCTGCACACATATGCTCGATCACTCATGAACACACTACATAATAAGGTATCCTAGTCACTCCTTTTAAAGTTGGGTATGCAGAATAAGAAAACAACTTAAAGGCTGGACAGCACTGTTCTTAGTCCAGAGTAAAGAAAACCCAAAGCCCAAAGTTAAGAGGCTCCAACATGTTACTTGTGTTTGATTTTTAACACCTGTCCTGGCAGGTACTCAGTGCAAACTCACACTTCAACAGATAGGACTTGCCCCGAGTGCTGAGAAACTTGGCAAACGTGTTCATGCAGAGGCATAGTCCCATTTCTGCCCCCTTTGAACCATAGAGCGGCAGTTACAGAATCCAAATCCATTTGTATCCCCCACTGAATCTCACATAATTCACCAGGTATTCATTATGATATCACACTGCCATAAATACATACGCTATGAAGCGAACAAGACATTCATATTTAAACATAGTGGGAAATAATTTTAGTTCTGGTGATTTTCTATTGCTCATTCTATTACTTTTCTCTGGATGCTTAAAATGTTAACATACAATATGAAACCAAGAATTACAAGAATAAAGGAGAGAGAGAGAGAGAGAGAGAGAGAGAGAGAGAGAGAGAGAGAGAGAGAAAGCGAGCACATGCTTCTGGCTTACCAAGAAAAGGAACTTGGGTATCAAGTTACAGCTGATAAATATTTTGTTTGAGGAAAAGGTAATTTAATAATAGATGAGAAGTTCCTTGATATGTCAATTTCAGAAGACTATTCACACAGCCATAAATGCAATGTGAGATTTTAGTATTTTGAGATATCTGCTGCATATTTAAAAGATGATTGCCCTGGTTCCACAAATAAGAAACACAGATGTTAAGACCTTTTCATAAAACTTTTTAAAAATACGTAAAGCAAACAAATAATACAGTTAAAATTAAAACCACTTTAAAGTTACTGTTCCTAAAGATGAGGAAAATGATTTCTCAGGAATCAGACCTCTGCCTCCAGGAAGAAGCAAACAGCCAACATAACACCAACGACGACAATGTTAATCTTGATCTTTCTCTTACACATCTCAACACCGACAGAATAACAGTTTATCTTCAGCCTCGATGATGTATCCATTAACAGCTCTCTTCTCCGAGTATTCAGACAACTTGCAACGGATTTCTGAATTATTTAAATGGAAGTAGCATTAGAAAACCCTCATGTTTAAATTATGCTAAATAAGTATCCTTTCAGCTGAACTTTTGCCTGTGCAAAAAAAAATACATATTCTGCAGGCATGTAGGAAGGGCTCAGAGGAATATGAGATGGTACATGTGCAAATGGAAAATGATGTCTGGGGAACAGAGTGTACAAACAAATGATGGGTGCAGGACACTGTGAGTACCCAGACATTCCAGAGGGAATTTGAGTCTGTATATTTACAGAGATGATGTCAATATCCTGAAATGCTTCCAAATGTCCATAAAGCTCTGAACATAAGAATTTAAAATGTATGGATGTCCAATTGCAATAAATCAGGGAATATCCTTACCAAGGAATATTATGCAGCTATTAGAAGAAATGAGTTTGCTGTTATCTATTGACTATTGACTTGGGGGGATGTCCGTGATGTATTGGTAAGGGAAATAAGCAAGGGAGGGGCAGTGCACAGTGCATAAGCAGGGCAGGATTCTTGTAAAGAAAACAGAAAGCCCTCCCTATGTTTGCCACCCATGTCACTTATGGATAAAAGAGCCTGGAGAATGGTGTGCAGGGCTCCTGGAGGGCTGTCAGAGCTGTGATCAGTGGGGAGAGGGTATGACTGGGGCACTGCAGAATGAAAGGGGTAAGTCAGGAACTTGGTTTCTTACTATTCCTTTGCATGGGTTTCACTCTGTGGTGAGCACATGCTATCATTTAATTGGTGAGAAATTTTTAATAAAAGGGGGTGGAGGAGAGGCAGAAAAGCAGAAGACCAAGGGCAGAGAGAAAAGAAGGTAGAGGGAGGTCAGGAGAGAGGAAAGAGAGAAAGAATGAGAAGGAGAGAGAAAAATGCTGCTGGCCAAAGATGGTTCACTATGAGGATTTTTTTCTACTGTGCCAGAATGCCAAGACTGGAGAGTTTTATTAGTTTTTTTTTCTTGTCCCCCCCCCACCCCACCCCAAAGTGAATGTGCTGACTTATTTGGAAGAGGAACTCTCTGCCCTCTGCAAAGCCACCTTTACAGAAGAACTGTTGCTGAAGAGCTGAGCATGCAGGATTGGTGCAGTGTGGAGCCTGGCAGGTGCTAAGGCAGGTGCAGAAAGGAGCTGAGGTGGGTCAAGGTGGCGATGGGGAGAGAGCATGATGTGATCAAGCTGGTGGAAGTTTTCCATCCCACGTAGGCACTGCGGGATCTGGTCAGAGGTGGGCATGTGGAGCCTGCATGGTCTTGTCAGTGGTCTCTCCAGGAAGTCCACAGGTGATGGGCAAGTCACCTATCCCTCCCCCAGGGCACTTCCAGGGAAATGAATAATCGCCAGGCCAAACAAATAACTAGGTAAATAAAATTAAGAAGAGCTGGTGTTTAATCTCTGGGTTGCTTTCAAATGCAAATATATTCCATTTTACTCAGATTTTATCACACCCTACTATGTGCAGGGTCTTATGCTGATATAATAAAAGTATATCTTAAATTTCAACATATAAGTTGAGGGCTTTTTTCTGATTATAAAAAAGTGACAAATTCATTTCAAAAAATGCTTAACTATAGGAAATTCTTTTTTAAAATGATAAAATTGCCTATAATTCCCAAAATACAGATACGGCCATCTTGTTATGGGCTATATTCCCAGCACCAGTACACTAAGTGGCATAAAATCGATCTCTCATCAATATTTGTTGAGAAAAAGGGAGCAGGCAAAGAAGTTATAGTAATATCATTTATGTACATCCATTTTCTATGCCTACATTTTTATATAACAAGGAAATCACCCTATACACACTATTTTTTAAACAACTCATTCCAATTAATGTATAAGCAGCCTTTAGTCAACATTAAATGCATTGGAAAACCCTAGCTATCTGGGGCTGGGGGAGGCAGTAGCCTGGTGTGTGTGATGTCGGGCAAGGAGTTGTCAGCACAGCACCGAGGTCCCAGAGGGAGCTGAGCATGCTGTCTCTACATCTACAAGGGTGGCCATGGTACACTGGGATCCTACCAACTTTGTTACTTTGTTCACTGTACTGCTCTTTACCTCTACACATGGGGGGGCGGGGGGAGTTAAAACATGCCAAAGAGAAAGATGTCACAGGTCAAATAGTGAACTCACAAGCTATTTCCAAGCAGTTGCACTCCCACACACACTCAACTGCAGCTATTGCACATAATCAATGTGTTAATTATACATAATTATCTAATTTCTAAAGGAGGAAATTAAAGCAAGTGCTTCAGTAAAGATACTGAAATTGGCTCCTATAGAATACCCTGCAATATAGACTACCTTGCTATTTCCGAAAGTCACTTAACTTTTGTCTGATACTTGAGGGCTCTGTAAATAGAGAAAAGTCTTTACAAATGCTTCAGTGATATCATGAGCTAGATGATTTTAGTCACTCCAGTGACAGGATTAAAAATACTATATGGAGAAAAATTTGTCACATAATGAATCTTCACAATGTTCTGTGAATCAGCACGGGTTACAGACTTCTGTGAGTAAAGAAAGTCTCCCAGTAGATGTTCCAAAGAAGGCTGGTCCCACAAAATGATGAAAGGGGAAAAAAAAGTGGAGGTGAAGTGGTAATATAAGTATGGAAAACTATCTGTCTCTTGGGTGTTCCATATATTGCTGTCCCATAAAATATAAAATAAAAAAGCATGAGGGTGAGCAATAATGGTCATGATATAAATTTGGGAAATGCTGTTATTCTTCCCCCTTTTTGGAGAGGTATACGATACATCTGCATGTAAAAGGCTCTGATAAGTACTGCATTTCTGAAATAGTTTTGACTGCAGAATCTTTTTTCTTTCATCTTCTCTGTACAACTGTGAATTCCATGGGAATGCACAGACAACCCATACTGGACGCCAGGTGACTATTTTACTTCCTCCCCTGGACCACAGATTCGTCATAAAGTGAAGCTTCATTTTGAATCTGAACTCAAGGTTGCTGTCCAACAGGAACAACCTCACAATAAGGTATCTGAAAATCTAAAACGAATTCTTGGATGAGTCGCAAAAAGTGCCATTTTCTACTCAATGTTTCTCTCACAAACATTCTCACCAGAGCTTTGAATGTACTACCTCGACATTTATTTTCTATGACCAAATAATTAAATCTTTTATAATATGTCACCGACAGTATTTCTTAAGAATGTTAAAGGCACTACAAATTAATTCCACATCAGAAAAAGAAGAGCCACCTCTTACATAGATATAAATTAGCATCTTTGGAGCATATGTTATTGTATTAATTTGTTAATTCATACTGTATCTCCTTCCAAAAATGATTCGAGGCATCCTTTTTTTTTTAATGCTATCATCAAAAATCAATGGGCCATGACAAAAGGGAAGAATGAAAATACAAACCAGTTGGATCCTCCAAAGGCACATCTTCATTACTTTTACTATTTAACTTTAACTTTTAATCTTGGGCCATAAAAACTGTTCTAATAAAAGACCCATAAATATCTCCAGAATGTGCACAGAAGCGGCTTTGATGACCGGCGAGCATATGCTGGGCTCCTTCGCCGAGGGGCCTTGGTACCTGTGACTGCCTGAGAGAGAACGCTGAGCAAGATGCAGGTGTGGGTCCTTCCTGGAAGTGATTCCACATAGCTGGTTATGCTCGGGAGTAAAGGGAACTGCTTCTGCTTTCATTTTTAAATTTCATGTAAAAAAAACCATGAAACTATACCCTTCATTTATTTTCAAGGTAGCTGGGCAGATTTTGGCATTACTAGTTCAAGCATTTTTGAAAACTTAATTATACACCACACATACATAAAATAACACACTGTCCCCCAGGATGTGGGTCTCATTGAATTCCCACCTAGAAATTTCTTCTCAGCCAGTTTCCTTTGCATATCGTAGGGACTCAATGCTCACTTGTTCTATGAATGAATGAATGTGTTCCATCTGCATATTGCTCCGTCAATTCTTGATTCTAATCACATATTGAATTCTAAAGTAAATACAATTAATTGCCAAATGAATAATTTCCCCTTATAAAACAGGTTTTCTTGAACATGTTTAATTCAACTGAACAACACATTTTTTAAATTAAAAACACTCAAAACTAAACATTATTTTCCCCTCAAACCTTTTTAAAATTAAACTCTGAAAACAAATATACTTTAAAAATTATACTATCATAGTGCATTTCTGCATGAACAATACATAAGGATAATGGCTTTTATAATGTGATGCATGGATGCAAGTTTACAGGAACCAGCAATTTATAATATTAACCATTGGGTTTTTTTCACTTATATGGCTTTATCCTTTTCTGCTACCCGCTATTCTGAGGAAACTCTATAAGGCTGTGCGACTTGATTACACTATCTTGATTACCATTATTTTTCTAGCTTTCTTAAATTACATGCAAGCAGCATTTCTAAGTTTAGAATATTGAATAGAATACCATGTGTTTGAAGCCAGTGTTTCTAAAACTCTTTATTTCTTATGCCCAGCAAGTTTTTTGCAACTTCCTTTCTAATGTAAAGTGGGTCTATGGGATCCTATCTTGCAAGTTCAGTGGAGAGGGATGTGTAAAGAGCAGTGGCTGTGTATTTTAGCAGAAAATAATCTGTCATAAATAGCATGCTGTACTTAATATTCAGATCAAGACATCTCTGTCTCATCCTAGCAGACCCTCCTGACAAAAGCCATCCTACGTCTGCCAGGAGTATCGAGTCCAGTGGAGGACAAATTTCAAGATGAACCTGAAATCAATTTGCCATCAAATTTTCATGCCTCTCCTAGACTCTCTGTGGCATTTTAATTACAAGCACCCAAGGCGGGGGGTACTACAGATATTGACACTTTGCTCCTACAATAAACTTTATTGGCAACCTCTGTCTGAATGCAGTACTCAACTAGAATAACAAGAAATACATGAGGATATGTAAGCAGGGAGGTACTGCAATCACTCTGAAATCATCTTGTTCAATAGGCCTGGGCATCTCTTAGGCAACGGGCTTGGGAGAGAGGACACCTGGCTCTCCGAAGTACGAACAGCCTGCAGATCAGACGTGCCTACAATGTCTCCGAGCTCTGTAAGGTTCTGGGTCCTTTCCACAGCAAGGTGTCCTCCTGCTCCCTTTTTTGTTCTCAGGTATATATTTCTGGTGTACATCATTTCACAGCTCTGAAAAAATTTCAAATCCTTCTTGAAAGGTCAGGGTGTCCAGGCAAAAGGCATCCCGGTTAATTGTGTTAAAAGGCTTGATTTAGGGGACAGAAGTGGTCCCTGTTTAGAAGTGGATCAATGTGTATTTGGGGAGAGGAGAGCAGGAACGCTGTCTTTACATTAACGGCAGCCTTTCCGAGCCTCCTCCTGATTTTTGTGCAGGCTGTTGGAAGGGCTGTAAATAGCAAGACATCGGGGAAGACCTACGTTTGCTGGCCATAAAAGAGTTTTGCTCTCTGAAAATCAACACCTTGAGACTACAGACATGCGGTTTTAACCAGCCACACTGAGAAGCCCCTCATGCTGAGTGAGCAGACTATGGGGCACACTGTGTGGGCACATACCATCCTACTCCCTGAGAGGGTAACCAGGGGTGGAAATGTGCCTACCACCACTGCCATCACTGTGGCTGTGTGCCGGCACCTGAGCAGGTATGTATGTGCACCCCGTTCTCAGTGAGTCCCCAAACACTCGCGCGAGGCCACAGCTGACAGAGGGAGTCAGGTGTTCTGGTAAAGGTTTAGTATGGGCTTTCCAAAATCAACATATGCCTATAAATACACACATACAATTATCACAGAGTTACTGATATAAAAGACATTAGCACACAATTTACAAGTAAAATACACTCTTTATTATAAGTTCCACAGAACCAATTGATTCTTACCAGCGCTTTCATTGATTTCTGCCGAACTCTTGCATCCACAGCACAGATGCAGTTGGTGAGTGAGTGATGTGCAATATAAATGTTGGCCGAGTTAACCAGCAAGACGAAGTGAAACCATCAAGACAGACGTATGGGACTTCACTCATTCCTCAGCGGTTTCTTTGCTGTATTGTATTAATTGTTTTGCACATATGCTGAAGAATTATTTCCTTATTTTTAAATAATGTTCATAATGTAATGGCTGCAGATACCACATTCTTAAATTTAATTGGCATTATTAACATTGTAATTACTTTTTTAAGGCAAACAACATAAAGAAAAGGATCAATCAAAATTGCCCATTTCAATGGTGCAAATACCCCCACCATGGCTCTTGCACCATGGCTCTCACAGTGCTCTGGTGATGTCACTGAATGTGGGTCTGGGGAGAGACGTGAAGCTACACTCCATTCTACGTACAACAGATCTAGGTAAGAGCACAGATAATGATAGCAAAAGGCAGTAAAATGGCTAGGAAACATTGAGTATTTAATGACTTCGTTTTGAATACAATTTACTTAATTGTAAGCTTATTTAATTTATGTTTTCACATTGTCTGTGTTTAACAACTGGGTCATGGAATTCCTGCCAGCTCTAGCACACTGCGAGTCCCAGGTCGCTGTGAGGGGAGGGCTCACCCCACGATGGAAAATGGGGCCAGCAAGCCCACTGGCCTGAGTGCACATTGCACAGGCGCGCACACACACACACACACACATACACACACCCTTTCATAGGAGATCCTACTGGCAAAATCCCCTCCTTTTCTAGAGAGGGAGATGCTTTTGAACGCATCCGGGAGACCCATGACTGACTGAGGTCTAGCAGCAGCAGATAATTAAATATCTGTGTTCCTGAAAAGAGCTGGAGGTTTGACAAAGACAAAAGAGACAGAGGGAGCAACATTCGCCCTTCTGACAGGGAGACCAGCCCTGTGGAGAGAGAGCCCTCCGTTCTGCGCAGCCAGAACCACAGCACGGACTTTCAGCATCTGCACTCTGTGCTCTACCTCCCTCACTGGGACCACCAGCTTTTCTGCACATTGGACATGGAGGGCATGGTTGCCTTTCAATAACTTCTGAGAGATGAGCAGCACTATTCCCCTCTGTATTGTGGTGTTGTTTCTGTGGCAAAACCTGAGTTGAGAAATAAAAACTAGAACCGGGGTGGGCGTGGTTCTGGAAAACATACCTACACGCTGATGTCCAGGCAAGGTTAGCCAGCCCTGGTCTGCAGAGCAACCAGCTGTGCCCACAGTGCCAGGGCCGGTCAATCTGTGTAGTCTGAACAGGTGAGAACTCGGAGGCTCCTGTGAGCATTATTAAGTGAGGCGGGACAGTGGGAGCCAAGGCGGAGAAAGCTCTGCTCCCTGGGCAGCGGAGAGCACCATCAACATGAGACGCTGCAGCCAGGCTGTGTGCCCCATGCAGCATCATAATTCATACACGTCCCAAACAGCCAAGAGCATACAGCAAGAACTGCAATGCTGACTCGGCTGGAGGCAGCACTGGGATATTTCTCAGAGGGCAGCGGGGTGGGGGTGCTACGCACTGTCTCCCCAAGGATAAGATACCTAATAACACATGCTGTGGGTTTCTCTGCATGTGTTTTCAACACATAAATACACGGACAGCTTTTTATGGACACACAGGACTAGAAGTATTCCAAAGTGGTCCCTCGGAATGCCAGGACTGTAAAATATCTGTGCGATATAAAACAGAACATCCCATCGCTTGTCAGGAACACGG
Organism: Myotis davidii; assembly: GCF_000327345.1. Lineage (NCBI taxonomy): Eukaryota > Metazoa > Chordata > Mammalia > Chiroptera > Vespertilionidae > Myotis > Myotis davidii. The sequence continues at coordinate 1,431,401 of NW_006284336.1, read as the reverse complement.
CTTGTTTGTTTCCTTTTTTTAAAAATTTTTATCCCTGAAGGTCAGCAGCTTAAAATAAACATCCACGTTTCCTCAGCCCAATTTACATTTCGAATGTGAAATCTAAGCTAGGGTACATAGGCAGGAAAAAAACTATTTGTGTTTATACATCACTATTAATCTTGTCTTTAGAAGAGTCACCTCGCAGAAAGCACTCAGATGCTCCCTCCTCAACACTCCTGTTCTGACCAGCCTTCTGCCGTTGACTGCACACAAGAGCACGGTCCATGTCTAACACTTCACGCGAGATAACGTTGCCCTTGTAGAAAAACCGTGCTCCTCGGTGTTTACAACAGTATAGATTAGGTGTCCCCCTCCCCCGGGCCTGAAAGAACGGGGCGAGGCATGAAATAGGGCCTGAGTGAGATGTACTACTCAACACAAGGCCTCCACCAGGGCCCACACTCTCAGGCTCTTCCCACCTGGCCAGCGCTGCTCCCTGGGCCCAGGTGTGAAGCAGGTGCTGGAGAAGGACATGTAATCTCTCACTTGCCCATAAACATGTGGGTGAGGTGGACATATTTTTGGACATCCCAGCTACACCATGGGGTGGAGGGAATTAAGAATGAGAATGCTCAGCTTCTTGTTCCTTTATTATTGTTTCCTTCTTACTCTTATGTTAAAATGTTACGTGCATACCAGCGCTGCTCTTCAATTTATAGAGTGGCTAAGTCACTGACAAGATTCGTTTCTGAGGCAAAAATGATATAGGAAGTCGGCATGTGCCAAGAATGGGCTTGGGCATGGGGCCAAGAGAACATGGCCCGCTGTCTACAGGGGTTGCCCAGAGGCCAAGTTATGGTGGGAGGGATGTCTTTTATTTCTTATGTAGTCTTTTCATGTCCACAGAAGCCACTCCCCCCAAAATTGGAGCCAGTTACCTCTCTCTCTAGGCAGCCCCTGCTGGGCCAAGTGACTATCTTTTGGGCACTGACCAACAGGATGCCCAGCAGAAGGCCCGTAGTGCAGAGGTCTAAATGGGGCTGACCGTACGTGGTTGCCTTCCCTTCAGGTCGCTCCTCTCCTCTGGAGCACCGCCAAGGAAGTGTGGGTTGCCAAGCCAACCTCCCGCTTCTCTCTCCAAATCACATTGCTCATGATTAGGAAGAGAAAGGCCGAATCTTCCTCCTTGGCCCTGGAGTCCTCTCCACCCACTCCCTATACAAAATCAGTTCATCTGGGTAATTTTAAAAGCACGGTGCTTGGGCCAGCTGGAACCTGTTTCTGGACAAATGCTTGGGGTTTCTTCCAGCCTCAAGCCTACGTGCTCTGTGTGCTGGCGAGGGCGCGGAGATATAGCCAAGACTGGGAATGAGGGACTTGCTAACCAGGCTTCCCAGCAACTTCCTGGGTTTGGAGCAGGCAGAAAGCCTCATTTTTTGGTGAGGTGGCTTGGCCCCAAAAGGCAGGCCACTGAGCTTTGTAGCCCAGCATTCCAACTCTCTGCAACCTGGGACGACCTGGGTATCCGGTGATGGATCAGGCTGTCGGGCTACCCAGGCCAACACTGTGTCCTCGCCCTTAAAAAAGTAAGATGATTTTCCTGGGGAAGCAGATTCGCTTTATTTGCTTTGGTCTCTTCCAGCTCGGGAGTGGCCTCCATGCTGCTGAGAGGCCTGGGGGACTCTGATTTTACTCTGGAAACTAGGCGAGTTAAATAAGGCATTGTCAAGCCAGAAGCTGCCTCGGACTCTTGGCAAGTGTGTGAACTCAGTATGAAATAATATAAACAGAAAAGAACAATATTCCCTGTTTTCTCCCTCCAAGCATTTTAGACGCTGGGGATCAGTATTCATTTGAGATGGGCCAAACACTTTCAAAAAATAAGTTCTGTGTATTTAAAAGATCTTGAGATTTGAAGTTCTGAAGAATGGGTAGGGTTGGCGGGGGAGGGGAGGGGCTGCCTGTTGTGAGCACCTATTGTACTTTGGGAGCTCAGAAGAATTCAAGAATAATAGTCCTCCTTAAACAGAGAGAAGGAATTGTATAAAACAAACCTTTCACGTACAAAAGCCTGTACACAAGCATATACAAAAACATATACATTCTTACATTCTCCTTCTGGGGCCCTGCAGCACGTCCAGTCATTATTCATATTAATTACTGTGTGTTTTGTTTCTAAACTGCTCAGCTTAAGAACTGCAGTTGAGATGTTCTAGAAACTCAGTAACCCAGCAGTGTTCCCCCAAAGCAGGAACACGAAGGTACTCCAGAGGGGCTGTTTCATGTGTCCAGGGCAAGCCTGCAAGACCCCAACCAGGCTCATTTTTGCTATTTGGAAATTGGAATTAATTCTTCTATCCTCCCCACTTCACAGAGATGTTCTGAGGATGAACCAAGTCATAGTTAATAAATTTTGGGTGCGGAACAGAAAGATAGCCTTGCTAAAACACTGTTGCCGCTATTCCTACTTCTGGGAGCAGCGAGTCCTGTGAGCATCTATGAAACAACCAAGCATCAGGCACTTTCCATGTCATATGAGCCCGAAAGAAAACTTTGAGGAGAAACTGAGAAATGCTAGAAAATCTGTACAACGGTTTTTTTAAAATCTGAAATGGAGGAATGTATTCCAAGAGAACTACCTTGCTAATAAATATTGGTTCACAAAATAATTTAATTTACGTATGTGAATCATAGAAAGTACCCTTCTCATAGGATTTTCTTTAAAAAACACACAACAATCTTCTTTAGTTCACAGTTTTTAAACTTTCTCCCCCTCTTCAGGGATACTTTAGACTTGCCAAGGAGCTGTTTCCTAATACATCCCAGAGAATATATGATTTCATTTTTCCACAGATGCATTGTCATACACCTGGTATTTCAGTTATTTATTAACCATGCCTCGTTTTGTGGTTTCTAGCTTTATATCTTTAAAGTCATTAAAACTTAATAGGAGAATTAATCATAAAAGAAATGTATCAAACACAGTTGCCTGGCACTTTTTTTTTTCTGACTTGACATCTTTAAAATGTATCTGAATGTTATTTATTTAATCACATCTAGGAAATAGCTTCCAAGTTCAGAGAAAGCATAAAAATGTGATTTACTATTTATTGTACACTTTGGCACATGCATATTATATATTGCATGTTAATCTTCAACTAGCTAAGTTTAGCAAATTTGACAACACTACTGTTTGCTAGTGAGGAAAAAGAATCGATATCTGTTCTCATCCAGATATGATTCCTTCTTGGAAGGAATCAGAAATACGTGCAGACCTTCTATTTTCTGGGTAAACTGATAGAGGGCTGTTTAAACAGATGGTCAAACCACAATGCCCCCTGGTGGTCAAATCATGCATAAACACATGCAAGTGTTTCAGCACCTTGTGGCTATTTTAAAGAGAAATCTAATTTTCAATGATGTGGAAATCTTTTCGTCTTACAAATTCAAATATAAAGAGCATAGTGCATTGATGGTGCTTTAAGTTAAAAATAAAGCTTTGTTGTTAGTAATATTAGAGACACATTGTTTATCGAAACCACCTTAACAAAGTTTTTTCTTTCTTTTTTTTCGTAAGACATTATATTTTAATTCAACACTGAAGATTAGCAGTATTGTGGGTAGGGGTAGAATTGCAGCACATGTATTTTTCAAAACTAAATTTAAATACTGTAACCATCAGCAGATCCTTACAGGTGGACCAACAAATCTGTGAGTTTATTGCCACTTCAGTTAGACTGAAACAGGAGGAGATTCCAGATCTTACCAGGGGACAACAGACTCCATCTTCCCATCATGCTCTCAGCATGCACCTCTGATAAGCAGCTTACTGGGGATTTCCTTGGGTCAGACAGGAACAGTGCTTCTCAGGTTCCCTTAATCCAGACACACATCGCTTGTGAGTTAGGCTTCATAAATCTCAGAAAACAGTCAGCAACACGTGAGAGGCAATGTTAGAAGGCTCAGATACATTAAATGGGAACATCTGAAATGTGGACTCATTAATCATACAAACAATACTGAAGCCGTGTAGTAATCCAGGAATGCAGCACCTTCCTTTCTCAGAACACAGCTCATTTTACTGCTTGCTATCTCCGGAAGCAGGGAGGCCCACAGCAGGAGTGGTCACTGTACTCCCTCTTCATCTGAGAATAACAGTTCAAGCCATTATAGCTCAAGGTCATACAGCAGGTACAGGATGAAGAAGTCCCCCAAGTTCCCTGGTCCAGTTCCTGAGCAGCCTGCTTTACTAATAATGACTTGTTTCTGATGCAGAACATTTCAAGATGCATCCCCAATGCCCCAGAACAGAGGTCCTCAAACTTTTTAAACAGGGGGCCAGTTCACTGTCCCTCAGACCATTGGAGGGCCGGACTATAGTTTAAAAAAAACAAACTATGAACAAATTCCTATGCATACTGCACATATCTTATTTTGAAGTAAAAAAACAAATGTTTTCGGCAGGCCGCATGTGGCCCGCGGGCCGTAGTTTGAGGACCCCTGCCCCAGAAGATAGCACCAAGACATGCTATGCAAGGATATTGGCTGCAAATATAATCGACACTGACTTGTACATGAATGTTCATAGCAGTAGTATTCATAATAGCCATAAAGTGGAAACAACCCAAGTGTCAATCAACTGATTAAAGGATGAATAAATGTGGTATATCCATGCAATGGAATATTATTGAGTCATAAAAAGAAATGAAATACTGATAAATGCTACAGTGGGGAGGAACTGTGATAACATTATGCTAAGTGAAAGAAGAAAGACAAAGACCACATATTGCATAATCTCACTTATATGTAATGTCCAGAATAGATAAATCCAAAGAGAAAGGAAGCAGATCAGTGCTGCCCAAGACTGAGAGAGGGGCAGGAGGGTGATGGCTGAGGGGTACAGAGTATCATCTTAGGCTAATAAACAAGTTCTAAAATTGATTGTGGCAATGGGTGCAGAACACACTAAAAACCACTGAATTATATTCTTTAAATGGATTAATTGTATGGCTGGTACATATGTCAATAAAGCTGTTTTGATTTGTGTGTGTTTTTTAAAGGATATTGGAGGACTAATGGCAGGCAGACCTTGCAAAACTCTGATGGATATAAAAGTGTCTGTCCTGGGTGACAGAAGAAAAGGACAGGAAGAAGAGAGGCCTGGACCTGCCTAAGAGAAGTACAGTGAAACCCTGAGTCAAGCTGGAATTCTCTTCACTTCTGCAAAGGGAATGTGACCCAGCTCCACACTCCCAGAAACCGTCTACACAAGCTCTGGGAGGGAGTGTCTCTCCCCCAGATCCTGAAGTCTGACAATGGGGCGCTATGAATTACAGAGGTGTTTAGCGCTCACATCCTCCCCCACCATAGATCTGGATTCAATTAGCCCGTGGTAGCACTAGTTTTAAAGAACTTCCCAACGGATTCTAACGTACAGCCAAAGCTGAGGACCACTATTTGGGAGCAAGCCAACAAAAAAGCCAGAGTAGAAGTAGAAGGAAAAGCTGAGTAAAATGGTTGCCAGCACTGTGTTTTGCAGAAAATCTCTACTTTGCGTTTCTTCCTATTCTCCCAAGTACATATCTAACCCCACCCCTCCACCTCACCCCAACTGCACCTGTCTGTGTGTAGCCACAGCAGGTAGGACATGGTCATCTTGAACCTCCGTCAGATGTTTTCACAAATAGTACCCAAATGTTTGCACAAAGATAGCTAAACCCACTTGTCTGCTTACTTACAATAGGTGGGCACTGTTCCAAGGATTATTTCAATATATCCCTCCCCAAAAACATGTATGTGGGAGGAGGGCATTTATGTTCAGAGTTCAGAATTCTATGGGCATCAACCGAGAACTTCAGTGGCCAGCTCCCAGCTGACCTTCGGTCCTGCCCAACATTCCGCACTGAGGAATGCTTAGGGGCAAAAGCCACCACTTCCTCCACCCCACAAGTCTGCACATATTTCCCTGGCTGGGTTCTAATCCCGGCTCAACCTCAGTAAGCCTGAGTGTAGTATCTGCCTTACCAGCTGCCCAGAGAAAGAAACACACTGGCTTTGAATTCTTTCTTTTGGAACTTCTCTGAGCCAGAAAATATCGACTCTTCACAGGCCCAGCACAGGTGTTGCTGTGTGTGGCTCTTCCTGGGTTTGTACTGATCAATGACAATTTTGGAAAACACAGCCTGAATAATTCATCACAGAAAAAAGCTTTTGGATTAAATGATATTACTGGGACTTCCAGCACAAACATACATGTGTTCCCGAAAAGCTGGTCCAGCTGGAAGGCTGCTCGGAAACCATCAGGATGGTGCCAAGCTGAGCCCCCCATTTTGTAAATTGTAACGTGTTGTGTACCCACCCGGGTCACACAGACATGCTCAGGTATGTCAGCCAAGTGTTCCAACAGCATGTGGCTGGCATAACTTGCCCTGGTTTGCTCAACGTGCTAAAATGCTACTGTGATCAACTCAGTGAGGCAGTGTGCAGTGTGTTTAAAAAAAAAAAAAAAAAGACAGATGAAGAAAGGAAGGAACGAAGGAAGGAAAGGAGGAGAGAGAAAATGGCACAAAAATGTTGGCTACACTATGCAGAGTAAAAGTGAACAGCAGTGGGGACAATTCAATTTAATCTTGGAAACTAGGAGCCTTAACACCCACAGTAAATGCCAAGCAATCCATACATTTTTTTAAAGATCCATCTTTTTCCCCACTGCACACACACTCACAGGAACAATTAGTGTTACACTGACTATAAGTGGTAGCAAACCTAGGCTAGTAAAATTCCACTAACTGGCATTACACACCAAATCCCTCAACAAGCACTCATGACCACCCTTGCCTGCTTTTGTGTTTTGTGTTTTATTCTGATTTTCTTTCCTGGTGTGCAAAAACCAGGTTTCAACCCCCTTCCTCTCCACCTGTCTCTTTAACCTATTTTTTTTTTAAAGATTAAAAGCAGCAAGGCCTCAAAATGGGAAGAAGCATTTGGTACTACTTAATTCTAGTTAGCCCCGAGCAGGAAATGTGTATTTATAGCATATAAGGATGGAATGTAAGGGAAGGGCCCCATGTCATGAAATTCAAGTGTTCAACATCCAGAGACAATGGGACCTACATTGCCTGGACCTTATTTATTTATTTTTTCTCATAAATTCATTCCCTGGATGTAGCTACGGATAAAAATAAAACAAAGAAAAGAACAACAAAAACCACAGTCCTAACTCTTGAAGAAACTAAGGCTGGTGGGGAAGACAGTCAAATGCACAGTGACTACATGGTACAAGAAGAGCCTTCAGGAGCTGGGAAGGAGCTCTGAGGCAAGACCCAGGGAGCCCTTCTGAAACCCAGCATCCTGGACCCCAAATCAGCTGCTGAGTGACCTGTGGTCTCTGCCTATTAAAGGCCAGGAATTCCCCCAAAGTCTCACCTGGCCATTTATTAAATTTAACAAGGTACAAAGAAAAGAAAAGTAGAGACTGGGGGTTCTTCAATGGGCCAATTCCACCCAGAAAGATGGGGTACCATCATTCCATCAAGAGCAAAGCCAAATGGAAAAGAATGCCATGCTTTTTGTACCCTCCCCCGCCTCCCCCACAAGCAAAGCAATCTCCATCAGGTAGGTGCCTTGAGTCTCACCCCCAGACTAGACACCTTGAACTATTCAGAGACAAGGACTCTGGCAATTTTTCATATGAAAAGAGAAAGGCCCCAGTGGTTTTTATACTTAAAGTAAAATTCCCTTTTAATCAAACTCGGTTAATTATGGACTCAACAAGGATGAAGCTAGAGGAAAATCATTTTTGCCTTAAGCCAAACTATTAAGAAGCCTCATAAAGCTAATAGACTAAAAGTTCTCAGAATTATTCCTTTAGCCTTCATAATATTCAATCTTAACTCAATCATAACTGTGCTTATCTCTCAATGCCAATGAAAGAGAGACAACTGAGGAGGTTGCGTTTATATTTGAGAAAGAGGGGATGTGGAATAGCCATCAACAAATACCTTCGTGCTCTGTGGCTGAATCAGTAAAACAACATTATGTTCCTTCTGAATTTTTCTTATCATGCATGTCACTAATGTCCCTTTAAGCCAAAGGTGTGCAACCCTTTTCCTGTCTCTACATTATTCAAGCTCTAGGAACAGCACTTCTCACTAGGAAGAGTTTTATATTATCACAAATTTCGGGAGCAAGGCATGTGTAATTCGCAAAAGTGATCCCTCCAGCACACCTTGCCTTTAGATGGGGAGGAGGTGGGGGAAAAGACCTGTCCCCTCTGCTGCCCCACTCCATAAACTCCAACAGTAGTTAATGGGCCCCATTAGTGACTGTGAAATTTACAAAGTAATAATAATAAACCACAAAATATGTGATAGGAACTCTAACAAAGTTCTTTTTTCCCTTCATGTTGACAATCTTGATGATTTCTTAAAAATACTGTCAAACTACAGCGGGAAGGCCGGGGAGGGTTGAGGGGGGTGGGGTAAGAGATCAACCGAAGAATTTGTATGCATGCATATAACCATAACCAATGGACACAAGACACTGGGGGGTAGGAGAGGCCAGGGGAAGGTCAAGGGGAGAAAAAAAAAGGAGACATATGTAATACTCTTTGTAATACTTTAAACAATAAAACAAAATTTAAAAAAAAACACACACAAAAAACAATTTTGACCCTGGCCGGGTGGCTCAATTGTTGAAGCACTGTCCCCTACACCAAAAGGTTGCAGGTTTGATTCCCAGTCAGAGCATATACCTAGGCTGTGGGTTTAATTCCGTCAGGCACGTAGGGGAGACAACTGATCAATGTTTCTCTCTCACATCGATGCTTCTCTTTCACTCTCTCTCTCCCTTCCTCTCTCTCTCTCAAAATAATCAATAAAAACAAATCTTTGGATGAGGATTAAATATATATATATATACATATATACATATATACATATACCTATATATTGAATATATATATTAAAAAATATATATATATATATAATTTCCTTAAAAACATGATTTTCCTAAGTCCTAGCTCCTCTGCTATATAATTAGTCTGCCTTTTAATTCTTTTTCTTTTTTGAGTTAAACAGAATAGCTTCTTAGGAAAAACAGCCAAAGGCGACATCTCCAGACCCAGCATTGTCCCTGTAATATAGTGTCCAGAGTTCAGAATGTGGGGTTCTAATCATGAAGGCTGATTAGATCCAATCAAACAATATTATTAAGCATATAATAAGGTATGGGGGGAAATATAAACATACTATTTCTGCTCACTAATCAGTTATTCTAATGCCCATTTACAATTTCAATAATTACTGTCATTGACATACTACCAAACAGATCCAAAGCCTAAAAGAATTTGGCCTCATGAATATGGTACTTATAAACTCAGACCTGAGAGCCTGCTTCCTTTGTCTCAAGTTTCTCCCAATGGCCAGTAGTTATGAGAAGGTGTTACCAGTGGAAGATTCTGGCTTAGGATATTACCAAATAACCAATCATGAATCATAGAAATGTACCACTCTGGGAGGGGACGTTGACAGTGAGGGAGGATGTATATATGTGGGGGCAAAGGGTATATGGGAAATCTATGTACTTTCCACTTAATTTTGTTGTCACCCAAAAGCTGCTGTAAAAAAAAAAAAAAAGTCTATTTAAGAATTGAAAAAAAAATCTTGAAAGAAACAAATTATAAATAAGAAAACCAGCTTTCAGAGCAAAATATGGGCCTTTTTAATGGATCTGTATTTTTATAAAATCATTTGGTCCAACTTCCCCATGCATATATGCTCCCTTGAGTTTCCCTAAACACCACCACAAGCCTGTGTGGAAACATTATCTAACGTGGCCAGTTATTTTACCCAAAGCAATAGGCCTACACAGAGGGCTCCACGCCTTAGCATCCCACAGCCCCTGGTTCCCCTCACAATCATTCTCCCGAAGTTTGCTGCTGATATCATCTTGGCAAAATTTAACTCTTGATTTTTGACTATTTGGTTTTCCTTCCTGGTGGTTTGACAGAGCTGAAAAGGAGAGAACTGAAGAGCAAGAGCATTTTCTCTCCTTCCATGTAGATGGCTCAGAAAGGTGTCCCACGTAGGTTGGAGTGAGCTATCCAAGGACTCTGGTTTTCAAAGAGTGCCCCATCCACTTGGGAACAGCAATCTCAAACACATAACGAGAAAGCTAATTTTTGGCAATTAGTAGAAAACCAAAGGGGCCTGTTGGCAGAAAACCAAAAACTTGGGGTGAGTCGAACACAGTCCTGCTTTTGGGTCCACATGCTCCAAAGCAAGTGGGATGGACAAGCCCATTCACCACAACATGACCCTGGAAAAGCAATAGTCATACAGTGGCATAGACACCTCTCACATTACAACAGTGGCCAAGTGAGTTGAATAGACCCACAGAATGCCAGCCACCTATGAACAGACATGATTCCTCCCCTAAATTCCACTATTATCTCCTCACAGATACAAAATTCTCCAACAGGGCTACAAACCACAACAGCATCTTCAGTGATCTTTGTATCTGCTCTGCCATGCTGGCACTCATTTGTTTATAAGTTTAAAAAGGCAGGACACCAGTGATGACTGCAGATGTATGCTTCATTTTCTGAGACAGAAAATTGCTGGGAAATGGGGGAAAGGGCAGCGGGGGAAGCTAATCACCCATGTAGAAAAACAGTCAAAAAGACGTATGAGCTCTAATTGGCTAAAAATTCTGAAAGCAATAATGAAAATCCATACTTCAGCTAAAGGCACCCCAGATTTTTGTGATTCCCATTTAAATTTTTCCTCTCTTGGGGAATTTCTGACCATTAGAAATAAGTTTATAGATTTTGACTTTTTAACTATATAGTAATTTGAAATTATAAAAGTAATCCATGCTCACAGATTGGTCTAAAGTCATGCAAGATTATTTCCCTGTGACTTCCTACCCAAACCCACTCCCCAGGGGAAAACCTGATGAAAAGTCCACTACTTATCTTTCTAGATCTTTTCCTATGTGCCCACATACGGGTATTTTAAAAATTATTTTTAATTAAAAACAATACAAATCAATAAAACATCTCTACTTTGCAGTATATCCCATCCCAGGGGCCTGACCTCCTGGGCTCAACCACAGAATAAGACACCTCCGTCCACCTGACAGTGGTGAGTGGGCTGAGGCAAAGTACCGAAGGAGGAAATAACAAGGGTCTCTAAGGACAGGCCTAAAACCCTCAGAACCGGCTGTCACAGCGCGATGGACATCAGCTGTTACTCAATTGACAGGCCTTCCTCCGGCTATAGGATCTTGACTGTAATTACAGGAAAGGCCATACCATAAAGAGGAGAGGGAAGCTAATTGACATAAAGTCCAATGTGCTGACTCAGGGGCCAATGGCCAAGCTTTACATTTATTTCCTCAAAAAGATGGTGATGTGCAGTCCATTAGGCCACAGCCACGCCAACCCAGGAGAAGGCGTGTTTCCAGTCAAAGCACACGTGAGCCTCACACATAGACTCCTGCCTGTGCATCACACGGGTCTGTGGAAGGCTGCCAACAAAAGAATTTTCAAGTGGCACAAAAGTGATTTGCTGCTGGTTTTATTTTCTTTTGTTTGCTTGTTGCTTTGTGTTTGCTTCATGTTTACTTATTGACCTGTCTAAAATGCAACAGGAAAGACACTGCCTTGAGATTCAGACCTTCTCTAAGCCTCTGGTTCCCAACTTTGTTACCTTCTAATCATTTTAAAAGTCTGGAATCCTGGCCTGGCTCAGTAAGAAAGTGTTAGCATTAATCTGTCCAAACATTTAGGGGGAATCCCATAGTATTCAGTGGGTAAAACACAGCAGAGCGTCAGACAAATACTTCAGCTATACACTTTTGGGCTGGTTACTTATCTCCTATGTGCCTCCCTTGTCTGATATCTGAAATGGTGATAGGATTGTGGTGAAAGGTTCGTTTACAGAAAGAGTGCTATGTATTATATACTTATGTTTATAAGCACATGGGAAGTTCTATATAGGTACCAGCTATATTTATGTTGCTTTTCTTATGTCATTAAATCAGAAGTTACAAAAAATGAGTCAGTTTAAGCAGCCTAAAGATATTTTAGAAATGACTCAATTGACACTGTAGGGACCTAGAATGACAATATAATTGCTAAGCTCTGCTATCTAAGGGAATAATAGGCACACACATTAATTACTCACACAAACAGACACAGCTTGATGCAACAGATATGTTCCTGAAACTTTGTATTCGTAAGTGAAATCATACTTTCACTGACCGGGGTAAGACTGCCATTGCGATGGGTCCTTTCGGTTCCAGAAAAGCTTTTAGACCAGAACACTAATAGCCACCTGTCTCCATACACAATATTTTTTTCTTTATTTTATTTTTAAATTTTTTTCAATTACATTCAGTACCATTCAGTACCATTCAGTTTACATTCAGTACCATTTTGTATTAATTTTAGGTGTACAGCATATAGTGGTTAGACAATCAAATACTTTACTAAGTATTCCCCCACCCCATATTTCCAGTACCTACCCAACACCACAGATAGTTATTACATTATTAATTACTAGAGGCCCTGGCTCCATCAGGGCCCTCTCATCCAGTCCCAAATGGGGCCAATCGGGGTCAGCCAGCCAGGGGAAGGGGCCGCGGGAGGTTGGCTGTGGGAATGCACTGACCACCAGGGGGCAGCTCCTGCATTGAGCGTCTGCCCTCTGGTGGTCAGTGCACATCATAGCAACTGGTTGACCGGTTGTTCGGTCAACAGGTCTTAATAGTCGCTTAGGCTTTTATATATATATATATATACTAGAGGCCCAGCACACAAAATTGTGTGCAGGTAGGGTGCCTCGGCCTAGTCTGTGATCAGGGTCATCTTCCGCCCATTCGCCAGTCCCCAGTCCTGCCCCACTGCTGACATCCACCACGGTTCCCTGTTCGCCATCTGGTGATCTATCAGAGCCTGCGGGCCGGGGGGAGGGACCAAGAGGTCAGCCGTTCTATCCGCTCGCCAGTCCCCAGTCCACCCCCCCCCCCCACTGCTGACACCCATCCTGGTTCTCCGTGCACCATCAGGCGATCGGAGCCTGCAGGCTGTGGGGAGGGACCAAGAGGTGGTCAATGCACCTCATGACGACTGGTCGATTGGTCATTCAGGTCATTACGCCATTATGGTTGCAGGCCTTTTATTATACAGGATAGATATTCCCTATGCTATACTTTATGTCCCATTACTAATTTGTAACTACCAATCTGTATTTCCCAATTCCTCCACCTTTTTTCACCCAGTCCCCCAACTCCTTTGACAACCATCAGTCTGTTCTTAGTATCTGTGTCTTCTGTTTCTGTTTTGTTTGTTCATTTATATTATTCTTTAGATTCCACATATAAGTGAAATCATATGGTATTTGTCTTTTTCTGACTGACTTATTTCCCTTAGCATAATACCCGCTAGGTCCTTCTGTGCTGTCACAAATGGTAAGATTTCCTTCTTTTTTATGGCTGAGTAATATTCCAATGCATATATGCACCACAGATTTTTATCTGCTCCTCTATTGATGGATTCTTGGGCTGCTTCCATATCTTGGCTATTGTAAATAACACTGCAATAAACATAGGGGTGCATATATTCCTTCTGATTGGTGGTTCAGGATTCTTAGGATATATTCCTAGAAGTAGGATCACTGGGTCAAATGGCAGTTCCACTTTTAATTTTTTGAGGAAATTCCACACTATTTCCATAGTGGTTGTACCAGTCTACATTTCCAACTGCAGCATACTAAGGTTCCTTTTTTTCCACATCCTTGCCAACACTTGCCTGTTGATTTATTGATGATAGCCATTCTGACAGGTGGAGGTGATAGCTCATTATGGTTTTAATTTGCATTTCTCTGATGGTTAATGACATTGAGCATCTTTTCATATGTCTATTTGCCATCCTTAATACACAAATCCTTAATGGAGAACTTTTTCTGACACAGCTCCAGCTTATGGTTGGAGAGGAGTGTCAGGCCCAGGCAGAAAATGGAAGTAGAAAACATATATTATACCAATAGGTGACTGGCTTGAAGTTTTTCCAGCCTTCTCCCAGGAGGAAGGCCAAGCTATGACTGCTAAATATTGCTGGGAATAAGATCTCCAAAGGTGTGACCAATATACAGGGGGGCGATCTGTATTCTGCAGGAAGAACGGTGATGCTTTTACCAAAATATCACTTTGCTAGGATGGCAGATAAAAAGTGTCTCCTACCCTGACTCCAGATAACTAGTAATGGCTGCTTGGAGTCATGTTCTAAGCACGATTCTGATTTATTAGTGATGTCTGTCATAGGCAAAGGACTTGGGAAGTAGATGCCAGCACACTTATATTCACCATTCTCACACTCGTGGCCCACAGTATTTAGTATATCAGGGATAAAGTTCTTGGTAATTTGTCAAAAGGCTACAAATTGAAGGAAAAACATATTTTGATATGATGATTCTGTAAGAACTAAGTTAACTCCCTGAATTGTAACTCCATAAGTTGCTGCACATAGCAGCACAATAAAATTTCCCTAAGCCAATAAATAAAGCAAATTTCAACATAAATCCAGTCTCACTTGGGAGGGGAGGCAAACACGGATTCTGTAAACACCTCCTAGAGGCAGGCCCTGGACCCTGTCCCCAAGGTCAAAGACTATCTCTTGCTCACTTGTTCTAGATGTAGCAAAGTGCTCTTACATCATACACAATCAATCCAATGTGGACTAGATATGGAATATATTTGTTTCAACATATTGTGAGGTAGACTTTACATACAATGATAAAAGAGAGGCTAGGAAGTTACAGGAATGGGTTGAATTTCTAAAAAGTCATTGAGGTGGTCCAGCGGGCTTTTATCCTAGGTCAACTTGACCAGTGGCTAGTGAATCGAAAATAAAAATAAATTACTCAATTTGAAGATACACACATGCACACACACACCTTCAGAAGACATGTTTCCTTCATGATTGTATGGCTGTTTACACATGCCTCGTTAAGTCTCCACCAGCCCTTGGTTCAACCCTACCTCCTCACCCCTAATATGCTGTATACACCGTGTCTGTGGAACCATCTGTTTTCCTTGCTGTGGAAATGCCCCTTGAGCTACAGCAACCACTTCATTTTCTGTGTGATCATTTAACTGTGATGTGCAAGAAATTGGCTAGGAATTTTTAAGGGAGAATGCCAAGTTTCAGAAAATTAAAGAATAACCCAGAAGAGCACACCCACACTCTGTGCCTTAGACTATCACTCACTACGCTGAAGATACTCAGGTTCAGGAACCATATTAGATGAAGATGTGACTCAGCAGTATGTGGGCTGTGGGATCTTGATGAAGGTAACTGATGGAGGGGGGGAAGGAAGGGTAATGAGAGGCGGGTGGCTCTCAGGTCTCCAGAGGCATCTTGCCCACCCCCTCCCCAATCCTCAAATGACTGTTATTCAAAATAGTTTCATATGCTCTAATTTTCTCCAGGGGTTTCAAATTCAGTTCTCGTCTTCCAGCTTGCAAATAAAGAAACTCCAGGTATGAGTCAGCGATTCCCAGTTTGATCGAATTTTGTAATCACTCCCACATACATGTGATGCAACTCTTATACCTCATTGAAAATAAGATACCCAAGTGCATTTACATCTCAAATACAGGTCAGCTTGGGGAAGGGAGGGAACTAGATTCAACAACTGTTTACTGAGCACCTACTAGGTGCAGGCCAGGGTTAGAAATGGAATAAAACACAGTCTGTTTCCCCAGGGAGCATTTCATCCAATAGGGAAGATGACTGTGCAACTGGGCAATCCTGATACAGAAGTGTCCCTTGTGTCATGCATTGAGGGCAGGGGAGACCAGTTATCTCAGTGAGTAGAGGTCTGGGAAGGCTTCATGGAAGACAAGATTCAAGAGCTGAGTTTTAAAGGATGAAGAGCAATTTGTCACCAGACCTGTGAAGAGTGCAGGAGGAGGAGCCTGGGAAGAGGGCAAGGCTGGCACAGGTGAGTCAGCCTGGTGAGCTCAGTTCAGTGTGGCTAGATCATAAAGGTGGCCACTGGGGAGAACTGGGGCAGTCACCTGAGGCCAGGTCAGGGGCCAGGCCAGGGGCTCGTGAGCCCAATGGAGGAGCTCATGGTGAGTTTCACTTGAGTTCCTGGCTAGTTTTATGTTGTGAGCTCCTGCCAGGGAACCCTTTTTTGCAGTACAGCAAATGGTAATGGGGAAGGTTCTTGGAGACATTTGGTCCTCTGAATGACTGAGTGCTTACCAAGTGAAGAGTTACTTGGTAAGGGAATACCCATATTTGAAGAGTCATCATGAGGAAACAGGAGTCGACTTCCTTGGATGAGGGACTGAGATAGAACTGAGGGCAAAATGACTGGATATGCAAATGAGTGCTTTTGAATTCAAAGGTCATCTGAACAATTAGAGGAACTATCAATTTATCAGGCCCTGTCTTCTCTCTTCTCTGTCCCACAACAAGCCAGAGTCCAAAATTAGTCCAGTGTCTGAAACGACCAAGTGTCCGTGATCTTCGTGTGGAGAGTACCGATCAATATAGGGACCATAGCACTCAGCACAAGAGGTGCCAATGGAGCCCATGCCATGACTGCAGACAAAGGGAACCACTTAAATACATGCACACATCTGATGACAGATTAGGTCACTTTAAAATAGACTAATTATAGCCAAAAGTTAGTGCAATGCCACGGTATTCAAATGTCTAACAATGTGGAGCACTTGCAGCATGCTTCCATTAGTCCATGGCTGATGGTCATCGTGGCCACATATTACCACCTAGCTATTTACCTTATGTGTCCTTGATAAGAAGAGTCAACCCAAAATACAAGTGAATCCACAGCACAACTAAAAAAATTTTTTTTCCTATTTGAACAAATCGTTTAGTGTAAAAATAAACAGAGCTAGAAATTGTCTCTAATAAACTAATATCAGTCTCCCCAGAGGGTTAATTATGTCGCTCCGTATTTTAAGAAGAATGTAAATTGCCAGTTTCAACAGATGTTCTTTTAAAAGGATTGGTTATCTGGGAAATGATGGGTCTTTGTTACAGCTTACCCCAGTGGAATATAAACATTAAGATCATCCGACTATCTGTCACACAACCCCACTCCTCCAACTCTTACCCACACTGATTCACCCTTTGGTTATCAGTAGCTTTAGTGACAAGTGTTCTAGCCAGAACTGTGGCCTCAGGTACCAGACCTCTTCTGATGATTTCCTAACTGCCCCTCCACCACTGCAAAAACCCCAAAATGAAACCTTCCCACCATTACCAGCCCCAGTGTGGGTCCTCAGCAAATGGTCATTTCTACCCTATTCTTTTACTGGGGAGAGGTAGATGATGACATAAAAAAGAACCACAATAAGAACTTTCTGGAAATATAAAGACCTGCCCCAATTCAGTTTAAATATTCAAATGTGTGAGATGCATGTTAAATACATGCATACCTTATAGAAAACTGACAAGGGAGAAATGAGAATGAAAGTTTCCCTGGAAAAGTCATTAGAAGAAAAAAGAGATCACAAATTTCTCTAATGTTGGCTCTAAAATGGCATTTTGTGATACTGAAATGTATGTTGCCAGGTTCAGAGTGAGAGCTTCAGCTTGGATACGTGGACAAGGAAAGAGAGAACAGGATCCTCAGGGTAGAAGGGGGTCATTCCAGGCTGACTGGCGGCTGACTTGGGGATGGAGAGAACATGTGCTCAATGTCGCAGCCGGTGGCTGGGGCCTGACTGCTAACCTTACTTGACCTGACTCTTCGTCATCATCCTGGTTAGACTCACTTCACAGATAGGGAAACTGAGGCTGAGGGAGATTAATGACTCCTACGGAAAACTTAACAGAATGTGCTTTCACTATTGATCTAGTAACAACCATAAAATCTCATCTCAGCCAGAAAGGTAAGGAGATAACTATTGATCTCCTTAACTGTTTCTGAAAGGGGCTACTGGAGGTAGAAGCTGGGCACTCTGAAGAGACTGGGTAGTTTTATGTCCTATATGCAGGAGGGGACAAGGCAGCTCAAGGCCATTATTTGTTGAAATGACCTAAATGGCAATAAAACCAAAGGAATAGCAACAATAGATGTGGCTTACTGAAGACCTACTCTGCCACAGAGCTGAGAAGGATGCTTAGTTCTTATTATTTAACTTAATAGCTCCACTACTTTGACATGAAAATATCATTATGTCCACTTAACAGGTAAAAAACATAAGACTCAGAGAGGTGAAATAAACTGCCGTAGGGTTACACAGTTCCTAAGTGGCCCATGAAGAACATTTCAGGTCTGCATGACCCAGAGCTTGCCTCCTTCTGCTGTAATCACTGTCTCAGATGATGCCTGAGACATGAATACTGACATCTCCCACCACAGCAGCTCCAAAGGTTCTCAGGTCAGCTACCTAGGATCCAGGTGCAAGGCAGGGCCAGCAAGGTACCAAGTCCATCATGCTCAAATGTCATACTGGCAGGCCCAGCTAAAAAGTCGGAAAGGCCTGTTTGCAGAAGAAAAAAGGGAAAGCTTAATCTCAGCCCTCTTGCGCCTGGAGAAAGGGCTCAGGCGGACCATTGTGTAGTTAACATGATATAATTCCACGGGGTGCCCTTCACCTAGAACTGAGCTGTACAAAACTTGCTTTTCTGTTGGGAGGGGGCTTGGAGCACCCTCAGAGCAATCCTAAAATTCAACCTGCAGTAACTGCAGTCTATGCCACCTTAAAGGGGTAAAGACCTATCTCTCACAACCCCTCCATCCGCAGCCAAGGGCAGTGGGAACCTTTCAAATCTTCCACTGGAGGTGCTCCCCAGTGCCCAGTGAAATACCTACTTGCTCCACAGTTCAGAAACTAGTCTGTGAGCACAGCAAGCAACAGTCTGAGAAAGAACAGGCCGCAATTCCACCCACTCTAGAGACCCCATCCCCGATGCTGTCTGCAATTCTCAGAAGTCCTTGGGTAGAAACACTGCATTTCTCCCTCCAGGCCAGATCTCTGGGCAAAGCTGATTTGGTGGCATAAGGCTGCCTTATTCTCAGTTCTCACGTTTAGGGGGCTGGAGGTTCCTGGAAGCCAGGTGGAGAGAGGGCTAATTATAAGGAAACAATGGCTACTTCTTCTTTCCTGTACACTAAGTGGCTAAGAACTGTGGCTCTGGAACACTGATTCTCCCCCTACTGCAATCCCCTTCCCCACGAGCCCCAACCCAGAGGGCATTTGGCAATATCCGGAGATATTTTTTTTTATCCTTACTTCAGGAGAGGGCTTCCTATGGGTATCTAGTGGGAGGAGGCCAGGGATGCTGCTCAACCTCCTACAGTGCCCAGGACAGAACCCCACAACAATGAATGGCCCAGCACCAAATCTAACAGGACTGGCACTGTGAAACTCTGGGCTCTGAGGAGCCTCTGCATTGAGCCCCAAACATATAATAACAGGTGAGCCATGACTTTGAGTTTCCCCAAACCTCAGAGGATGATGATCCTGATGCTATAATGCCTTGCAAAGATGTCACATTAATAAGTGACTCCCTTCAAATGTGTGGGCTGATACTTAATAGAACTCATTAGTTTGTATTAGTAGATGGGATGAGGACTTATGGGAACCATTCCCAGAGGCTCAACTCTGCTGACACCTCTGATTTTTCTTGGGGGTGGGAGTGGGTGGGAAATAACCCAATCCTTGCTTCAGTCTTCCAGGGAAACCTAGCACCTGTCTATATCAACATGTTCAAGATGGAAAGAAAAAAAAAACTGAAAAAAAGGAGATAAATTATTTATCCAGCATAAATATTAAAGAAAATTGCAAAACATAGTCTGGTGTCACCATGCTGTTGTTACAGAATCATCCTGTTATAGCTTCTGGCAAAACACTGTTGTCCTTAATATCAGTACAACAGACTCGTCTGGGGTGCACCAACCAGGGTGCATGTGTCTGCTTGCTGTCGTGGACACTTAGCGGCATGCCAACCAGCTCGTCACGCCCCAGCAGAAAACTGTACAGGGACATCCTTAGGGATGAGCCTGAATTAGGAGGAGAGAGTGAACTTCATCCGAACACAGGATGTAATTTAAAACTGGGAGTCAAACACACACAAGCGTGTGCTGCCATCGGGGGTTACCAACTCAAGAGTCAACTGCAAAATTTCCAGGACTTTTGTGAGGTAGTTGCCAGACACACCCATTGTTAAATATTAAATTGTATAAAGTCATGCTTAAATAAACTATATAAAAAAACAAAAGTAATAAATACTCAAAACTCAATACTTCTGAATAATGTTAATATGTTTGACTGTCATCTATGCTTTTGAGGCTGTTTACCTCTATTGTGTCTACATAGTGGAGATAGCACACACACACACACACACACACACACACACGTGGTTTGTGAAACTAGCTCCATGCTTCATAACTTCCTGTTGGCCATGGTGTATTTACACTACCAGCATCAGCAAGCATTGCAAGTCAGTGTTAGTTGCCCTCCCCAAGAATCTGTTGTTAACTATTTACCAACACCCCCTCCCCCTACCAATCACCATCACAGACATGGCATATATGGTAGCAGCACACACAGAAGGTTTTTGTTTTAGAAGACAACGCCTATTATTCAAAGCTTAGCAAACTCTGTACCACAGCCGCATGGGCTCCCAGGTAACCAAGAAGTTTAATAAATCTGTACAGTGATAATTAAACACTGTAAATAAGGTATCTGCTGAAGCTCCCTGGCTGGCCCGTTTGGCCTTTGTAGAAAAGTGATCCGTGCTGACATCCTGAATAAGGTTGGCAAAACAAGTGCAGGGAGGAGTGGTAGTGGAAAGTAGGTTTGCTCTCAATAATGTATGAAGCCCCATGCTGGGGAGAGAGATCCCAGGAAAAGCAGCTCCAAAGCAATCTGTTCTTTCATCTGGTGCAGCGTGGCGGCAAAGGTGCTGCCCCGAATCAGGAGCACAATTGCTCACTTGTGAGCAGATGTCCTTCTCACGGCAGGCAGCGCTCTTTTAACACAGCTGAGCAAATGCATGCTGCAAGACGGGCTCCCCGCCCCGTTGCCGAAAGAACACAGTATATATTAATTTAGCAGGTTGTTGAATAATGTTTGAAAGGGGGATTTATGAAGTAGAAAAATCATGTGGCAAGGTAAAATGACTTTCTAACCTACTGGGGTGAAGAAAGGGGGTTCAGTTCCCAGGGAAGAAGTGGAAAGAGTCAGACAGATACTCACTCCCATAAAGAAAGCCGAAAAGGGGCTACCCAAGGAGTCAGAAATAGCCCAGTGGGGCAGACCCAATGCAAAGCCCTAATTTAACATCCACCAACCAAAAGATTGTTTTTAACTAAAATGCAGTTTGATTATAAGTGTCTGTAGCTGGGGGCAGATGTGTGGGGGGAAGGACATACAGGAAATCTCTGCACTATACACTCAAGTTTGCTCTAAAATATAAAGTTTATTAATATATCTTTTAAAGTACATGCAGCCCTAAGCCCTGAATTTAGCTGAATTGTTTGCTTTCTTCGTGGGAGTCCAGAGGGCAGGTCTTTCAAAGACTATCCTGGTATGTTTGGTGGGCAAACCTGGCTCCTAGGCAGCCTCACTGAAGGGCAGGTATACAAGCTTTGTGGTGTGAGTGGACTCCCTGGAAACCCAGTGCACAGGACCCTCCTTCGCCTAATGTAGCCATTACAGAAATGGAGACAAAGGCACTCTTGCTTTAAGCTCCTCTCCTGCCCCATCCATCTTCCTGAAACGTGAGGCCAGCCTGGACAGCTTGGACAAACCCAACCACTTCTTCCAGGGTGACAGAATGTGGTCCACTTTCCCTCTCTCACACTAGGGGGAAGACCATCTGTTTTACCTAGGAGAAGGAAGAACAGCAATCGGCTTAATGGGTCCCACCTTTAGAGCCCTGCATCCACTCAACCTCTGCACACAAATACCATTGTTTTCCACCTCGATAATTATTAAATTCTAATGTAAAACGCAACTTCTGCTTAAGTATGCGTGATTATTAGTCTACAAGTCAATTGTGGATAACACCCAGATATAAATGCAGCTAATAAGTCTTACTGTAATGATTAATCAATTTATGAATACATTATTTAAACTAATAGCTCAGGTAGGGTATCTTAAACAAGTTGCAGAGTACATCGACCAATTCAAATACCAGCTGCTGGATCAATAGCAAACTGTAAGTCAACTCTGGGGAATAGGTACACTTGCAAAAAAAAATCTGCGAACAAAAGGGTCTTGGATGAAGGAAATGTATAACACTTTCCATTTTTAAGACAAATGCAGAGCACTTTAATAATATATACCAAAGCTTAAAGGGAAAGTTAAAAAGTATATTACTGCAAATTTTGCTCTTCTTCATCCTATTCAATAATAATTTAGGACAGCTCATACAAACACATATGTTTACACAAACCTCTGCATATGTTTGCAAGCAGACAGTGTATTAAAGTCCCTTAATAAAATTATACATTGGGTTCATTTCATTGTAAGGTACCATATTTACCTGTTTATCTATAAATATCATTTTAACATAAAAAAAAGAAGTGCGTCTTACAGGTAAGATTAGCAGTTATCCTGAAAGGGATCCATGTCCCAACTGACACCAGCGGACACCTGTCCTGTTAGGACCACAGAGCCCCCACCACCACCACTGTTAACATAAGGGGGTTTGTGTGGGCAAAGCTTTCTCCCTTCCCAGTCTTATTTTAAGTTAATGCTAATTAATGTGAGTTTACTGAATAAACCAAAAGAGCCTTGATTTCCAAAGGTGTGATATTTTATCACAGTTTCAAGTGATGCTTCATTTTTAAAAATTAATTAGTATCTTGTGAGACTAGCCACACATTATTGAGTAAGGAATAGGAGCTAAGTGAAACAGATGAAATATTGGTAAGCGATGCAGCCCACAGTATAAGTATGTGAAGGGGGTCAGAGGTTAATCCCTATTGATTTTCTGAGTCTGCGTACAGCACCACTGGGAAAGGCCGGTTCTGTTGGCATTCAGCTAGCACAAATACATTATAAATCTTACTGTCCACCTTCACTGATCAGTGTCACTTACTTCCTTCACTAAAGACCATTAAGAAACTAGTGGGGGGAAAAAATCTATCCAGATGCAGGCAAGAAGAAAAGCATTTTAAAAGTCTTTGTGTCACAGGATGCCTTTGGAGATGGAAGACTTCCCTGAATGCGGAAGCACATGTACAAATACAGAGTGATTTTCAAATGACTTCAACACCAAACTGAAATGGTGAAGCAGCTTTCACATTTCAGTGGATGAAAAAAAAACAAAAGTCAAACATGCTCAGTGACATTCAGAGGCATATCCAACTTGGTTCTGTAAAATTTGGCCTTGATACAACTTTGAAGTTAATGAAGAGTTAGCTTTAAGGGGCATCAGGTCCATGGGCCCTTCTAAGATTCTGCACTGAATGTTTTACTCTTTTCCTAAAGTGGGTCCCCACCATTCATAAGCTTCTGCCTCCAACTCATTTCCAGGAATATCTATAAATGGCTGCCTCTTGTTCATGCCTTTCTTTCTTTTAACACATTGTGTCATGTACCTCCTGTGCATCTGCCACTATTGCTAGGCACGGCAAAACAGATGAGTAAGATGGGGTCCTTCCCTAGAAAAATGAAGGTCTTTGTCATACCCTGGACTCTCCTACAACATGGTCCTGCAAAAAGTCTTTGTGCTAGTAAGTGTTCTGGCACTGGCCAGCTGTGTGACACCCAGACAATTACTTAACCTCTCTGAGCTTCCATTCTGTCACCATTATAAATGAGGATAACAGTAGCCATGTCACGGGGTGGCCAGGAGATTAGAAATCACATGTAAAAAAAGCACTTAGTATAGGGCCCAATAAACATTTAATAAGTGTGGGTCAATTAAAAAAACTGTGACATCCGGAAAAACAAGTGACCTCTCTCAACCTCTGTTTCTCTAATGGAAATCATGGAATTAAGATGCAAAAAGATATGGAGACATGTGATCTATGATTCCATCCAAATAAATGTATCAGATCCACCCACTTCTTAGAGAAAGTGTAACAATAACAAGTTCTAAGTTATTCCTTAGAGAGGTTTTTTAAAACCTTAAAAACCAAATGAAAGCAAAACATATTAGAAATGTAAATGCTGGGTAGCACACACAAATCAGAGATACAGAATTAAGAAATGTTTTAAGAAATCTTTGGGCAAAGAAGGGTTTCCTTTCTACACTGAAATGACATACTTTATCTTAAAGCACCAGCACCAGAAACATGAATAGAAAAGGTTCATAGATATGTGTTATTCCTGCACAGTTTTCATAAAAACAAAGGCATATCCAGCAATTTCCCATCAAAAGTTCAGTCTCTGCCACGACTCTGCTTCTATCAATGGAGTTATTTTCCTTTCAAAATACCTTCCCTTTTAGCATTTTCAATTGTATTGAAAGGTGGTCTTTGTTAGGCAGAAGATAAACAGAGCAGGACCCAAATGAACAGTGAAAACCAAGACAGGCAAAGGTCACAGGCTCTTTAAAAACCCTTAGAGGCTCCAGACTATTTTAATTGTGCACCTTCATCAAACAGAAAAATTCAGGGCACATACCTCATTATGTCTTCTTATAAACTATAAACTTGTATCATTCTATTAGCTAATATCTCAAGACATGGTATAGCGTTAGAATGATGTTCATTATTAAAATTAGTGCATACAATTTTACATCTTTTTGCTAATTTAGACTTTTCTTTTTTGATTGTCCTCTAAGATCTGATCACATTTTCACTGTTTGCCTTGGAACAGATGATGAGTTCATAGTAGAAGGAGCTGAAGTACCAGTGTTGCCATTTCCACGTTGCTTGCCTGTGTTCACATTGTAAGCACGATGTTCAAATGCTGGTCTCTCACAGAAGTCTTTGTAAGCCTTTTTTATTCATTTTGTGCAAGATGCTTTAGTTCCAACCAGATAATCTAATGTCTTAACCCATTTAACTGAGCATACATGAGGAACTACAATGCATTTTCCAATACAGGATGGAAGCCCACAGGAAACAAGGGCCCCACGATGGCCTCTCCGCTTGGGGAAACAGCCTGCCTCACATCAGAGTGCCTTGCATATGATACATGGCCCCTAACCATCTGAGACTGGAGAGGGCACCATGTCAACGCATCTGTGTAATATTTGTAAAGATCAATGCTTCTTAATTGAGAGTCAATATCATACAGACGTTAAAAGTGAGGACCCTGGAGCCAGACCACCTGACTCAGGGTGCCTGTGTCCTCACCTATAAAACAGGGGTAATAACAGCACCTCCTTAGTGCACATGTGAAAAGATATTTAAAAGGACGATATGTATAAATATAAGATGCACTCAAAACAGTTGCATCTGCCACCTGATAAATGTGTCGAGATATTTAATAATAAATGGAAGAGTTTAATGGACAAATGCAAGTTGTAATGTTTTCTCCTAGAACCCAGCAGGTCATTCTTCACACTTTGGAGACTTTTGCTTTAGAGCAGCCTAATCCAATACAGTGTTCTGCTATGATAGAAACATTCTTCATCAGCGCTACCCAATACGGTAGCCACTAACCACATGTGGCTATTGAGCACTTTCATGTGGCTAATGCGACTGAGGAACTGAACTTTTGTTTTCATTATTAAATAGCCACATGTGGTCAGATGTTACCATATTGGACAATGAATCTCCAGAAGATTAACTGTGTCTGATACACTATAAGATGGAACTCAATTTTGTGATCCATCAATTTGCCTCAGAGAAGGTCTGGCTGCTTAGATGAGATCAAGCAAGCCTGCTTCTGGGCTCTGAAGCCAAGAGCATCATCACCGTTAGCTCCTCAGCTCTTCTGTCTCTAAGATGCTCAATTTCTTTGTCATTGGCTTTAATGTCCTCAGGAAGGGACAGTGACTGGGGTCATTGTTTGTCAGCATTTTTGGAGACCTTTGATATGTGCTGGTTAGGCTTTTCCTAGCTCAGCTTGGCTTTTATTTCTGGTTTGGGTCTTAAATCTTGGCTTAGGGAAACCTGTCCAAGCTCCCAGGCGACACACATACAACCCTCTATTTGGTGTCCTGGCCCCTGTTCTCAATTTGCAAGTGACTTTCCACATTCTACAAATGGATCTCTGTGTTGATCCTCCCTGTGACGGTGGCCACATGATTCTCTGGGAGCATCCAGACCAATGCCAATCTATTATAGAGAACTAGAGGCCTGCTGCATGAAATTCATGCAAGGGGCTTGGCCCCTCGCCCGCCGCGGCAGCCGCCTCTGCCTCAGCCCCCACCTCAGCTTCGTCTGGAAGGACATACAGTCTAATTAGCATATTATGCTTTTATTATTATAGATGGAAATCATCTTATGTCCATGTTCACTATGTAAAGTATCCTCTGGCATATGGTCCTTCCCCAAAAGGCTCCATTCTAAAACCATATTCTTTATAGTATTCATTATTATGGTATTTACCTCCAATAGGATTTGTTTTATAAGTCCAAATAAACTACAGTCATAAGTATAAAAGCTTTCAGCATTATAATGAAAGCCTTTTCTAACCCAAGGCTGAGTTAGGTCTCTGTGACTACATGTTAAAATTATTTGCATATGTTTTTGTCTTTCCCAATGGATAATGAGATTCTTGAAGGCAACAACTGATCCAAATTCAAATTCTCACTGTCTGAAGTAGTTTCTGACACATAGTAGGCACTCAACACATATTGGATGGATGATGAATTAAGAGATGGGTGGATGGATGGATAGATGTAGCTATGTAGTGTTGAACTGTATTCTGATTCAAACAAAAAAAAGGGGGGGGGGAGGAAACAATTTAAAAATGTTGACCATATTCCCAAGATATTTTCTTTTTCTTTATTTTTAAATCCTCATCCAAGCATATTTTTTCTCATTGATTTCCAGAGAGAGTGGAAGGAAGGGAGGAGTAGGGGAGAGAAACACTGAAGCAAGAGAGACACATTGATTGGTTGCCTCCCACAAGAACCCCTACCAGGACTGGGGAACCTACAACTGAGGTATGAGTGCTTGACCAGGAATTGGACCCTTGACCCTTGGGTCCACAGGCCAACGGTCTAACCACTGAAAAAACTGGCCAGAGCTCTTTTTCTTTTCTTTTTTCTTTTCTTTTCTTTGCTTTTCTCTTCTTTTCTTTTCTTTTCTTTTCCTTTCCTTTCAAAATACTCTTAATGTATAAGAAACAAATACAGCACTATTAAATCCTCCTTATATTTCAGGAAGGCAGGATACCCAAGTCTGTGACTCCTAGACCTGGAATGTGCTCCATCACAATCATGTCAGGCTAGTGACTTCTGTGGAAATGAGACAATGAAGAAAAAAGAGACCACGATGGAAATATCAAAACCAAATTAAATACTGAAAATAAGTTAATGAAATTACATTTCAGATTCAGCTTACTCAGAAAGTACTTGTCCAAAGGAAGGAGAGGGAAAAGAAAAAAGTTCACCATCAGAACCAGCTGTCTAGTTTGAACTGCTAGATTGCTGAGCACACATGGTATGCATATTCATAGGTACCATGGAGAATTAAGCACCTTTGGAACCACCATTAAAACTCTCCTTCCAGTGAGTGAAGTGAACCAATAATGCAACAGCCCCCTTGTGGCCCGGAAGAATTAATGCAGCTTCAGAAGTGTAAAGGTTCTCCTTGGAGTGGGGTGAGTCATGGGGAGTGGGCAGAGAGAGGAGGGGGTATCCTGAACTACTTGTAAATTTGTTAGATTTGGCCCTGTTTTGTGGAGGAAGGGCAATGCATCATGATAAACACTTTTTTCTTTCTAGAGACTGAAAAGGAACCCCAGTGTACATGCCAGTTCAAACTAATGTGTGCTTAAAGAAGAAACAGATCAAATGAGCTCAGTATTTCCATTTAAAAATATCATTTAAGGGAATTTTAAGCTGTCTGAGAAGATGGATACACTGTGTTTGTTTTCTACATTAATGAGCTATAAAAAGAATGGAATAGGCCATAAATACAGTATTTTGTAACAGCCTTTACTAAAAATGCTACTACTTGTGTTTATCATTTATATCCTTGTATACAACCTCAAAATTGATTGCACTTTAAACCGTACATAACTTGCTATGTTTTTCATTTTGTGCTATACTACAAACATTTTTATAACTCAGTTAATATATTCCATATTTTGTGTTCTTATTGATTATGAATATTTCTTTAGGGGATTTTATTGCTTTTAAAGTAACAAATGTTAGGTATTAAAAAATAGAAAAACCTATTGCAGCTTTTATATTTTTTCTTTCCTCTGGTAATTCTAATACATACATTTTAGCAAAACCATAGACAGATTATCTTTCTCTGTATCTTTTATACTTCCTTACACTAAAATAAAAAATCTAGTGCATAGTAAAAGAATCAGACTTTTCAAAGGAAACCCACCATTTAATGTGTTTGACTTGAATCCATAATCCTTTCCTTCTACAATTAAAAAATTAAAGTGCCAAAAGATTATCCGAACGTAAAAGGATGGTTTTACATCAAGTATATATTATCTTTCCTAATTGCCATCTCAGTTTATAGGCTAAAATATGATTTATATATATGATACGATTTCACTATTAATTATCAAATTGAAAAAATAAAATCTCACATTATAAATTCTCTCCTGGAAATTAGTTTTATTATTTTTTCCATAATCCTATCACACAAGCTATAAGTGCATTGCGGCATGAACACTTTAATTTTTCCAGTTAGTTTTAAGCAAGCCCAGAGGTGAGGTTTAATAAGGATCAATGGCACTTTATCTGGGACAGGGCCTCTTCACAGCATGCAAATTACACAGTAACACTTAAAAAAAGAAATAGATTTAATTAAAAAAAAGTAGAACCACAGGCTCTAGAAATTCAATTAAAGGATTTATGCAAAGGTTTGCTAGGTTTTATATGCAGTTACTGCTTACATAATGAGCTTTTCATATTAAAAATCAATAGGTAATCTAGACTAGAAGATCATCCCCTTAAATACATTTTTGAAATCAATTTGAAAAATAGCCCATCAACTGCTGTGACTACTCTTGCTGCTTCGATTACACTAAAAGCAATATTTAGATTGTAAGACGTGCTATGGAATATCTATGCTGGGATATTGCTTTCAAGGGCTCTTGTTCTTTTGAGTGTGCCTGAGATGATCACCTAGTAATTCAAGATTGTGTTAAAAGTATAAAAAATTTAGTTAATTGCCAGCAAAAG
This sequence comes from Myotis davidii, assembly GCF_000327345.1. Taxonomy (NCBI): domain Eukaryota; kingdom Metazoa; phylum Chordata; class Mammalia; order Chiroptera; family Vespertilionidae; genus Myotis; species Myotis davidii. The sequence continues at coordinate 1,402,147 of NW_006284336.1, read as the reverse complement.
CCTACAGACACAACTCCATTGTATTTATAATGGTTAAGTGAAAGAAGGAAAAAGAATAAAGAGAGAGAAAAATAAGGAAGGAAGGAAAAGAGGAAGGGAGGGCAGGAAGGAGGAGGGAGAGGAAAGAAAGAGAAAACAGAACACCTCTTTTAAATTAGTCTTTGCTACCTCAGTTGCTTGTTGTGAGTTGCCTACTTGGCACTTGGAGATATGCTTTTCACTTTAAAACTCATTTAGGTCTTCAACTAAGGAAGCAATTAGCTAGCTTATAACTTAAGCAGGCTTTCCATCTTCTGTAATACTGGGGGGGAGGGGGGGAGGAGAAGGGGCAGGGCTTAAAAATGAAAACTGATGTTCTAATTCTACCCACTAAGTTCACCAAGCATCTCACAGGCAACATCTGCCTGTGTTTGGTAACAATTAGATCTCCAATGGGTTCCATGGGCCCTTGGCTGGTAAACTGTAGAATAATCTTCTTACAGAGGGAGGCACTGGGAGAGGGGAGGAAAAAAAGAATACAGGTAGGTCCAAATCCTAATTCTTCCCATCTGTATAGAATATTAGCACAAGAACCATTCCTGAATACTTCTTTTTCTTACTTTTATTTAAAAGGTTCTTATTTCTAAAAGGTGTAGTGAGCATTCTGTGACCATCAAAATGAAAATCATGACTCAAGTTATCTTCAACCAAAATGAGCCTTGTAAAAACAGGCCTAAACTGTTTTAAGGACTAATTTATAACAAATTCCGCACTCTCTTCTGTAAAACTCTGGGGGAAAACATAAGTAAGACATTTAGTAAAACCCCAATGTATCCAACTACCAAAAACACCTATTCTCAGGAATGGTAGTACTTTAGGAAGGTGCTGATGCAGCCAGCGTAGGTAACCAAGAAGGTCCTTGTACTCAATACACGGGTGGAGATGATAGAGACAAGGAGAAAGAATGAGTCAAAGAAGCAGTTTCTGATGTCTGAGATATTGGTGGTGTTCACGTTACAGTCCCTAAAGCACAATTCTGCACACATCATATGACGAGCTGGCCTTTTGGGATGTACCTACAACTGTGCTAAGGGAGACTTTAGGCCAGGGACTAACGTGAGCTTTCTCAGGCATACGTGTGTGAACTCTGCAAGCACTAGTAGAATACATGGGATGTGCTAGGCATTGCCAGCAGTTGTGATGACCGTGAAGGTGAATCCAAAAGATCTCGCATGCTTCACTAGGTGAAATATTTCTGCACATATATTCTTTTCTTTTACCACAAATGTCATATTTAAAAGAAAAAAGAAAAAGAAACTGACAAATAAGGTGCAGCACCTTATGTGAAGTGAAAGAAGACAGTCCCAAAGGACCACATACTATAAGATCCCACTTATACAAAATGCCCAGGAGAGGCAAATCTATGGAGACAGAAAGTGGATTTGTGGTGGCTAAGGCTGGCTGAGGAACTGCGAGGTGATGGCAAGAGGGTACGGGCTTTCCTTGGCAGGGGGGGGGGGGGGGGATTAAAATGATCTAAATTTGATTGTGGTGATGATTGTACAACTATGTGCATATACTAAAGCTATTAGGTTGTACACTTTAAATGAGTGAATTGTGTGGTATGTGGATTGTATCTCAATAATGCTGTTATAAAAAATCGGGGCATTTATGGATTATAGTCTAAATAGTAGTAGCTTTAAGTAGAAGCCAACAAAAAACATTTTCTACCCAAACTAATCTAACAAAACATTGAAGCTTTCTCTGTCTCTGCAAAATACCTGCTGCATGTGATGATCAGCTTATAGAATGCACCAACGTAAGATGTGCAAACATAACCTATTGGCTTTCTGTTGAAAGGTGCTGAAGGCAAAATAAGCAGAACCTTCCCATCTCACGAAATGAGAGCTTTAGCATGAAATGTCCCAGGTTAGTATGATCAAAATGTCAAATACGAAACCATTTGTAACAATGTGAGAGGTCTTAGTAATGGAAGTTTGAACAATGTTAACACTTAAAATTTCAGCAGAACCATTTCAATCCATAAATGTATAAAAGTCATTTTACAGTGTGCTTAGCAGTGAAGACCAAGAGATGTTATAAACGAAGACGCCCTCAATGTCACTTCATTTTCTTTTATTCTTATTATCACATTTAAATCTCTCTGTAAAAGTGGTCTTGATAGGTAACTTTATTGCACATTTCAAGACTATTCATTCTGAACAGAACTTCCTCCAAGGAATTAACCAGTAAAGAGAGACCACTTTCCCCTCATCATCCCTAAATTATGCTGTGAGCACAGCACAGCAGGGTGGCAGTGTGCATGTCACAAGGATTTGGACTACCATGCCACACATGGATAATCTTAAAGGTGACTCTTTTGGTTCTGCAGAGAACCACTGGTTGGTTACACTGGTCCTTAGCTAACATCTTGCTGTTTATCGTGGAAAGATCTGAGAATAAAGCAAAGTAGACAGACAGAGTCAGGGCTGGGGCTTGTTGAATAGAAAGAATTCTGAAAAGTAGCCATTATGGCCAAATCAGCATCAAGGGCAAGAATACATTCTGATCCTTCCTCATTTCACTGCCTCTGCTCACAGGTAAGTACATCTCCTAAATTAGGTGCTGGCAAACGTGTTGTAAAGGAGCAGTGGTAGATATTTTCAGTTTTGCAGACCATACCTTATTTGTTGCAACTCTGCTTTTGTAATGCTGCAGCGGCCACAGACAATGCAAAAATGGATGAGTGAGGCTGTCTCCCAATAAAACTTAATTATGGACAAATTTAAATTTCATATAATTTGCATATAACCACAAATTATCATTTTTCTTTAGGATTTTTTTTCCATTTAAAAATGTAAAAAAGAATTCTTAGCTCACAAGCTGCACAAAAATACGCATTAGGTCAGATTTGACTCAAGAGTCATAGTTTGCTCTCTCCTGTGATAAACCATAGGTTAGCCAGCAAGGAGGTCAACCAGTACTTCCTTCTTGACTGGGATTCATTCACCCAATACTCTGATGACCAAGTGGTGTGATTTTCCTCAGTGGGGCAAAACTGGATGGCATACCTTTCAAATTGAGTGCACCTTACAGAACAACAGAATAACTTAGTTTCCTGGCAGAAATTCATATTCTAAACTTTCTGAATGTTTTCCTTCAGAAACAGTTATCAAGGCCCCAAAGTTTTCCATTATTCAAAAGTGAACAAGGTTTCTGGAACTGACAGCTTTTTTTAAAAAAAACTGATTTTGGAACTGACAGCTTTGAAGTAGTCCAGGACACACAATAGCCTTGGTTTATGAGATACAAAGCTGACTGCGTTCCCTGTGGCTGGCTCTGCTTAGTAATGCTATTGTTAACGTGGCAGGTTATGTGAATGCAACATGCAGCCAAGCCTTTCAGTGTGCTTAGGGTTTAATTTGGAACATAGTGTGACCTGTCCCCCTGACCACTGCAAGCATAGACACCCAAGAAAAACAGGTGCACAAACTGGGCATCATAATAACTAATTGGAATAATCAAATGGATGGCTTTGTTAGCAGAGGAATACAATAGTGGGATTCCTCTGTTGCTTGTGAAAATGGGATTCTTGGGGTACCGGTGAAATAAGTGCTCTCAGAAGGGAAGAATGAGGTGTGGTAGAAGACTTTATTTGGGTGGAGTTGCATGCCTCAGCTTCCAATGTCCCGTTTCCCTTAAGTCCTGAAAAAGGGACAGCTGTGGGTTCAGCAAAGTCAAAAGCAAAGCCCAGTGTCCAGAGCTTCCATTCCAAGTTGCACTCGAGACCAGTACATTCAATCTAGGTTCAGTGCGTTGATCCATGTGTGGAGCCCACATGGCCATGGAGCCTAGATGACCGTGGTTTACATGGGTAAACGCCCCCTGCAACAGGAGTCAGATGCAAAAAGCAAGAGAGTGAGCCAAGAGCATAAAGAGGGAACTCCCTTTGTCTAGGAGTTTAAATATTCAGGTTTCGCCCCCTGTCCGTGGCCATGCCTATCTGGCCACTAATTTGTTCCCAGGTGTGACCAAAAGAAGGCACCTTCCCATGTCACCCATACCTTACTGGGCATGCACCTAAACTGCCTTTGTCCAATCCCTTCCCCATCGATTAGCGGGGTGCAGATTTGGAGTGTTAAATAAGCAAAGCTGTATAAATTG
>NW_006284336.1:1392883-1397891 GCF_000327345.1 Myotis davidii | reverse complement strand
TGAGCCAGGTGTGGAGCCCACATGGCCATGGAGCCTAGATGACCGTGGTTTACATGGGTAAACGCCCCCTGCAACAGGAGTCAGATGCAAAAAGCAAGAGAGTGAGCCAAGAGCATAAAGAGGGAACTCCCTTTGTCTAGGAGTTTAAATATTCAGGTTTCGCCCCCTGTCCGTGGCCATGCCTATCTGGCCACTAATTTGTTCCCAGGTGTGACCAAAAGAAGGCACCTTCCCATGTCACCCATACCTTACTGGGCATGCACCTAAACTGCCTTTGTCCAATCCCTTCCCCATCGATTAGCGGGGTGCAGATTTGGAGTGTTAAATAAGCAAAGCTGTATAAATTGCATGCCTATATTATCTAGTCTTCCCTTTACTCCATTTCTGCTAAATAATAACTAGAGTATTATAATGGTGTCAGCTTTAAGAGAATAAAGTAGAAAGTGTAAATTTTGTTACATTGCTAAGGAAGCATATGTGAAGTGTTTCAACTATGTGTAGAATCAAAAACTGATAACTGTTATCTGGAATAGTTTTGCTGAATAGGGAAACAAAAACCATTGCAAATTGATGTATTAAAGAGCTTTAGAAGTTTCTTTAATAAGTCATACATCCACTTCATGGTGATATTTACACTATTCCTTGGCATGGGAAGTCCTTTTAATTGATATTATTATTATTTTGATAAGGGTGATAGAAACTGTAGTCTAGTGCAGGTCAAATGACATTGAGATACTAGTGTTTATATATTTTTATCTTCTAATGAATGTGGCCCAAATAAATATTTTTAAATACCACAAAGCATTTACCATAACATAAATGGGTCTCAGTACAAAGCCACAGAGGAAAAGGGCAACAATAATAGGAAAGGCAAGAGGTTCAAATCTCACTTTGGGGATTTCACGCATGAGGCGAAGTTCTGAGATCATCATCTCCCATATTACCAGAAATGGGCTGGTGAGAAAATTCTGACGGTGAAGAACGTCTTCCTAATTTAAAACTGGTAGCTTTCTAAAAACATCATACTGAGTGTTCCCCACTTGAAGCAAAACATTATTCTTAGTGAATGTTTAAACAGACCAATGTGATGAGGGATGGCTGCTGCATTTTCAGAGAGTTCTCACCCCTGAGAATTATCCAGAGTCCCTCTTAAACCTGTATTCCCCATCTGCATCAATACGTTTATTAGATATTCATTAACTGGTGGGAGGGGAATGAAGAAACATGCCTGACTGCTCTGCAGCTGCTGACTGGTCAGTGGTCCCACAGTATGAGGGCCAATCTCTCTGCTTTTCTTTTCATATTTTCCTCTGGTTTGATGCTTCATGTTAGCAAAAGGACTGCTGTAGCTATAGTATCAAATCTACATTCAGAGTCTAAAGAAAGGGGGTGGGGGAAATACCAGCAACACCTGCCTTTTTATTCAAAAGCAAAAGGTCTCCAATATGGCCTGCTGCACAATCCTGACTTCAGTTGCTGGCTAGACCTGTCACGTGGCCATCTCAGTGGCTAGGGAGGCCAAGAGGTGAGTACAGTATCATCCTTTCCCATGTTTATAGTGAAACATGCACAAAGGCACCTGGCACCGTGGACAATAAGAATGGAAATGTGCTTCCCCAAGAGGCTGAGAGAATGGAGGGCAGGTAGCATGGCTTACTCATTTCTGGCTATCTCCAGTCAATCACTTGAAGAATGTGGGCAAAAGAAGAAACTGATTTAAAACAAACATAGTACATCAGCTCAGGGAAAAACACTATCTGTTCACACAGCCTGTTTCCTCTTCTTCCTGGGCACACAGCTAGACTACATTTCCTAACCTCTCTTGTTTCGTAGATAAGTGCTACTCCCACACCTGGTCCTTAAAATGTCCCACATATGACAGCCCAAGTTCTTGCTTCTTCTACCACCTTAATACAGACAACCAAGCCAGCCCTGGAAGCCAGATGTGGGAGCCGGCTAAACCACAGGATGAAGAGAGCCTGAGTCCCCGAGTCAGCACTGGGAAGAGAGCTGCTGGCTAATGTAGAACAGACATGCCAAGCCTCCTATAGGTGAGAAACACATGCTTACCGTGTCTGAGCCACTCCACACAGGCGGGCTTATTTTCATAGAAGCCAGTGTTACCTTTAACAATACATCAATCCAAAGCTTACACGTCTGCTAGAGTCTCTGAAAATTTCATTCACATCTTTTGGCTCTAACCCCAGGTTACCCATGTTGGTTTGTTTTAGAGGCTCTCTAGGTGTCACCTCACATCACCTTGCCCTGGCTTCTGCGGCTCACTCAGTTAGAGGATGGCCTTTCCAGGGAAAGCATGCCTGATGCCACTCTTGCAAACCAGGGGAGAAGGACACCAGCCTGGCGTCCACATGAAAGCGGAATCCACAGACTCTTCCCCACTGTGTGTGAATTACTTAGAAGCCTGCTATGCTTTCAAAGTTCGTTTTTTCACATCTCTTAACTAGGCTCCTTTTATCAAAAAGCCCTTCTGCACACCCCACGATATGCTTCCAGGGAAGGTCTCGCTTAATCCTGAATGGGTGATTTATAACACCATCATTACGCCGCATTGTGGAGCCCTGTCATCTCAATTTCAGAACTCCCGTCCCTTTTCTGTTTACGTTTTGTCTGCCTTCAGACCTTCTCCAAGTGCTATTGTGAGAAGATGCATTTTGTAGCTTAAGAGTTTGGCTTTTATAAGTTACTCTGAGCCATACTTTACTTGTTCTCCTGCTCCTAGATGGAAAACAAATTGCATAAGGGAAATGGCTTTATAGTCCAGTCCTTAAATATTTTACAGGCAGAAATCTTGGTGGGTGGTTTAGAGGCTCAATTACCCTTCTCAGTAGAAGGTATAAATATCCCTGAGGGTTTACATAACAAAGCCAAGGAGACTGCTCCATGCCACTTAAAACCCGGTATTTACATCTGCCTCTGAAACCTAGGACTCAATGGCATTTGAGCATTCCAAAATGAATACGGCCAGCAGGATTGCACATGTTAACATCCATCCATCCATCCATCCATCCATCCATCCATCCATCTCTCCAGAGACATAATAAAGATAGCTAAGTCATTCAGAGCTATTAGGTGTGAGACATCATGATATTGAAAGTTGGCCTCTTGAATATACTTTTTGGGAGAAAAAGCAGGTAGCCACGTAAGAAGAAAGAGCCAGAGAAGAGCTGTTGTGCAGAATTAGGTGGCTGGCGGGCTACTGCTAAAATCAGAATATGAATTATGACTGTATAACTACAGTCTGCTTTACCATTTTTGATCCATCTACAACCCTTTGAAGTAAATACTATTATCCCCACTTTATAGATGAAAAAATGGAGGCTCAGAGAGGTTCAGCAACCTACCCTAGGTTGACAAGCTGGTATGTAGGAGATGTGGTATTTGTACCTCGCTCTGTTTTATATAAGCCCAACCCGGTACTCTTCCCACTTTACCATGTGGTTCTCTATCAGGCAACCGGCCCACTGATGTCTACAGAGAAGAGAGGACGAGGCATCCTTTCTAAGAGGAGTGGAGAAAGCACCATGAGACGCTCCTCTAGGAACTGCCTTCCCGGGGTGTGTGGAAGCAAAACGACAGATGCAGAAACTCAGTGTGAACTCTGACAGTGGTGCTCCTATGCACAAATCTCCCTTCTGCTACTAATCATAGAAAAAAAAGAACCAAGCAGCCAGTAGGATTGACCAGCACTGGTGAAGCCTCACTGCTTGAAGAGTAAGATGTTAGGGTCCCCATGGAGTTGTTTGTGTGTTTTTCAAAATAGGCAGCCTGGCCGAAACTGGTTTGGCTCAGTGGATAGACCGTCGGCCTGCGGACTGAAAGGTCCCAGGTTCGATTCCGGTTAAGGGCATGTACCTGGGTTGCGGGCACATCCCCAGTGGGAGATGTGCAGGAGGCAGCTGATCGATGTCTCTCTCTCATCGATGTTTCTAGCTCTCTATCTCTCTCCCTTCCTCTCTGTAAAAAATCAATAAAATATATTTTAAAACAAATAGGCAGCCTGGAAGTGCATTCTTTAGTTTCAGGACCAAATCTGCTCAGTAGAAAAGAGAAGCTGAATAGGAAACAGGTAGAAAACCATAGAAAGGTGAAGAAACAGTACAAAAGGGATGTTCTGAAGGGGCAATAAGCAGTGACTTTCTGAAAGAGATGAACTCTAACCGGTGGCTTAGAAAGAAGCAGGGGGAGTTTTAAATTTTGTAATAGAAAGGAAAACATATCAATAGACACCACTCCATTCTACCCTGGCCCCCAAATCATCAATTTCTAAACAGATGCTGGAAGCAAACAAAAAGATAATGAAAGCAAAGATGGCAAAAGCCAGGATCATGGGTGTCACTGGGTCTGGAGTATGTTCAGAACCAGAAAGACAGGGCACCTAGAATATCCCAATACTGTTCATTGAATTGTAAGAATTATGTTCTTCTAAATTCTAAGGAAGCAAAAATAAAGTTTCAATGCTGTCTAGTTCACACTTTTATCAGCACTAATTTAAACCCCCTTCTCCCTTATAATTCTGAACACAGGGAAAACAGACATTAATTAAGCAAAACTTTATCTCTTTCTATTCTAACAATAAAGCCAAGTTACAGTTATATTTTTCCCCAAAATTTTTCTCCACTTAATGAAGACATTATCCTCGAGTTTTCAAAGTCACTTTACAAAAGAGCATTCAAGAGACATTAAAGTCAGTTAAACTAAAAAGTCTTTTTGAAGTCAATAAACAATAAAAGAACAATGAAAAGAGAGCCTTTGATCGTGCCTTCATCTAAAGTCTTTAATTTCTGTTTTAATCAATGAGATGTGTAAGTCTTGTATTCAAATATACTTTACCTCTAGCATACAGTAAGCTTGAATTAAATGCCTGTTTTATAATTCTCTCTTAAAATGTACATGGGTGTGTACTTATGCAAATGTGTATATATATATGTAAATGTATATGTGTATATGTATATACATCACATACATGGACATACATATTATCTCATTA
>NW_006284336.1:1376849-1392825 GCF_000327345.1 Myotis davidii | reverse complement strand
AACCTCTCTACTAGAAAAAGGAGAGAAGAGTTTTAAAATTATTTCCATTCTACTTCTTTGAAAATTAAAAAATAAAAGAGAGAAATGAAATCTTTGGCTTTGAAATGCGTAACAAGATCAAAGACTATAATGCACATAAATTTTTTTCCAGGGATATATTATTAATAACACAGGCAAACATATTACTAATCAATAACATGGTCAAGAAGCGATAAGGTAAGCACATGTTTTGGAAGCTCTGTGTTTAACACTAGTAAGGACACGGACTGGGTTCTGCCTCAGATCTGTTTATTTGGGCATCACACGCAGCATAAGCATTGCCTCCCTGGCTCTAGGGGTAGGATCGTCTAATCAAGATGAAGAAAAGGAAAAAACCAACTTAATATGTCCCACGTGCTAAAAGCCTTCCCTATGTGTGAACTTCTTTTTATTTAGGTAAAATTCGCATATCATAAAAATAATCCTTTTAGAGTATACAATTCAGTGGGATTTAGTACATTCACATTGTTGTGCGACCAACACTTCTATCTAGTTCTAAAACATTTCCATCACCTTAATAGGAAACCCTAAACCATTAGCAGCAGTCCCCCAGCCCCTCCAAACCACCAATCTGCAGCCTATCTCTCTGTATTTGCCTATTCTGGATGTTTCATATCAATAGAATGGTATGTGACCTTTTGTATCTGATGAGCTAGCCTCTTTTAATTTAAAAATAAATTAAGCCTGTCTGAATACAACTCTGATTCTAAAGATCAGTTTTTCAAAAAGAAAAAAAAATCCATAAAACTTAAGTATTTCAAAAATACAAACTGATTAAAGTTACTGGTACCCTCTGATGATAGGCATTATTTCCAAGGTGCATGTACATGGGGAGCTTATTCCCCAAACAGACTGTGTTAAGTGGGAAATATTAACACCTTCCTGGAAAGCATCTATATAATAAAAGCCTAAGCGACTGTTAGGGTAAAACAACCAGAACGACCAGTGACTATGATGCACACTGACCACCAGGGGGCAGACGCTCACTGCAGGAGCTTCCCCCTGGTGGTCAGTGCACTCCCAAGGGGGAGCACCACTCAGCCAGAAGCAGGGCTCACAGCTGGCGAGCGCAGCGGTGGTGGCAAGATCATCTCCTGCCTCCGCGGCAGTACTAAGGAGCAGTGAGCCAAGCAAGAGGTAAGAAACAGTGAGCAGGCAGGCAAAAAGGAGCAAGGGATCCCAGACTGTGAGAGGGTGCAGGCCGGGATGAGGGACTCCCCCAACCCCCAGTGCACAGATTTCATGCACCAGGTCTCCAGTGTTAAATAAAGGACTATGAGTCCATCTGCTTATTATTTAAAAGGCACATTACTAAGAAATATTGCCACAACCTTTGAGCTTGGGTCCTGGGATAAAACAGAGAGTTCTTTAACAAAACTTCCCTCAAAGCCACTTAGGCAAATGACAACACACATTGAGTCATTTGTAGGTCTACATCAGTATGATTCCCAGTCCAGGTTATTCATCCATGTGAGAAATGGGAATTTTTATAATTCTATTTCTTTCCCGATCTATTCCTCCTTTTCCCTCCTTTCCCTGATATCCCCTTTCCCTCATTCCCACAAATGAAAGGGAGGGATTTGCCCTTATCTGACCTTTATAGAAAGGAAGCCTCCTCAGGAAGAATGGGCATGAGCACATTAAAGTGGGGCAGTGTTTCTATATTTGCATCCAGAGGGGAAAGTACTGACAGATATGGGTTCAAATCCTGCCTCTGCTTCTGCCATGGCCCCTAAACAACAACTTTGTCCTGTAGCAAATGAGGATTGCCATTAAAATTAAATGTTCTATGGGCAAATGCTAGGCACTCAATAAATTTTAGTCCTTTGGCACCATTATTTCTATTCAGCCAAGTTACTTTGTTTGGGCTATAGGAAACAGTGAGTATGACTTTTGGCTATGCTTTAAATTAACTCTTTCTTTCCTCCCTCCCTCTTCCCTTTCTTCCTCTCTTCTGCCTTTCCCTATTTTCTACTATTTAGAGTTAGATATACCAGGGTGCCCCTTGGCCACAATGCTAAGCAATGAACCCTACATCTCAGTACTCCCTATGCCACAGCTCTCCGAGATATATCTATCAGAGCTACCAGGTGTTCACTGATGTTGGTGTGCTCTGATCAGCATCACCTACTTGTCAACAGCACCGCCTGTGTGTCCCAGGTTCTGATCTCCACACCAACTAGCAAAGGTTCTGTTCTGCAGAAGGGAGACCCCTTCATAAAACTGAACAAAACTTTTTCGAGGCCAAAGGTCTATACCTTTGGAAAGTTTGACTCACTCTTTTGTATTAATCATCCAGGTGATCATATGCAAACAGGGCCCCATTATAAAACACTCCTTTAAACTCTTTACTTGACCGTAAACCTTAACTAACAACACAAGAGAGGTCCTGGGGTGAAGTGAGTGTTAGAATTGTCCAAGTTTTATGGATCGGGGTTAGAACCCAATGACAAGACTTCACCCAACAGTTTCTACAACTAACTAAAGAATCAAAAAAGGTTTATTGAGAACCTACTATATGCTAGATTAGTAAAATGTGTCCATGTACATCATCTCTTTATCTAATCGCATTGCTGCACCTTGGCATGCTGCCAAGCCTTAACCCATTCACAACAAATGACTAGTCACCTATATTTATCAACTAGAGGCCCGATGCATGAAATTCATGCAAGGGGCTTGGCTCCCACTGCCATGGCGGCTGCCACGGCCCCCCGCCGCTGTGGCAGCAGCCTCCTCTGCCTTGGCCAGCCGCCTCAGCCCTTGCAGCCCCAGCTTCGTTGGAAGGTTGTCCATAAGGACATCCGGTCTAATTAGCATATTACACTTTTTTATTATAGATAATAACAGGTGCTCAGCATGTCTGGACAATGCTGGACAGCTTCTTCTTTTAAGAATTTAAAGAACATGTTGTAGAGCATAGAAAAGTCTCCAGCCATGTATCAATGTGCAGTTGGACACCTTATTTTTTAAGGGTTGGCCTTTTAGCCAGCCTGGCATTTCATGATGCATCGCCAAAGAATTTCTTCAACTAGCCTTTCCCAGGTATAGACCCCACCTACACTTACCTGTAAGGGCACCTCAAACATGTGCCTTACAATTAAATTATCCCCATTTGTCCTGAAGAACCCCGCTCTCAAACTCATAATTCCTCAATGCCCGTATTTATTTTCTTTCATGTTTTCTTTCTGGCATGGCAAGACCAAATCTCTTACTGTGAACCTAGAATTGCAGTAGGATATGGATTTGACACGAGGCAAATACCTCCCCTTAGCAAAGGCAAATAAAACAGAAGTTCAACGAGCCTCAAAGCCAGTGTGCATAAATGTCACTGCGTCTGGAAGGGGGAGATTGAGGACGTTTATGAAATCACGACTCTCCCAGGGCAGCAGGGAAAGGTTACTGTGCCACGTTCCGAGAGGGCCGTGCTGGTGCCCAAGAGAAACGGCAGGGACAGGGCAAGGCCCTGAAAGGCAGCCATGGTTTGGATGTTCTCCGCGTGGCTGTCCCAGCGCCCACTGTCTCTTTCTCAGAGCTAATCAAGAGAAGCGTAACTAGTCCAGGCGGCGGGGCGAGTTTACAACACCTGACAGTAACTATAACATACGCCAGTTTGTATTAAGATGTTATTGCACCTTTCCAGTTCTAATCACCAATTATGACTCTATTACTCCTCCTTGGCAGTTCATCTGCTCCTGCTTCTGTGCAGGGTGACGTGGAGACGGACCTCTGATCTCCCGGTTCTGCTTCAGCGAGCGCGCAGCAAGGCGGCTGTCATCAGCAGACACTGAAGAGGTAAGGCATTGCTTTCCCTGAGATAACGGTACCTGACCTTACAACAATTTACTAAGGAAATACCTGCTTAATAGCGGGGTGAGTGCATTTTCCTTTATGCTCACCACGGCACTGCAAATTAGCGACAACAGGATAAATCTATGGCCGGCTCACTAGACACTTCATTAAATCACTGTTCTCTTGCCTTGTAGCACGCTAATAGAATCACAGCCCTCGTTAGCTACTGAATAAAAGATCAATCACAGACTTTGAAAGCTCTAGCTACCAGCTTCCAGAGGAAACAAGGGAGAAAAGAGAGAGAGAGAGAATGAGAGAGAGAGAGAAAGAGAGAGCGATATTTAGGATCATCACTGAGATTCTGAATGGCCTCGCTGCAAGTTGCTTAAATTACCTTTTCCACAACTGACTCCAACTGTAATACTCAGAGGAACTTGTTAAGCCTGCTTTCAAGAGCAACACTCTAATATATGACTGCTAAGCCCTGGTCAAAAGTTCATAATGTGCATATGTAAAAAGGCACTAAATTGCCTGAGGGCTAAAACCAGAGGAGTTTAATTGTAGCAAAATGCTGAAAATGGTCTGTTGAGGGTCCTTCTATGGGGATACTGCTGCCTCTGGCTGATTGAAGTACAGAACATAAAAGCCTTACAACAATATTTCCCTAAATGCTGGGGAAACTGCCAGCAGTTGGTATTGCATGAATGTTGTGGTTAAAGAAAAACATTTTCCTCCCCTAAAATAAATAGAGTATTAAGAACTGCTCCAGCCCATAATTCTAAAGGATGACGGAAAAAGGAGGGCTCAATGATAATAAATAAGGTATAATTCATAGGGCATGTCCAATCGACTCGCAGTGTATTTTTACATGGGGCACATTGAAGGTAGTCAGGCATGACCTGTAAGGATTTTTGGACTGCGAATGGCTTGAATTTTGAAAACAGTTTGGCCCTAAAATAACAGCTGCTCCTGGCTGCCTTGCCTATCCCTGGGTTAGATACACCCATGTGGAGATCTTTGCCAAGGGCCCTGTCTGGCTTGTCTTTATTCTGCTTTCATAAAATGAAATCTTAAGTCCCAACTACCACACATATTTGGCTTGTTTAAATGGTTTTCTTGTATCCAGAATTCTCTATCTTCCCTAAATACTCTCCCAATTTATTTTTTCCTTTGTGTCCTTACTAATTAGCTCCTCATTTGGATAAATGGCAATGCCAGATCAGTAAATGGTGACTCAGACTGCTTGGAAGGCTGGGTTAAATATAGGACACCCAGGAGAAAATAGAATTTGAGGTGGGCTCTCAGATTAAAAAGAGGTATTTGTGAAAGTTAAAGTTTTCATGGATCATGAAATACCATATGTCATCTTGATCAGGTTTTCAAATACATCATATATAAAAATCTGTACTTTTGCCCTAGCCGGTTTGGTTCAGTGAATAGAGCATTGAATTGCCTACTGAAGAGTCCCAGGTTCGATTCCAGTCAAGGGCACATACCTGGGTTGTGAGCTCGATCTCCAGAAGAAGGCAGCCGGTCAATGATTTTCTCTCATCACTAATGTTTCTATCTCTCCCTCTCCCTTCCTCTTTCTAAAATCAATAAAAAGATTTTTTTAAATATTTTAAAATATGCACTTTTATTGTAGTCTCAGACTCACATGAAGGCAGAATAGTAATGACCAATATTATGAAGTATGTACTAGGGCCACAGCCTGAATTATAACTGTGGTGAAAATGCGATAAGTGATATTAGCTACACCCATAGCCTTATTGAAATTTGGGATCAGCACTATTCTCCAAGAAAAATTTTTCTTTTTAAAAAATATATTTATATTGATTTCAGAGAGGAAGAGAGAGGTAGAAAGGGATATAAACATCAATGATTGGCTGCATGCCCCACATTGGGGATCGAGCCCGAAACCTGGGCATGTTCCCTGACCGGCAATCATACCATGACCTCCTGGTTCATAGGTCGACACTCAACCACTGAGCCAGGCAAGATAAATACTTATAAACTTGCAGTGGGATGTGGGTGATGCTTCCTAATATAACAGAAAAAACTAAAAACTCAAAGAAAGCATCCATTTAATATTAATACTGAATTGCTCAAGGAATCCCTCTACTCTGCAGGTATAATCCCTGCTATGACACCTGGTTTGGTGTGGAATAAATATATACATTTCATGGTTTTCAAAGGAGTCGAATCCACTCTTTAGTTCTTCAAATGCAAAGACAGAGTAGGTCATTGGATATGCCTGCCATACACACACCAACCTTCTCTCTTACAAATTGCACCTCTGAGTTACTCAGGCTGACATTCTCCATTAGGAATAGAGAGCTTCAGAATGGCTAGTCCGGTCTGATCTCTGCTCTGTTCTCTGGGAGGTTGAAGAAATCTGTGCACATGAAGCACTAGTATTTGAGGAGGACAGGAGAGAAAGGGACATAGAAAGAATACATTGGACGACGGGTTATTAATCGAAAACAACTAAGGAAAATATAAAGCATAAACTGCCTCTTTTGCAATCAGAAATGTTGAAAGGGCACCCCACTAATAGTCCCCATTCCTTGATTCCTCCCAGGCCCCAGATCATACATCTCAATAGGCAGGAAGGAATCTATCATTATAATGTGCCCAGGTCCTACTCCCAACCACTAAGGTTCCCATAGAGGAGAGGGCAGCTCCTTCCACAGTAAGATCATGCTTGACCTATGAGGCCAGTCCCACAAAACCACGCTCAGCCCTGGGGTTAGGGACAGAGCCCACAGAAGCCTGGGTGAGCATGTGCTTGGAGATGCAATGGGGAAGGCATCACACATTTAAGCCAGATGCTCAGTTCTGCTACTTACTACCCTGTGTGACTGAGGCATGTCACTCAAGGCCTCAGTTTCCTTATCTGTAAAATAGGCATAGTAATTCAAAACTCAATAGTTCCTCTGGAAAGTAAAGTTCAATGGAATGACATATAAAAAATACCTGGCCCATTTCCAGGCACTCAACAAATGCTTCTTTGCTACCCTTTTGTACCACCCATGTAACTCTGAAAACAGTCCAGAGGATGCTCAGAAATGGGAATACAGTGTACCACAGACAGTACTGTTCTAAGACATAGTTGCAGTTTTCCATACAATTTCAATGGAAACCATGTGGACTCTCTGGGAGTCAGTGTATCCCAAGAATGATGTAACTATCTGATGTTGTCACCCACACTTAAGACTTGTTTCAAATATGGGAACAAATGAGACTTATTATAAGCTAGTAATTAATGTGTATTTAGATGCATGTTTATAAGCTGGTTACCCACAGCCTAGAGAAAAGCATGAAAATGATATTGTCACTCATTGCTTCCATCGTAAGCAGTCTTCTTAAAGATAAACAGAAAACTTCAAAGGCTGGCTTGAGAGTTCACAGGTGGCTTTTACTTTCTCAGGTTACTGACACCACATCTATGTGATAGGCATTTCCATTTCTATTTTCTGCAAGTAGACCCCTGTCCCCATCTCAGTTCCCTATGTGAAAAGTGAGAATGAATTCATACCAAAAAAGTCATAATGAATGTGCTAAGTGACAGCAATGGGGCTAAAGTCAAAGGGGCAAAGTGACATCCAAGAAAATGACAGCATTCAATTTAATTCCAGTTGAAAACACTGTAGTTTAATACCAGGCATGAAAGTGTATATAGAAATATCCCAAAAATAATAATGATAATAATAAACTATCCCTGATCTTAAAACCATTAGCACAGTCCCCATCACCCAAATCAACCTGCTGTGTGGACTGGGTTTTATGGACACTAGAGAGACAAAGCTTGCTGCAGGGTCACCTTCCTGCAAAGCTGCAGCTGACTTTATGAATCGTCTGTGTCATCTCCATGCTTGGGGGTCCCTGTGTTTAACTCTCAGCACATCACATGAGCCTGGAGTCCCACAGGCCAGTGGTTTCCAGCTGAGCAAGTTAAGGCAGCAACCACACTGATTAATTCAGAGAGAGAGAACAGAGAGACAAAGTATATATTTAGTCCTTTTCTGTGAGAAAATTACTTTGGATTTACATAGAGAACCAATTAGGTATTTTTCTCTCTCTCAAAATCCCTTTTTTTTTTTTTAAATTTTGCTGTCCTGAATTTCCCCAAATGTATATGTTCATGAAAATATGTGTGCAGGACATGCAGATGTCTCATATGATGCAACTATCCATGAAATTCCAGGCTCTACCACCTCCACCAGTACATACAACCCTATAGAGCTTTAGTACCAACCCAGATTAGAGTTACAGGAGCTGTGTCTTTTGTCCTAGATAGATGGAAATTCCTGAAACTGAACGGTACAGACTTTCAAAGGAAATGGCTTCTAGAACTGAACAGTGAAGATCCACATAGGCATCACAGCATCACCCAAGTTACTATGCAGCTAAATTTTAGGTTAATTAACAAAAAAAGGCAAAATAAGAGCAAGCTAGTCAAGAAGATCCTGAGATATTCCAAATTCAATTTAAGGGAACTGATGGACCAATGGGTTAAGAGTCATTCATTTTTCTATTACATATAATTTATTGGGATTTTAAAACTGAAACTTACAATTTTTCACTTATACCATCAAGTTGGATGAGAATGCAAACAAGTCATTGATATTAATTGTAAATATTTAACTGCATTGAAACTAGAAGATGTTTTCCAAGAATACCCATTGGCAATATCAGCAGCCTTTAATAACGGCACAGACAAGTGCAGAAAGTAAATTTCGTTCCATAAAACGCCACCGATGTCTAATAACTTACAATTAAACCATGTACCAAATACCCTTATATGCATAGATTTTAAAGAAAATATGAAGAAATGTAAAACTAGGTGAAATGATTGACCCACACACGTTCTGACTGGCTGGAGAGAAGGGAGAAGGAAGAGGAGAAAGAAGAGGAGAAGGAAGCTGTTTCCCAATATGAAAATAAAATCCTGGACCTTTGTAGCCATTTTAACTTAAAAGACATAAATGAATAGAATTTGTGACAGAATGCTTAACCCCTAGGCTACTTTGAAATACCAGTTATGCAAGAAATAGAATTAATTCAAAATACTGGAGATGCCCAGTATTTCGAATATTTCATTTGTCCCAGGTTAGTTGAAACATGAAATAGGTCGAAAGTCTCCGGATGCAGTGTTAACATTCTCTTTTGAGGCAAACCTGAAAGTCTCTTAACATTTCAGTGTTAGTTTTTAAATCTCTAAACTAATGAGCTTGGTCTAGATTAGTGATGGCGAACCTATGACACGCGTGTCAGAGGTGACACGCGAACTCATTTTTTGGTTGATTTTTCTTTGTTAAATGGCATTTAAATATATAAAATAAATATCAAAAATATAAATCTTTGTTTTACTATGGTTGCAAATATCAAAAAATATCTATATGTGACACGGCACCAGAGTTAAGTTAGGGTTTTCCAGAATGCTGACACGCCGAGCTCAAAAAGTTTGCCATCACTGGGCTAGATAATCCCTAAGGTCATGACAAACTGTAGCCACCAAAACTGCTAAAGGAGGCCTCAGTTCTTTCTGCCACATAGGCGCTCCTGATCAGTCCCTCCAAAGAGATCTGCTAACCTCTGTTTAGATACTGTAATCCATTAGTTTACTAATATTATCCCTCTAGGTCATAATTAATAGGAGCAACTAACCTGGGACAACTTCAAGTAGTAGTGTAAGTGAAGTAAATTAAATACCAAGGTGACACAGGGAATGGAAAATGTTGGAAATTAAGATTTTTTTCCCCTCCCCAGGCCCAGTTAGGATGTACTAAATCATTCCATTGCCCCGACCCCCATATATTAATTCTACAAGCTAATTCCACCCCCAACCCACACACAGATGAAACACTGTGCCACCTATTGGCAAATGCCAGTATTCACAGTAGTTTACTAGTATATATGTACTCCTGGCTATGTATACATATGTAAGTATAAACGGACACATATTATACATTTTAAAATATCAGACTGTTTATCTTACTTTTAATGTTAAAAAAATTAGGTGGTTTTTATTGTTATTTTCAAGTGCTGCATAATAATATAATTTTGAAAGATCACTTATGCTATATAGAAAATAAGTTAATGTTTAAGTCAAATAATGAAACAAAAAAATTAACTGGCAGGAATTACTACTGAAACAAAGTCTGTAAACTACATTCAACCACATCAAGGGGTGACTCCTTTATCTGTGGGGAACTCCTCAGTTTCCTCATCTAGAAACAAGGGAATGTGCCCTCCCAGTACGGACAGTCCAGAAAGTTCTGGAGTCTAGTAAAAGCTTCTAAGTTCATGTTCCATCTATATGTGTCCTCTGTGATGTGCATGAATGTTATAAAAACAGAAAGTTCTATAAGAAGGGCTATTAAGATTTCTCCTCCAAAAGCTTAGCATGATGGGGGGGAGGGGGGAGTGGGGAGAGAAGGGTGGTTGTGAATTAAAAACAACATGAAAAAAGTTTTTCTATTTACTAACTTTGGTGGAAGTCACCTTCACTCTCTCAAGACACATGTGGAAGTCATGAAGTGATATAGGCATAGCAAAGCCCTATAATTAGTCATTAATTTGTAAAGGACCAAGAGAACAAATAGTAAATCTGGCCTAAATGAAAACGCTTTCCACCGTTTCATTTAAAATGGTGAAAAGACATATTGCAGGAGAGCTTTTGCTACTCCTGGATAATTCTGCTTCGGAAAAGTCATTATCTGAGATTGGAGAAGGCCCTGGAAAGACCTTTAATGAGAACAACAGTAACTAAAGCAACAAAAATGGGAACAGACACAGATAATCAGAGAGAACGCTAACAGTCGGCCTGAACATATGCCAACTCCCCTATGTGCACAGCAGATTAAAATTGCAGGCTGCGCACACACTGAATGACATTTCAGCATCGAAGAAGCCATCCTTCCAGTGTCACTGGTTAAGACAGTGCTTGCAGAAATGCTGCCAGCCCGCAAGGGGATGTGTGTCTTCCTTGTTCACAATGCAGGCAGCCCTTCCTAGGGATGATCAGTCACCACTGTGAGCGCTAATTGGTTAGTTCTGTCATCAGATGGCATTGCAAATTCCATTACATATTCAAAAATCATGTTAACATGGTTTGTTAATGTTGGTATTCACCAAAAGGCCACAGCTATTTAAATAATGAATAGATATGATAATTTGTGAACGTATAATAGAAGTACACGTGTATATTCTAAATATTCTCTTCTTAGAATCTGTCTTACAACATTTGTTAAATGTTATCAACAGAAAGGCATTATCTAGATATTTCTGACATACTGCAGGTTCACAATTCTAGCGATTATTTATGGAAATAAACAATGCACCCATCTAAAAGAAAAACACTTCATGTTAAAATGCAGTCCCATATTACCTCTCTCAGATATTCTTCAGGCAAGAATTTAATGTTACTTCTTTAAAAAAGATAGGATAATATTTTGTTAAGCACCAAATAAAACAAATATCAGATGGTTTCTTTTGTTTGTTTAAACATATATATATCTGTTTATACATATATATATATATACATATATACATATATATATACATATATATATGTGTATATATATATGAATACCAACAAATCCATCCACACATCTATATATCCCATGTGCATTTATACCCATTTATGTCCCATATTCAGTTAACACATTAAAAGTTGCTTCTACTTCTACTCTGGAACATTAGGGCCCCTGGCCCCCAACACAATTTATGTACAGGCCTACAAAATTTCTAAAACGTCAACTCTCTCAGTCTCATTATTTGTCGTTGTGCTAAAAACACCTTCCTCTTTCAAACCTACTTCCCCACTGCCATAAAAATGGCTGTTTTAAAGCCCAGTACAACCTGGAGCCAGTAAAGGCTGTAGGCAGTAGGGAGCTAGAGCCTGGGCACTTCACTCCATTGGAAAGGGCTTGAATCTGCACTCAGTGCCTTTTAGTTATGTGACCTTGAGCAGGTCATTCATTCCCTTCAAAACCCCTTAATATTCACACAAATATCATTCTCAAAGAAACAACGTGAGAGATAGATACATAACACAGAGGACCCTGGCAGAGAGGAACAGCTCAAAAAATGTTAGTTTCTTGTATCATCGTCTTATTGCCATTACATCAATTCAAATATGAGATCATAAGATCCCAAATCCTCAGAAAGCCCTCAGTGGCCTACTTTTGCATTCATCTCCTGCATAGCCACCACAAATCCATGTTAATTACCCGAGCTTTTTGTGTAACGCTGATCTGTCTTGATTTAAAATCAACATTTTTGTTCATCATTATTTTCACATAAATTTTGATTTTTTGAAATGTTGTATTAAATTTTTGTTTATCTTGATTACAAGTCTTTAGTATTCCTTAATTTTGTCCCTAATCTTAGTCCTAGCCCTACCATTGCTGCGAAGTCTACCTAAAATTTTCTCCTTTTGGTGTCCGCATGTTCACCTTCCACATATTCTTCAAGGTTCAGTAAAGATATCATTTCCTTTCTGGAACTTTATCGGACTACTCTTGTCTCTACCTTCAAGACAGAAAAGCACTACGTGTCCAGCGGTACCCATCTCACCTCAGTCTAACATATTTTTCATCTCAGTCCCATTTAACATAAGTGCCCAAAGGCCAAGAATAATGACTTGCTCACTTTTGCATTTTCTACCCCTTAAGTCTGAGCACAAGGCATTCAATGAACAGTTATCAGATGGGAGCAGAATAAATAGTTATAGAGTAGCGATTTTCAAAGGACAGATTGCTATACAGTGAGTGGTCATGAAACTGGGTCACAATCAACACTTTAAAAGATGAAATACAAACTGGAAGAAAACAGCAGAGGACATGGCCCATCTTTAGAATATTGTTTCATAAAACTTTTGTTTCAGACACATACTCACACACACGCATATTATATGAACAGACAGACATACATGTATATACATAAGTATACATATAATGGGCTGTGGCATAAAAATTTGGACAGTAATTTAAAAAAGTTAGAAAGACACTTCTGGAGCAACAATGGGGCATCTTGATTTGTCGTTAACTATCTGTCCTGCCATAACACAGAAAGTGCACGGGTTCCAAAGTCATGGAGCCTTTGGAAGTGTGAGAAAGCATCAGATTAGCAACATGCTCAAAGAACAACCCTGGGAAACAGAGAAACGCAGAATACTGAAGTGGACTTACTGAGGAATTTTTTAGATATCAGCTAAAAAATGAACACTGGTCTTAATTAATAACATATATTTCTGGTTGCAATAACCACCATAAAATGTTGGTGACAAAAATGTCACCTGGTGAAATTAGATATGCCCAATCTCAAACTGTGGGTTTGTTGGAAATGACTGACACAAAAGGAAAATACCAGAAAAAAACTGTAAAATTTGGTGTATACAGAAAACAAGTCATGAAATCTTCACCGTAAAATATGTATGGGGAAAAAAATCAATCCTGGTTAAAACGATTTCAGTAAAGTTATTTGTTTTTTTAAAGCATCAGCTTAACTATCATCTATCTTTGTACTATTTAAAAACTGGATCAAGGTATTATTTATTTGTTTATTTTTATTTAAAACAATTTATTTAAACTAAAAAGAAACAAAACAGTTCACCCTTTCTCCCACCTGACTCTGGCAACCACCGATATGTCCTCTGTGTCTATGACAGTGGTTCTCAACCTTGGCTGCATATTAGAATCACCTGAGAATCTTTTTAAAATCCTGATTTCTGGGCCTTATCCTCTGGAAATTCTGTTTCTTTGTTAATAATGTTGTGTCCTCACCCCATAACAAAGAAACAGAATTTCCGGAGGATGAGGCCCAGAAATCAGGATTTTAAAAAGATTCCCAGGTGATTCTAATGTGCAGCCAAGGTTGAGAGCCACCACAGTGGTCTGCAAACTGTGGCTCGAGCCACATGGGGCTCTTTGGCCCCTTGAGTGAGCCTCTTCCTAAGCCTTAGGAGTACCCTAATTAAGTTAATAACAATGTACCTACCTATATAGTTTAAGTTTGAAAAATTTGGCTCTCAAAAGAAATTTCAATCGTTATTTGGCTCTGTTGACAAATGAGTTTGCCGACCACTGGTCTATGAGATCGTTGTTTGTTCTTTAAATTCCACATTTAAGAGAGGTCATATGGTATTTGTCTTTCTTTTTTCTGACTTATTTCACTTAGCTTAATACCCACAGTGTCCACCCATGTTGACACAAATGGCAAGAATTCATTTTTTTAATGGTTGAAGAACATGGATACTTAAAGTTGTTTCTGTGTCTTGGCCATTGTAAAAAATTCTGCAATGAACATGGGAGTTCATATAGCTTTTCAAGTTAGTGTTTTGTTTCCTGCAGGTAAATGCCCCAAAGTGAAATAGCTGGGTCAAATGGTAGTTCTACTGTTAATTTTTAGAGGAGCCTCCATACAGTTTTCCATAGTAGGCGCATCAAATCATTCCCACCATCGTTCCCTTTTCTCTACATCCACACCAACACTTGCTATCCCCCATCTTCTTTTATAATAGCCATTCTAACTAGTGTGAGGTGATATCTCATTGTGATTTTCATTTATATTTGCCTGATGATTAATGATGTTGAGCATCCTTTCCTACCTGCTGACCATCTGTATGTCTTCTTTGAGAAAATGTCTATTCAGACCTTATGTCCATTTTAATTAGATTGTTGTTTTTTTATTTTATTTGTATGGTTGTTGTTGTTTTTTTGTTGTTGTTTTTTGCTATTGAGTTGTAAGAGTTCTTTATATATTTGGATATTAGCCACATATCAGACACACAATTTGCAAATATTTTCTCCCACTCAGTAAACTACCTTTTCATTCTGTTGGATTTCCTTCACTGTGCAAAAGCTTTTTAGTATGATGTACTCGCACATATTTTTTTCCTTTTGTTGCTTTTGGTGTCAAATTTTAACAAATCATTGCTAGGCCTATGTCAAGGATCTTACTGCCTAAGTTTTCTTCTAGGAGTTTATGGTTTCAGGTTTTATGTTCAACTCTTTAATCCATTTTGAGTTAATATTTTTGTATGGTGCAAGATAGTGGTCGATTTTCATTCTTTTGCATGTGGCTGTCCAGTTTTCCCAACACCACTTATTAAAGAGACTGTCCTTTCCCCATTGAATGTTCCTGGCTCCGCTGTCATAAATTAATTGACCATATATGTTAATCAAGGTATTTAATTGACTTAATGGAATTCACTCTGTATTAGATTTCCACGAAAAAAATTGATCAGTGTTGATATAGTTCTGATTAAAATGTTTTATTCATAAACACAGAGGTGTTTTTTTTTAAGTCTCAGGATCAAAATAGCAGGCTGAAATAACTGGTTTTACCTCTCTCTTCCCCCAAACAGGTTTTCTAAATGCACAGCTACATGATGTAAGAACCAAACAAAGAAAAAACAATTTATGGGACACTTACTCTTGGTACATGTCCATATGCCCTACTATTCTAGCTCCTGATGTCTTTATAAACCATCTTAAGTAAAGTGAATGCTAAAAAAATTTCTCACAAATATATATTCAAAACATAAATAGCTCACTGAAAAACAATAGTGGGATTAGGGGGAAAATATAGTCCAGAAATAGAAAGAATAAGACCAAAAAAGGAATAGGTATATTAATTAGATCCTTGAAGAATGGTGATTACATGCTTCCACACACAAAAATACATACACATCTGATTAAAAGATATATTATCTAGGTAGCTAGCATACTGCTAGATAGAAGGCAGTAATAGGATTATGCTTTCCAAAATTCTGAAGACAAAATAGTTTTAATAATATGCCCACTTTTTTTCAGGATTTATATCAAATAATCTCTTTTGTCAAGCATGGACAATATGTCCAAAGTATAAACTAAGATAAAGTTGTTCTTGGTGGGGTATCGTTAAGAGGCTCTGTGGGATATGCCTGTAGTATAATCTAAGTTACTTTATTAATTCACTAGAGGCCCGGTGCACAAAAATTTGTGCACTGGCGGGGAGGGGGGGGTCCCTCAGCCCAGCTTGCCCCCTATCACATACTGGGAGCCCTAGGGAATGTCCTACTACCTGCTCCCTGCTCCCCTTGGGGAGTGGGCCTAAGCCACAGTCTGGCCTCCCTTTGTGGGAGGCAACCCGGCTGATC
>NW_006284336.1:1352780-1376160 GCF_000327345.1 Myotis davidii | reverse complement strand
CCATGCTCCCTGCCATCAAGATCGCTGGCTGGCACCTCCCTGGCCCAGGCCTAATGCCTCAGGCCGAGGCTTTAGGCCTGGACCTGTGCACCCCCAGCTCCCCACCGCCACCTTTGCCATCAATGATCGCTGGCTGGCTCCACCCCGATTTCCCGCCGCTGCAGCCATCAATGATCCCTGGCTGGCTCCTCCCTGGCCCAAGCCTAATGCCTCAGGCCGAGGCTTTAGGCCTGGACCTGTGCACCCCCAGCTCCCCACCGCCACCTTTGCCATCAATGATCGCTGGCTGGCTCGGCCCCAGCCCTGGCCTAAAGCCTCAGGTTGAGGGTTTAGACCTGGGCTGAGGCACCCCCAGCTCCCTGCAGCCGCTCGGCCATCAACGATCGCTGGCTGGCTCCTCCCTGGCCCAAGCCTAAAGCCTCTGGCCAAGGCTTTAGGCCTGGACTGGGGCACCCCCAGCTCCCCGCCACTGATCGCTGGCTGGCTCCGCCCCGGTTCCCTGCTGCAACTGCCATCAAGGATCCCTGGCTGGCTGGACCTGGCCAAGCCTAAAGCCTCTGGCGGAGGCTTTAGGCTTGGGCCGGAGCACCCCAGCTCCCTGCCGCTGCCGGCATCAAGCATAGCTGGCTGGCTCCGCCTGGTTCCCCGCCACTGCTGCCATCAATGATCGCTGGATGGCTCCGCCCAGGCCCCAGCCTAAAGCCTCAGTCTGAGGCTTGGGGCTGACATATGGCAATTAGCCGCCATCTTGGCTGTAGACTAATTTGCATATCTCGCTGATTAGCCAATGAAAAGGGTAGCAGTCGTACGCCAATTACCATGTTTCTCTTTTATTAGTGTAGATATGTGACTTGCCTCCAAAAATAGATCTAAGGTGACTTAAAGAAAGATCAAGTGTAGGACAAGGTGAATGAAATATCTCAGTCACTAAAAACTGGAGGAAGTTGATTATGTTAACCAATAGCATTAATGATCTGAAAATGCATAAAATAGACCAGGAGCTCCAACAATACATTATGTTATCATTTCGTTATCAAGCAGAAGGTATTGTGGAATTTCTCTGGGGTTTTTCTTGGAATTCAGAGCTTAAGGGTATATCTCACATGCAGTGGCATAACTTCCTATGTTTTGTGGTCATGTAATAGACAACATCTTTGACAACAGCTTTCTCTATGTCCTTAGAAATCAGTACATTTACAGGGAAGTTTACATTGACTGATAGGATACAAAGAAAATTAGTATTTCCTGAGTGTCTACTATAGCCCTGGGGTTGAGCTGTGCCTTAATCCTCCAACAATCTGAAGATGTGAGAACTATATTCTCCATTTACAAAGAAAATGAAAGCTCGAGGTGCTTAGTGTGACTTGCCCACGATGACAGGGGTCACTAGAAGGAAAGGCTGGGATTTGGAGCTAGTTTCTTCAACTTCAAAGCCCATGTTTGGGGTTTCTGCTATATCACAAAACATTCGTCTTCAACAAAATACAGCAACGTGCTCATCTTAGCTCCAATCCACTATATGATGTTGGTAATGGACTATGGGAAATGAGTGAGTTAACAGACAAAGGTACTTAGAACAGGGCTTACTTGGCACAGGTAAGTCCTAATAAACATAAGCTGTTGTTTATGTTATTATTATTGCTTTCCTTTGTCCTCTAAACCTACACTTATTCAGAGAACACTCACAGTGAAACTCCCATACTGCATCCAACACACATCAACTTTTCTCATTACAGAGACCATGTAGGTGCGTCAACGGACTTTGGCAAAGATAAGCTTAATTTTAAATTTTTAAGTTTTTAAAAATATGAATCCAACAGAGCCTTGAGCCTGGCAATGAGAGAAAGTGGGATGGGAAAATGTGATAAATAGGCTTAAGGTTATGGGAAAAGCATACTATAGCCAAGAAAAGACCCTTCCATCCACAAGAAATATGCCAGCTCATTCCCAATGGGTGGTACAGAGAAAACAAAAAGAGAGAAAAAAAAATCTATATTATCTTCCAGACTGGGTGTACTCCAGAATCTAATTCTTTTGAAATGTTTTTTTTTTCTTTTAAATGTCTCTTTTTTTTAATCTATTCAGGTGACATTGGCTAATAAAATTATATAGGTTTCAGGTATGCAATTCTACAATACATCATCTTTGTGTTGTACTGTGTGTTTACCATCTTAAGTCTCCTTCCACCACCATTTATCTATCCCCTTTACCTTCTCCACCTCTCCCCACATCCCTCCTCCCGACCCCCATCCCTCTGACTTTTTAAATGTCTAATGCCTCCTTTATAGGAAATCTGTTCAGAGTTAATACAGAGATTTCATCCACGCTAATTTCATTACTTGGTCTTTTATGGTTATGGAAAATCAACAAAGGGACAAATTATACAGAGCATACACAAAATCTAATGAGAAATGCTATGTTCTAAGAAGGAAAAACAGACTTATTGCATTCACCTGCCCAGGCATATTAAAATATCAAAAATATTTCAAAGTTCCAAGATTTTATAGTTTCTTTTTCTTTTAAAGAGTGAGAATACTAAGAAAACATTATGCAGGTCTCAGTAGTAGATATACAGTATTTTTTTTGGACCCAGTGAATATACTTTTTATAATGTTCCTGTGAAAGGAGGGACTTTCTAGCTCAGATTACTTGGACAGTCTCACTGTTTATTCTTCCCTTTTTTGAGCAGTCAGAAGAGATTTCTCTCAGTACTTCAAATAAATAAGATATCCAGCTGAACAAACACCATACATTCCCGTGGATTACTTTGGCTTCTTGAAGAATATTTCACTTTCTTTTTGCAAAATGTAAATGATTAAAGAGACCCCATCCTATGAAACTTGAGGATGAGATGTTTCAAGGGTGCAGAGTCCATACAAGGCAAAATGTGTAGAAACAGGAGCTCCGATTCAGTAAAAGAGCTTGATATTTCGCAGGGGAAATGAGAATATTACTAAATAAGAAACTTAACTCATTATAAATTTTAACAGGCTTTATAACATGAAAATCAAGCCAGCATTCCAAATCAATCTCTACAATATTTTCTGAAAACAGCAAAATAAAAGTTTTTTCCCTTAGAAATCTATTTAATAAAACAAACCCCAAAGAAACAACTACAACCAAATTCTCAAGACTATACTTAGTCTGGAATAATATTCTACATGGGCTTTAAAATGACCAGTGAGTTTTATCTACCTTTATGGCTTAAAAAGAGTCCAGGGTTTCTGGCCTATTTTTGAAACTCAAATCAAAACTTGGCTGTGAATGTTTCTTTTGAAGGAAAATTTGGGCCATTGATTAACAAGGCCCCTTGTAATAAAGCAGTATGAAAACAAATACTTGACATACATATATAAAAAACAAAATGGTATGTCTGTTAGCCCAGAAAGGAGGACAAGAATACAGGAAGAATGCAAATAGGAGAATAGCAAGGCAAAGATAAATGTGTCAATAAGGAAAGCTTAAGGCCAAAAAATATTAAAGCCTACGAGTAAATCTGCCACCAGATAGCCTACCAAAAGGCACACACACAAAAAAGACCAAGAAAGTAAAAATAAAACAGAAAACCCCACTGAACTTGTAAAAAGTGACAGGCAGAAACTAAGATGGGCCCCGATGCTTCTAGTATTCAGGCCACTATGAAATCCTATCCCATGAGAGGGTCAGTCCCAGTGACTTGCTTCTGGTAAACATAATGGGGAACGGTAATGAGATGTCACCTCGGTGGTGAGGTGACACAGGACTGTGACTTCTGTCCTGCTCATAGGTTTATTTCCTTCTTAGCTTACACACTTTGATAAAGTAAACTGCCATGCTGGAGAGGCCACTGTGGCAAGGAACCCAGAGAGGGGCCTCCCGCTAAACAACAGAGAGGAACCCCAGCCCTCATTCTACTAGGCCCCAAGGAACTGAGCTCTGCCAGCAAGCACTTGAGCTTGGAAGTGAACTTTCTCCAACTGAGCCTTGAATGTCTATAGCCTGGCTGACACCTTGTTTGTAACCTGAGAGTTGACCCTAAAGCACAGGGCCCAGTTAAGGCACACCCAGGTTCCAGACCCACAGAAACTGTGAAATAAGTAGATGCGGTGCCATAGTCAGAAAAGGGCACAGGCTGAAGCCCGTGTTTGTGAGGGGTCAGCTGACACCTCGATTCAGAGCTGCATCAGCCTGTTTCCCTTCACTCCACTGTGGAGAGTCCTGAGGGGTCTGCATGTTGCAGACGGTCTCACCGCAGGCTCCTTACTGAACTGGTGTTGAGATGCCATTAGCGTTACTGAAAGTTTGGAATCTGGATCCAAAAGATTCTCCAAGGAATTTTGGAGCAGAAACAGTACCCGTGGAATCTTCCAGGCCAGGTATTCCCAAGTGTAAGCCCAGCATTTTCAACAAGGACAACATCACCAACAGTGAGACTGCAATGAATTAGACCTGAAGTTAAATATATTCAATTGAAAGAACTGCTTCTTTTCCCACAATCGTCCTGCACAGTTTTGGGCAGTAAAATACCTATTATTTTATATAGTGGAGATGACTGATGTTGGTGAGTGTGTTCTCATCCAGAGATTTGAGAATAAAAAGTATGAACCTGCATCAGTCTCCCTATTTAACTTCCTTTTGAATTACACTGTTCTGTGACATCCAAAGTTTGGGACAACTAACCTTGGTTAACCGACTCATTTTACAGGTAAGAAAACTGAGGCCCGAAGATGGTAAGAGACTTGCTCAGAGACACACCATCATGTATTGAGAGCTAACTCTAAAATGACATTATGTGAGACAAAGTATAAAAATGTAAACCCAGGAGCGTGGAGCCTGGCACTAAGTAGGCTCTCGTGTCACCTGAGAATATGTCCTCAGCTGATTTTCAAATCTTCATTAATCTTAGAGTAATAAGAAGGTGGGAGGGTATGGATTTTAGTGTCTGAATAATTCAGAATACCAGATTTGAGTTCCCTTTATTGCTGCCAAAAAAAACATTACCTTCCCCACCTCACAAGGAAAAACCAACGTGCCCGGGTAGTTATACGAGAATCAAGGTTCATAGAAGAAACATTTCAGAAACATCATCATGGGGCAGCACAAACTCCTGGCATCTGTTTAATCGTGCCAGCCTTCAATGTCTCCGCAGCGCGACAGCCAAAACTCACTGGAAAGAAGTATGAAATTGGAGGAAAGGAAGTTGAAAGGGGGGAAGATCAAAGGAGGCACCACTAACTTAAAAGTAATGAAAGAGCCAGAAAGAGAGTTAAGAAAAGGCAATGCATTACCGAGATGCCAACGGGGACGTGGAAGAAAAGGAAAGGAGGAAAATATAACTGGGAGAATTTTAAATCTTGGTTAAATGTTCATTAAATAATTTTTTCATACATATTAAGGCCAGATAGTCACCTTTCCCCTCTCGGTTGCTCCTTCAGGAACAAAGGCCTAACCAGACATAGAATACTGAAAAGCAAGGCTGAGAAAATACAGCAATGAGATGCGATGGCCTCACAAAGCAGGACATAGTTTCCTTGTCTTTGTTTTAACAAGAGAAGGCTGATCTATCCTCAAAGCTAAGGTGTGCTGTTGGTGGCTTTAAACAGCAGCCAGGAAAGCTTATATTATGCACCATGGAAGCCCTTCTAATTCTAGCTTCCATTTTGATGTTGCTCAGTGCTTATTTAGACTTGTACATGATGTGTTTATGGGAGAAAGAGACCATCTGTGACAGACATGGAGCCAGCATTTGGAGAATAGGCATCTATAGGCAATGGGCAGACAAGCCTTTTCTCATCTGAAAATAAAATGACAATAATAATAGTAACAGTAACAACAATAATAATACATGTTTACTGAGTATCTAGCATTCCTATATATTATGATCTTTAATTCTCAACACAGGCAAAAATAAAAATACAAGTTAATGTCTACTGAGCATCTAGTACCTTCTAGGTAGATGTACATTCATGGTCTCCTTCAAGCATCAGCACAAGTCCATGTGGTAGGTACAACATCCCCATCTTACAAGAGAATCTTAATCAGGTTATAAAATGTGCCTAAGAATTAGCATGGGACAGAGCTGGGGTTTGACCCGAGAGCTGCTTAGCTCTAAAGCTTATCCTATCTTTCCTATACCATGCTGTTCTCCCTCCCTACACACACCTCTGGGTAGATCCTTCCTGTGTCACTCCATAAGGAGTCAAGGGTCCTTGGTTCTGGTCCCAGTCCTGCCATGTACTAGCTGTGTGACTTTGGGCAGGTCCTCTAGCCTCCCCCATTTCTTTATCTGCACCCTCAACTGCAAACCTCTGCATGTCAGGGAGGCTAATGATAAAGAATATATTAATAACTCTCATTCATTAAGCACATAATCATCTTTCATTTATTCATTTACAAATTTTAGTGAGCATTTACTTTATGGACCAGGATACAGTGGTGTGAAGGCAAAAATAGCATTTTCAGGAGAGTGGGAGTCAGACATGAAATACAAACTACAGAAACTATGTGTGTTCGATGCAATGAAGGAGAAATTTTGGGGGTCCTTCATGTACTCACTCAGCACATGTTTATGGAGTGCTTTATGCATCAGATATTATTATAGGTACTGGCTCATATGAGCAAATCTTGACCTAATGCTCTCTTGAGGTGTAACGTTTGGATTGAGTTTTGAAGGACAAGTAGAACGTGAGAGTGGAGGAAAGGAGAGCTCTGGACTAAAGAACAGTCTGCTTCAACAGCCTGACAAGGGAAGGAGAAAGAGGCTGAAAGTGGCTAGAGGTAAAACTGGTTGAGAGGAAGGGGGCCAGATACGGCCAGGTGCCTTCCACTCAATCCTCACTTGCTTTCACAGTGACCCAATAAAATAGCATTCAGCCTTGCCAGAGACAAAACTATATGCACACCTATTCAATTCAAAGCCATTATTTTACCCGTTTTCCTTGCCATCAGATCTCCCCTCCCGCCCTAGAGATACAAAATGCCAGGAATGCACTTTCTCAGCTTCCCCTGCACCTAGGATGGACAAGTGACTCAATCCTGGCCAGTGAGCTGAGAGGAAGTCTCCCAGGGAGGATAATTCTGAGACAGAGGCATAGGAGGAGGGGCCCGGTCCCTCCTGTCCTGTCTTCAGACATTATCTTGTAGGATACAATGGCTGGCACTGCTGCAGTCATTTTATAAGCAGAAGGAAAGAGGCAACACCATCACAAAGGAGCTGCCTACATTCAGGAGCCAAATGCATCCCTGGCTGCCTTGGGGCCCCTGGATCAACGAGAAAAACAGATCTCTATTATTCCAACCACTTTTAACTGCATCTTAGTAACTCGCAGTCCAAAACATGTCAAGTAATGTAGAAAAGAAGCCCCCAAGAGGCTGAATAATTTCAAAATTATACAACTAAAAAAGAGGAGAAACCTGAGTTTTAAACACAGGCCTAATGATGCTAAACCCTTCACTCTTGTTTGCTCTACCATATCCCTTGGACTCTGAATTGAACAAACACTGTAAATTGTAAAACTCCAGACAGAATTGAGCCATGACTAATAAAACTATTGCTAATGATAATGCTGTAAGGAGGATGTTGAGGCTGCAGGGATGTGGCCTCAGCAAGGAGAGGAGCTCAGCCACCAGGTCCTCTGTGCACGTCTGCAGGAAAGCTCAAGTGTGGCCCAGCCATGAAGGTCCTCAGAGTCTGCTTCTCTAACACTTTTAAATGGGCAAGAGCATGGCAGCCAGAGAATCAGCCCTCACTAGGAAGTCTCAAAATATTTAGATTAATCAAGAATAGGCTGAAATTTCTACTCTGAAAATCATATTTCCTCCTCCCAACAGAAAAAGGTCCCTGCTTTCTACTCCATGTGCCAAGAGATTCAAGGGGGGTAGGGGGATGTCCTTGACAGTATCTGGGGTGTAGTCAGCTGCAGGTATTTAAAGGGGAGAGGGGGAGAGTATTTTTCTAAAATACTAATTTAAAGAACAAATCAACATCTATTATCTCCTTCATTATGTTTTAAATTGTCCAACGATAAATCACCCTGCAGCAGGTTATTCAAGGGCAGAATTACCCAGCTTGGCTTTCCCGAAGGTTAGGAGAATGACATCTTGTGCTTTTTCTAGTTTAATTTATAACTTTGCAACAGAACCGGCATTGCAGGCCCATCCATTAACAGGGTAGCTGAACATCTGTTAAAACTCAGCACAATGCCTGGCTTTACACGGCCACAGGAAACGTAACCCAATCTTTTCAAAAGTTCTACCAACTCAAGCTCTTTTTTAATGTAAAATGATTTGAAAATGTAGTTCCCTAAAACATCTGCTAAGCTCTTGCTCCCCTAACACATGATATTCTTTCTACTGTTACCTGCCAACACAAATATTTGGTTGCACAAAACACCCCAAGAAGCACGTGATGGTGCTCAGCTTCAGATTTACATAGGGATCCACACAGGGCTGGCTGGGGCCTCGGATGTCGTTTACCAGAACTGAAAGCTTATGTGGGGGGAAATGGACAGGTGGAGGGTTAATTTCACGAAGGCTCTTTCAAACATGTTAAGAAGAAAACATAACTGCACAACTAGATATCTGTGGCAGGGGTACTGTGGGGCACTGATGCAGAAAGTGGACTTGGGAATAGATGACAAAGGTTCTGAGGCTGAAATACCATTTGCATGAACAAGTTGGGCAAGTTCTCTGTGCTTCTAAATGCAAAATGAGGGTAATAATTCCATCACTGCAGAAGGGTTATGAGATACCTCAAGATCCATATGCTGATATAGGAAGCATGATGGTGCCCAGCTTACACTGCTAAGTTGCACCTTACTGAGAGTATGCCAGGAATCTAAAGCCATCCCACTGGGCAACAACTGCAGGTAGCAAAATAATCCTTGAAAATACAGTATGCCAGGTTTTGTGAATTAAGCCTCATAAAGCAATATGTATACAAGAATATATCTTATAGACTAACATACAATGTATATTCATGTATACATATACAAAATATAATTTTAGGATATTTTAATTGCATAAAGAGACAGAAAATAAAAAGACAGCACACACATGCTGTATGTGACTTCATTATTTAAAAGCTCCCAGCAAACATCAGTTTCCTTAAAGATGTTTCAATAGCAGCTAGTTGAGGAATCTTGCATCTTTTTTAAACATGAAAAAAACCTATTACTATTTTATCAACTACTGTTATTTTATCATAAATTGGAAGGCACACAAATTCTTCCCCAGGATCCTCAAGGCTCTGTCTTGTCCCCTAGACCTCAAGAGTAAGAGGAGGCAGAAACACGCTTTACCAGTGGGGGTCGCTGAGCTGAAAATTAATCCCTATGAGTTTCTCATTAGTGATTATTATACTGCAGGCGGCCAAAATGGAAAAATTAATTAATTTCAAAGTGATAATGCATTTACAGCAACAATTAGAAATGTATAACTGTAAAAGGGCAACATTTAAAAGACAGATTACATTTAATAAAGTTACACAAGAACATCCAATTGTAAAATTACTGATCTGCAACAATATTCCTTAAAGAGGCACTTAAAATAGCCTGACTCCATGAAGGGTGACCTAATTACTGTAACTAAAATCACCATAGTCACAGCAAGTCACTGCAAATAAAAAAGGGACACTGATATTACAATACTGCTGTTTAATACTTCAGGGAGCAGTCTGTGGGGGAGAAGCCCACGCAGGGCTTCCAAGCACAAGGCCGAGTTGTAGCTCTTATTTCCTTGACCTTGTACAATGGAATATATACTCCGGCAACAATAGTGTCAAGGGAAAACACTTTCTCTGAAGTCGAAATGCACAAGAGGTGATAGGAATCCAACAGTTTCCATGAGTGGGGATGGAAATGCAACTGCATGGCTTATTTCCAAAAATGTGTTAGCATTACAACGGCAAACCATGAAACAAACATCTTCTCATGATAAAAGCAATCAGAAGCAGCACACAGAAGAATAAAACTCATGGTGACTTTCCCAATAAGCCCCGTCTATCCCACCAGTAAAATATAGTGATCCCAGGTTTATGCTCCTGCTGGTTTCTCCTCTGAGAGTATTAAATGTTTATGAAAGAGAAGTGATTGGCTGTGAGTTTGACGAACCAGTCCAGAGTTCCCACCCTCTTTATACACTTATTCATATGGAGCTGTAATGGCTAAGAAATACCACCAAATACCTACATGTATAAAGATATTACTAGAATTTTCCTAAGAATCTAAATTTAGCTACATATTTCATAGTCTTCCTAATCCATAGGCTTATCTAAAAAAGTACATTTGTGACATTTAAAAGATGATCACTTGGGACAGGGACATGAAAAGTCTAAGCACAGTGGTTTCCGCAGGGACCAAATGGACAGGGTGGAGAATCAAGCTCTCCCCAGATGAGCACCCTCCCTACCTTGCCTATAACCCTCTCCCTGGGCTGTTGAGTTCAGGGATAAAAGTTGCCCGACCACCAACAGCAGACTCCCAATTTACAGAGTTCTTTAATTCTGTGACCCCTGTATTCATTGGCAGCAATTACATTTTAGAAAATATTGTTCAGGACCAAGGTAATATTCACAACAAGAATAACAACTATTATTGCAAGAAGTGCCACATACCTACCATACCACAGGCACTGTGCTGGGCACATTATTGAAATGTGCTTTCCAACAGGGTGGCTGTTAGGCATGTGCGGCTATTTACATTAAATCAAATTAAAAATTTAGTTCTTTATTCATTTTTCAAGGGCTCAATAGCCATATGTGGTCAGTGGCTATCATACTAAATAGCCAGATTAAAGTCTGCAGATTAGAAAAATACTACATCAAATGTGTATTCTTCATTCAACTTACTTCTTACTGAAACACTTTCATGGAGGAAGTTTCTAGATATGGTTGTTTTACGACCATTAAAAACATAAAAATGTCATAGTTACCTTTGTGAACATTTCTAAATCTAACCGCAGTAGTGTAATTCATCCAAAATAATTCATTGTTGGGGAAGTAAAGAATAAAACTCACTTCTAGCCAACCAAGTATGCCCCAGGAGAGGTGTACAACCAGTAAGAAAAGAATTTGGAACATCAGATACAGATTCCCAGTGGAAATAAAGGAATCACATCATCTGATAATTCAACAGTCATAAATCCATGTTGTTCACCTACTAATGCAAAACACAGTTACCAAGCGCTGCACTTTCTGAATAATAAAAGCACATCAAACGAAAACCAATAATTGCTATCAAGACTTTTAGTCACACTAACACAAAACTGAGAAACCATATCTCCCACTCAGCCCTTCGAGACACCTTTAGAGAGACAAACATAATCAAAAGTCGACTGAAATGTGTTCAAGGGCCCTTTCCAATGGCTTCAATAGGCTTGATGATGTGATTAGGAAGACCAGACTCATCATTCCAAGAGGTGAAAGGCTGAAGAAAGCACGCCTGGGTTTCTCAAGGACCCTTTAGAAAGGCACAGTGAATGGGTCTGCGGTGACGAAGTCGTTCACTTACCATGGACTTGGTGAAAGGCCTGGCCAAGGTGAACAGCAGCGTGTACACCCACCAGTTGCGATGAAGGGAGGAGTACAACATGTTTCCTGGATGCACTGCGTTCGAGGTGACTCCTCTTGGGGACAAGCGGCGATGAAGCTCATTGGAGAAAAGAATGTTGCAGAGTTTGGACCGGTTGTAAGCCAGCATGGCCCAGTAGTCATTTTTAGATGGAGAGAGGCGGCTGAAGTCTAGCTTTCCTGCGGAATCATTAATATCTGTAAATCTAAAAAATAAAAAATAAAAAAATAGAAAAGATGGCATGAAGCAGCCAAGCGCTGACATCTGATATAGCTTCTTAATTTTTATTGAAAATCTGCAAAACTACACAAAGACGACTGAAAACCCAATGGTGCAAACCTCGAAACAAAGTTGCCCATAAAAATAGACAATGGTGATTTAACAATATAAACCAACTGGATGCAAAGATAGGCTTCATAAAGACCCAAATTCAGAAAGGGAGCAGTCTTAACATATTAAACCCCCCCCCCCCGACACTCACATATATTTTTCAAAACCTTCAATAGGAAGTTCAGGGATAATTAAGTTAAATGGAAAAGCATCTTAAATGAAGGGCTGCTGCTTTTGGAAGCAGGAAGATATCACATTGCTAACCTTTGACAGGGTTTTCCTGGGTTATTTTAGCCAAAGCTGGAGCCCTGTATAGTTTTCACTAGAGCATCCAAGTAAATATATAGATGAGTCTTGCTGCCTCCAAGACTCTTTTTCCAGATTAAAAATTAATGATTATAAAGGGGTTACAACCTTGGTAAGGTGCCATCAATAGTCTTATATGTTTAAAAGACAAATATAAACAAAGCCAAAATGAGTTCTGGCGGGGTCTAATGTTTTTAAGTATACCCATGGCATGGATACACACAAATCAAAGTAAGTAGTTGATGTTTTATAATTGGGTCTGATGGAGTCGTTAAACACCAGCTGTTTGTTTTTTCCTTTCTTTCTTCCTTTTTTTTTTTTTTAAAAAAATCAACAACAAAGTAGTGACTGCCTTTTAAAGCATGGATAATAACAAAAGGATTTTCTAGATGACAGACTCATCATTGTTAAGAACTTAGTTTGCTTCATTAGATTAGCAATGAGTAGTAAAGAAGCATAATAAGAGGAATCTGGATAACTGCTGTGCGAAACAAAGCAAAGGTAAAATGAAAATGATGGAATAATCTGGTCATTCCTTACTTAACATGAGCAGTTCAGTTGAGCTATGACCAAAAGAAGCATCGCAGGGGCAGAAAAAAAATTCATGTTTTAATGGAAATTAAATATCCCTTTTTTAGGACTCAGTCGGTGACATCCAGTTTCTAGTGTTAAATGACATTGCTGGTCTGAGGTCATCAACAAAGCTGATGGCCATAATCACCATTATTGACATGGCAAAAGGACTAGGAAAGTAATTGTTGGCTGCCATCCCTTCCCAAGGTCCCCCAAACCACTGGGAGAGCCCAGACTTCTAAACTTCATCCTTTTAGGCAGTGGAACTTAGCAGGAAATTTAAAAACTTACAGGAGCCTTTTTCTGATTGTCATTATGATTCTGGGTGGCGGGGAGTGGGGGGTTGTGAATGATAGCTGTCCTGCAAGGCAGGTGGAGTCTCGCTCAGTGAGGACTCCTGCACTGGACATTCATGCAGCTGAAAAGCCTGTGTGATTGTCTGAGCCTAGGGCCTAACTGTGCTTTACATGTGTGCACAGTTTTAACACCCACTGCATTTCTGGGAGGATAGTACAACAACTGTATGAATGAGGAATGAATACACTTTCAGATTTCGTGATTAGGGCTGGGGGGAGGTGAGGCTTAACTTAATGCTGGTGGCACTGGAGTCTTGGACTGCCACATGCCTGTCTACAGTCTGCATTTTTTTAATATCCTCCCCACTAGGTGATTTATGCCTGGGCATGCCCATCTGATACTTACCTTTCCTGTAGTCCTGCCCAAGCATTCACATGTTGAAACATATGCTATTTTGCTTCACATTTTTTTCTTTATATTACAGTAAACTAACATATTTAATTAAAATATATTTATGCAGGAAAGTTATATTACTTCTGAACTGTATTTTAACATTCTAAGGAGGCAGCAATTTTCAAACAATGTGCTGCAAGAATTTTTAAAACATGCTGCAGCTGACTATTTTGTCAGAGACACTGACTTCTTTTCCCTAAGATTGTCAAATAAAAAAAAAAAATGACAACAGAAAACACACCAATAGCCATCCCAAGTGAACGAACAAATTATACAGATTTCTTTGTCAGATCCTCAAAAAATGCACTTTTTGGTGTGCCACAGAATTTTAGTAATTACTTTATGTGTGCCATGAGATGAAAAAGGTTGAAAATCACTATGATAAGGTGTTAAGGAAGAGTTGTTACAAAAAGGGACTGTTGAGTTGAGAACCCAATGATCCAAGCCATAGGCCATATCCTGGAACTATTACCTACTTGAGTAGAAAAGTGCATCAGGGACTCAGACCATATCTAAGAGGTGTAAGATAAATATAACATCCTTCTCTCTCCACTCCCCTATTGCAGGAAACCCTTTTTGGCATATTTGTTTAGTCCAAACCAGCTCAGGTGCCATTTCTTCCAGGGAGCTTTACCCAACTAACTCTACCACTGCCGGTTGTCACAATGATTTCTTAGGTGGCAAAGGAGGATTGAAAAAATGCAAAGTGGACTGAAATGCATGTTTCCACAGAAATTAAGTATCCAATCTCCAGGACCCAGGCCGTGATAGTATTAGTGTTCAATAACCTTGCCACCCCTCCAAGATTAGTAACAAAGCAAATTATGCCATCTTTGTATTTTGTCCACACATCCTGCCTCTGGCATTACCACACCAGACCTCAAAGCATTTGTTCACCTGGTTCCAGTGCTAGACTGTGAATTTTTAAAAGATAGTAAGCTGTTTGCTTGTTGCCTCATATAATGTTTTAACACATAGTACAAACTAAATACAAAGAGAACAAATTAAGAGCCAAGTCTCCCTTATTACAAAAAAAAACACACACAAAAAAAACAAAAAACTTTGTTTTGAGCCTTGATACAAAGGCAAAATTTACCGTTAGATTCAGATCCTTTATGTTCCTCATTAGAGAGAATAAAGAATGTGGCACTTGGCACTTTCAGATGTTCAGAATGAGTCTCCTGCTTTGGATTTTAAGGACAATGCAAAAGTACCTCATGACTGGGGAACATAATGGGTTGATTAAATTCCTAAAAAGAGAGAAGTCATTCATTCATAGCCCCCTATCTAGAAACCTAGAAATGTAGAAAGCACGCGCGCGCACACACACACACATACACACACATCATGATAAGAAATTACATGGAACCAGGTTAAAGCAAGGTTTCAAGAAAGCACAGCTGCTAAATATCAGGCCCCACCCTCTACACACAGCCTCCCCCATAAGTGGACCCCTGATTTCCTGCCAGCTGATCTCCTGGGCAGCGCACCCATTTTTAAGGTCTGATTAGCTTGTATTGACAGCGATACAGGAAGTGGGAAGTGCGGGCAAGGCTTCTGATTCCTCTGAGCCAGGACAGGCTTGCTGAGAAACTACCCTATTCACCTCTCAGCTCCAGAGGCAGTAAAACAATTCTTCAAAGGCTGCCTACTCTACTTTCAAACTGAAAAACTGGCAAAGCCAAACAATCATGTCTTAATAGAATGATCCTCCTACCAGTACCAGAACATGCTAACATTTTCTCTCTGGACATTAACATCGGCTATATAAGGGAACCTCTAGCTTGTATTTCTATTTACACTGATCCTTTTATTTATTTATTTTTTAACTGAAGTTTTTTAAACTTCCAAAATAAAGTAATTAGTCTGGATTCTATGTAGACAAAAGCTAGTATGTTTAAAGAATAAGACGGAATTAGCATCAAAAGCTGTGTTTCTGTGTGTGTATGGCAGCTTAGATCTCCACACAGCTGTAGCCATTTAGACTTGTTCAGGCAGCACTGTGCTTTTCCTCCTATTTAAATTGTTATCTGAAAATTTTTCATAGCTAAGAAGTCAAGTTCTCATTTTAATATGATGTATTTTAGGGATACAGAAACTCAATTCACTCCAGATAAATAACCAGAATACAGTGGAGACACAGGGGGGCTAATAAATATTTTGCCTTGGGGCAGACTGGTATAATATTTTCTGCAAACATAGGACTTTATTTTTCCCCTAACACAGGGTCTTGACTCCAAGGAAGAGATTCCACCAAGGTTTATGGAGGTAATTAGATATCCACACTCCATTTTACAACATGGGTTAAGGCTCTGGGTCCTTGAGCAATGAGCAAGTGTGTTCCCAGGCCTATGCACCCAGTGTGCACACCGGCTCTCTGGTGCTGTGGGGGGTG
This sequence comes from Myotis davidii, assembly GCF_000327345.1. Lineage (NCBI taxonomy): Eukaryota > Metazoa > Chordata > Mammalia > Chiroptera > Vespertilionidae > Myotis > Myotis davidii. Next base: position 1,360,260 of record NW_006284336.1, on the reverse strand, counting down.
ATTAAAGTGTAATAAACAAACCAAAGTGGGAGAATTAACGTATTGAGAGAATACCCTTTAATATGTGCAAAGGATCATCAGAGAGCACAAAACCAGCACCAAGCACCTGACAGGAGTGAGACTCCTCTCACACTTCATGAAGGTCTTGTCTATAAACTAAAATGGGTCAAGGCCCTTCCTTCCAATTCAACTTTTTAAATGAAATTAAGAATCAGATCTCCAAGGCAGGAATGAATTACACTGCTGAAGTTCAGGAGAGAACAAAGACATCCCATGAAATACCATTCAAGATACAGATTTACAAAGGGAAGAGAGCAGCTGACAATTCAACCTAATCTCCCATTAAATACCAGCTCATTTAAACACATCCCGTGGTGCCCTCCACATCTGGCACATGACTGGGGCTGGCAGATTTATTTCCAGAGCTCGCTCGCCTGCGCCTGCCCCCACAGTGGCCTCCCTCACGCCGTAACGGGGCCACTCCACTTTCTTTAACAAACCTGGTGTGATTTGCAAAGATAAGGATGTCCAGATTTCGTTACCACCTAATTACTAGATGCTCCATGTCTTTTAACATGGGGGAGGATTATTACTGGCATTTTCCTTTCATTTCAGCCATCATAAATTTAAAATGGGCGAAGTAAATCTCTCTGCAGCGTGTCACTTAGCCCCTAAGCCCCTGTGTTTGGGAGTGATAAAGGATTCAGACTAACCCTTGGCTGGTCTCTCTCTTACAAGTCCCAGGGGTTACATTTTATGGAAGCATGATTTTAAAAATAAGCTTCATTCTGGGTCACTAAAACATTTCAGGACTTACAGCGGAGAAGAAGGGGGAAAACAGGCACTTGCACATTATTTTTCCAGCTACTTTGCTAAGAGTGAAAGCTCCCAACCATACTAGGAAAATCTCCCTAACATGCATTAAATCTAGCCTCACCCAGCAAGTCCTTTGTCTTTCCCCAGTACTTCTCTTTAGACAAATAGTTGTTTATCCAACTCTAGGAACAAATATGCTGAAAATACGATGAAATTTTCAATTTTTTTTTTTACTCAATTGAATATCCTCCTAATGGTGATAGAAAAGAAGTGCCATCTGATGTTTTAATTGAAATTTTAACCAAAAGAGGCATGGCCAGATTTCTAATATGTTCTAACTACAGTACTTCCCTTCCTACAATTACACAGCTAATGTCTGCATTGAATTCCCTAATTTCTCATTATAAAACAATTGGATTTCATCGCGCAGTCTTTAATTGCATTGTTTCTCCTGCTAGAATAACTGCACATTCTTCTTCGTGAGATGCTGAAGTTGTTGAATGACAAATCAATAAAGGTCAGGCATTCAGATTTAATCAATTATTATTCCATCTCAAAGAAAAATCAATGAGGGGCTTGAAGTAGAGTTGTAAAAACAATCTACATCACTGTACTCAAAACCCCAAATAATCTCCCACAATCACACAAAAAGAAAACAAAACTCGAAAAATAAAGCAGGGTCGAGTGCACTCACACTTTTCAGAGTAGGACTAATGAAAATTATTTTCAGAAAGACAGCCTTGGGAGAATATTAGCTGGTGCAAGAAGGCGATAAGGGAACAAAACATGGAATTCCAACCCACCTATGGGACTCAGAGGAGACCACAACCACTCGGGCTGGGGCTGAGCGACACAAGACATCCTGAAGGAGCTGGACCAGGTAAAAGTGCCCCAGGTGATTCACCTGGAAGGTGGTCTCCAGACCATCTTTTGTGAGGCTCCAAGGTAGAGCGAAAGCCGCTGCGTTGCACACGAGCACATGCAGAGACCTGAAAAATAAAACAGCCAACGTTATATAGGCATAAACACTCTAAAATCAAGGATAACTCATGCTCTCTCAGGAATAAACAATTATTCGCTATCTTCAAGATTCCAGTCCCTTGGAAAGAGGATATCCCAGAATGCTGCATCTTAAATCACTCTGAAGGGGAAGGACTTGGACTTGGAGTTGGCAACTGTCCAGGGTTGCTGGTGGAAGGAAGGGGTTCCTGGGATGCAGGACTTTCAGTGCTAAAACCAGGGCCATAGTGGGCAAACCAGGTTGTGTTGGTCACCCTGGGTGGAACCTAGATTCTACCACCTAACTGAATCTATGCTTCTTAATTCTTCCAATTCTCAGCTTCTTCAACATAGTCCTTAAAGTAAATACAAAAGAAAAATATGCTGCAAAAAGGTGAACGTAGGAACCAGTATTTAGTAGGTGCTCAGTAAACTTACCAAGGTAGAAATGCTCTGTCTAAAGAGACAGGTACATATGGTTTGTATATTTCTTCTAGAAGTAAGATTAAATCTACATTTTAGAAATGAGCTTTGCAGGTAGGTAAGTGGAGGCCTCTTATAATATTTTATTTGGTATATATTTATTTCATAATAAAAATTTTAAAAATATTAAGTAAGCTTTTCCTGTGAATAAAAATCCTAAATCGTTTTAAAGAAACTGTACTTGTGGGAAATCATCCTAAGGTACTAATAAGAATTTTATAAAGAAATATATTCAAGGCTACCCAGTGTTGTAATTGCAACATAAAAACAACATATTAGAATTAAACGAAATATACAATTGGGAAATCATTAAATGAATTTGAATATATGTATATTATAGGAAACTATGCAGCCATTAAAATAACAAATAAACAAATCTATTGACCCTGGTAAAACCTTCATGATAAAAAAACAAAATATATACTATTATATGATCACACACATGCACAGAGCACACACACAGTGGTAATGAAGTATACACAAAAATGTTAACAGTAGTTATCTTTAGGGGTGGGTGGAAATGTAGGTGGAGAAAACAGCACTGGTATTAGACCTTGATTCAGCAACCTTGATGCTTCAGTTCTGGCTAAGAAAGAATTCAGAACCAAGACTCAAACTATAAGAAAAAGTATATTTAGAAAGTCACAGAGAGAAGTGAGCCTTACAAGTTATAGAGGCAAAGGAATGGCGCTTGAAACTTAGGGGAAATAAAGCGAAGTATACTCAAAAAGAAAAAATTCCAGTAGGTTTAGAGAGTGATAGCCTCTGGGTCCTCAGTCCTAAGAGCTATTAAAGCTGGGGATTTTAGGGGAGGTCCTAGGGGAGAATCTCAATAGAATATTCATCAGCTTTCCAGGTATATGAAATCAGGGTCATGGTATCCAGTGATTGGTCAGCACTAGGGTAGGGGGTCATTAGTCGATGCAGCTTGTTCTGGTGTCAGCCATGGCATCGCTTGTCTGGTGTTGCTGCATTTCTGAGCCTGGAGCTGAAACACAACTGAAGCCTAGATTTTGTCCCTAGGAGTCAATTAACTAGATTAAGGGAATGGTTGTGCAAGGGCTTGTATGGGAGTCACATGAGGCCACTCTTTGGCCCCTTGTTCCTCTCCAAGGGTGTCTACCACATAACTAGGGACCTACCAGGGGAGGAAAGGTGAGGGGAAGGTCTGAAGCACATGACCAGTGATATGAAAGGTCAGGGGGTCTAAACCGCATGGCCACCCCACCGATATGCAAGGGGAGGAAAGGTTATCCTGGGGCCAAGGTCCTTGTTTTCCCAGTTCTGGTAGGCACCTGGGGCTTTCCACCCTGGTGACCTCCTGTACCTGGCCCAGGGTCCTTGCTCTGCTCATGTCTAATTGCTACCACAGAATCCAATGTGTCTTAAATTGTTTTCTTTCTGAGTTCATTCATATTTTCTTCTTCTTTTCCCCATAATTAACATATGATATCTTTATAATAAAAAACAATATAATCAACTAAATGCTTGATAGAAAAAAAGCATTTGGGAATTTGGCTAACAAATAAAACAAGAGAAAAAGAGATAGGGTGGGGTTTTAGAGGAGTACTGGATGATAAGTTTAAAAGTCTGAATTTTGTCTGTTTCAGACAAATCACCAAGGTCTTTGAGTTTCTAAATCCTGGAAATTATGGGAGCTGGTAATTGAGGGTGATGTTTTCTTATACAGTTCAAATTCCACACCAATGGCTTGCAGGTAATATTTCCTATGTGATATAGAAAGTAAAATAATTTCCTGTATTTTTATTTTTAGAAAGTCAATGTTCCTTTATAGAAACTTTTCATAGAGCTATTACTTTTTCTAACAATCTGATTTTGTTTCAACCTCATAAAAGACTGTAGCCAGAGTCATGAATTTTTAAAAACAAATGCTGGTATGTAATAAAGGGAAGCATAGCCCGGCCCATTTGGCTCAGTGGATTGAGCACTGTCCCATGCACCACGAAGTCAACAGTTTGATTCCTGATCAGGGCACATGCCTGGTTTCGTATTTGATCCCCAGTGGGGGGCATGCAGGGAGCAACAATTCATTGTTTCTCTCTCATCACTGATGTTTCTCCTTCTCTCTCTTCCTTTCTCTGAAATCAATAAAAACGTATTAAAAACTAAATAAATAAAGGAAACACTCTAAAAACTAAAATAATGTTATCTAAATAAAGTAAAAAGGAACAATGACAAATTCGTGCAATGCTATAAAGGACCTATAGTTTTAATATATAAAGAATGCTTACAAATCAATAATAAAACTTCTGAGTCCTGTAGAAGTATGGATAATGACATTTTAAAATTTTATAAAACTAGATTACAAAGTAAGCAATACAAGATGAAACATGTTAAACTCTACTAGTAGCAAAATTGTAAATAAGATTTTCTCTATTAAATGAGCAGATTTATTTATATTATCTTTTTTATTTTGTATAAACTCGGTGATTACATTCCTATACTCTATATATTAAGTTGAAAATATATATCATAAGAATTAGAAAACTTCACATTATTTCACTCAGTCATCCTGTTTCAGAGAGTACATGGGGGCAGTGCTGAGGCAAGAGTTCACACCTTGAGAGAGAAATAGTTTATCACTGATAATGTTTAGAATTGCCACTGTATGATCATAATAAAACACAGCAACCTTTAGTCAGTTTTATTATTGGTTTTGAATTCTCTACAAATCATGCTCCCCCATTTTGCCTACATATGGGGCACAGCCTCTTACAACCCTATGATATGCCACTGCTTCTGTAGGGGGTTAAATGATGGACCCTAATAGATATGTCCACTAGGAACCTGTGAATGTGGCTTTATTTGGGAAAAGGATCTTGGCAAATGTAATTAAATTCATATCATGAGATGAGATCATCCTGTATTAAGGTGGAACTAACCAATGACAAGTGTCCTTACAAAAGAAGAGCCAGGCAGGTGACTCCAGAGAAGGATATATGAGGGCCAAGGCAGAGACTGCAGTGTTGCATCTAAAAGCCAAGGAATGCCACTGATTGCCAACCTGCACCAGAAGCTGGGAGACAGGCACTGAATGGACTCTCCCTCAGAGCATCGAGAAAGAACCAACACTGCCAACACCCTGATTTTGGACATCTGGCCTCCAGAACTTTGATAGGCTAAGTTTCTCTTGTTTTAGGTCATCAAATTTGTGGTAATTTGTTATACCCACTCTAGCAAACTAAGACAAGTTTCTAAGTATCTTTCCTAAGAAAATACTCAACATTTATATAAAAGTTTACTCATAAGGATGAGTCATAATTATATTTGAGCTAGAACTGTAAAACGTATATAAACTAGAAGTACCTTAAAATCCAACAGCAGAAGAGGAGCTAAGCCCCATTATCCTGTAAAATACTGACCAGATTAAGTCACTATCACTTCTTCTGTCTCTACCCTTCCCTTTTGTCTGCAAGAGAAAATAAAACTCTTCTAAGCTATTTTTTTCAGCATTTCCCTGTCTTTAAGACAGGCCTGGAAATTTGGAATTTTGGCACTATAACCTCTTCATAACACCTTTATCCCTGCCTGTGCATTTTGTCAAGAAAAAGCAAACTGAATCAAAAAAAAAAAAATGGCTTACCAAAGACCTCAGCCTGGAGGACCCAAACACCCTTCCTTTCCTGTTTCACCAAATTTTAATACCCTTTATTAATGTTAACTGCACAACACCAGAGGCAAAATATGTACCCTGTACCTAAAACTTGTCACCTCCATTAATTAAAAACAGGCTTATGTAATATGAAACTATAAAGTGCTAGAATTTTTTTTTCTAATTGAAAAGACACTTAATTGGTTTGTACAAAAGGAAAAGAATTCCTTTAGCCTCGCTTTAATGAGGTTTTTATTATTCAAATGGTACATTTTGCTCAGTTTTGACTATAAGCCATTGCAATTCAAAAGGCTCTGAGATGATTAATATTTACAAAATATCAAAGGAAAATTCAATAAATATAGAATGGAAACAAAAACAGTATCATTTGGATTCCAAAGTTGATGCTATTAGCACTTTCAGGGACTGATATTTTTCTTCTTTGGTGGATTCTGATCTGTGAGAGGTTGAGTGAGGACAGGAAGGGTTGTCTTGCGTGAATAGCACAGGAGATTCTAATAGATGTGTGTGTGTGTGTGTGTGTGTGTGCACCTGCTCTCTGTGTTTCTGAACTACCATGGAGAAAGCTCCTATTTCTTTATTGAGTGGACCCAGCACCTTCTCTGAGCAGTTGGGGGTGATGTTTAGAAAGTAGTAATCAATTGCATCCTGAGGGCCAAAACATTTCTTTGGGCCAGAGAACAACTACTCAAGAATAAGGAGGGTGGGATTCTAATAATTTACCAATGGGAAGCTCTGCTTGTTATCCATGGGCATGACAATTGGCCAAGCTTCTATCCAGGGTGGTCTTAGGTGGTACTTCTCACTGGGAAGAGCACTGAATGGTGATAACAAACAAAAGAGGGTCCTAGTCCAAAGATTGTCGCCTACTGGCCCTTAGATAGCTGATCTCTATGTTATCTCCCCACTCTCCCTTCTTTTTCCCATTTAATTAGGGTATAATTGACATGTACTATAATATTAGTTTCAGGTGTACAGCCCTTCGAGATTCCCATCCATTGACTGTCCCTCTCTTTCTGGCCTTTTCAATCTCTCCCTCTCCATGGGTTCATTCTTGCTGTCTAATGGGCTAGTCAGGTTTTCCTGACCATGAGTTTGGAGAAAATCAGGAAAGAAAGTGGAGGAAAAAGAGAGAGAGAGGAAGATAGACAGGAAAGATTGCTGGCAGGAAATGTCACCTTGACAATGGGGCTCTTTCAAGGGGTACCAGCCTCTCCTTTCCCTTTTATGGCAACCTCTTTCCTTACCCAACTGCACTTCTTTTCACCAAGCCAACTGAAGTCTGTCTCATCACCATCCAAAGTCTATCAAAGCTGCTTGGAGAGCAAAGGCTTCACAAGCGCTACATCCAAAATTTCCTTCCTGTTGAGATTAGACCTCTGTTGCAAAAGACCCACTCCTTCCCTGAGTCCTGGACCCCTTTCCCATCTCAGTTTCTGAGATACATCTAATTTTGGACCTCCTCCTAATGCCACCACTGCCTCATCTTCCGCCTCCTCCAGCCCTTCCTCAGCTACCCAGAGTTCCTTTTTCCACCTCCTTTGAGTA
>NW_006284336.1:1347109-1352679 GCF_000327345.1 Myotis davidii | reverse complement strand
AGCAATTTCATCCTTTAAGATGGCCAACTTCTCACCCACAGCTCCAGGCCCGATATCCCGAAGTAACAGAATCTCATTCCTACTATCCCAAATCTAAACTCTTTATCTTCTCTCCAAGTTTTCCACCATTAGAAATGTTCTTATTTCTGCAATGGGAGATATTCTCTAACCAGTCTCCTAATATAAACACTGAGGAAACATTTGCTGCCTGTTTATAGGCTAGATCCCAAGTGGGATGTGTGTGCAGGAGGCAGCTGATCTATGTTTCTCTCTCACCAATGTTTCTATTTCTCTCTCCTTTCCTCTCTCTAAAATCAATAAAAACTTTAAAAAAAAAAAAAAGAAAGGCTCAGACCTAGGTAATTTGGCTCAGTAGATAAGAGCATTGGCTCGACCTACAGACTGAAAGGTCTCAAGTTCGATTCTGGTCAAGAGCACATGCCCAGTTTGGAGGGGGGGGAGGGGAGGGTGGTGCAGGAGGCAGCCGATCAATGATTCTCTCTCACTAATGATGTTTCTATCCCTCCCTCTCCCTTCCTCTCTGAAGTAAATAAAAATATTTTTTTTTAAAAAGGAAACATTTGCTATCACATCTTCTCCCATAGTCTCTATGACTGATCAGTGCCAATATCTCTAGACCTTTCAGGGTCTCTTTAATACTTTGTCTAGTCCTTTATATTTCCAATGAAGTGGTTGTTATGATGTTCTGTCTAGTTCTGATTTACATGTCCAGTGTACCCATTCCCAACCTCTGTGAGCACTGACTTAATATTCTGTCCAGTCCTTTACTTTGCCAAAGAAGTGGGTGTATGACGTTCTGCCTAGCTCTGATTTACAGGTCCAGTGTACCTATTCCCAATTGCTCTGAGCACTGACTTCTCCAGAAAATTGTCCCTGATTGATGGGCATCATCACATCTGGAAAGTCATGCCCTACAGCCACGTACTCTCTGAAAAGAAGAGAACCAACTCTATAATTCCTTCTCCAGAGCTCCCTATAGGAACAGGCTGAAACTAGTTTCCAGTTTAAATAACCTATTTCTCTCCTCCTTCTCTTGAGAGCACTTGCCCAATAAATCATCAGAGCAAACATCCCCATCCCAGGCTTGAAATCTAGGGAACCCCAGCTAAGACAATGTTATTCCACATTTCTTGTTCGATATCTTTAGATTTGGTCACTGCAATAGCCCATACCTGGCCTTGCCAGCTCTGCCTTCACCCTTACTGGACTCATTATGAATACTGGGGCCAAGTTAAAAACATTATCTATATATATAAAAGCCTAAGCAACTGGCCAACCGGCAGACCAGTAGCTATTATGTGCACTGACCACCAAGAGGCAGACGTTCAACAAAGGAGCTGCTGAACTGTGGTGACTTGGTAGCTGCGGTTCTTGGGTGACTCCTGGAGAACCCACCAGGGGGTCAGACGCTCAATGCAGGAGCTGCTGAGCTGCGGTGACTTGGCAGCTGCGGTTCTTGGGTGACTCACCTGGAACCAGAGAGGAGGGAGCCCTATTCCAGGGTGTGTCACCCGAGAACCACCCTCTCACAATCCTGGACCCCTCAGGGGATGTCGGAGAGCCGGTTTTGGCCAGGCCAAGGGACCCTACCGGTGCAAATATTGAAAAAGATAATTTCAACCTATGAAATTAGCAGATTTATTTGTAATATTATTTTTATTATGTTATAAAACACTGATTGACATATGTAGTCTTACACCCTGAACATGTATTGTTTTAAGCCAATACATTTGTGGTAATTTATTACAAAAGCAAGAGAAAACTAATAGAGTGAGGTAATAAATGTTTGCTGTTTTAAGTCACTAAGTTTGGGGGATAATTTAACAGCATCTGATAACTAATACATACATGATGCTATGTAAAAGAAGCCAGATTCAAAAACCTACATACCAAATTCTTCCACTTATATAACATTCTGGAGAAGGCAAACTCTAGGGACAGAAAAAGATCAATGGTTGCCAGGAGCTGGGTGTAAGAGGCAGGAATTACTACAAGGGGGCAAAGGGAAAATTTGGGGGAGGAGCTATGGAACTGCTCTGTATAGTGATTGTGGTGAGTCCATGACTGTGTGTTTGTCACAACTCCCAGAACTGTATAATAAAAGAGGTAAATTTTCTATATATAAAATGCACCTTAACTTTAAATACGGAGAGAAACAGTAGGGCTTTGTGTTTCTCTAGTGTATCAACTACACCCAGTAGGACTACAGCAATCGGGCCTCATTGGTCTCCACAACTCAGGAGTGACTTGCAGAGCACCTTGCACCTGACACATGATGCAAACTGCTGAATTTCATGAAACTCAAGTAAAATATGCATGGACTATTGACAATGTGCATTGCTCCAAGTTCCAGGAGAATAACTTAGAAGAAAATTTTAAAATTCCATTAGGTAAACCTAACATTGTAGAGATTAGAGAATACTTGTCCATGTGTACGGGACTCATGCTGACCATCCCACTGTCCTTTCAAGAGCTGGCTCAAATCCCACCTCTCCTGTGGAATCCCCTGGACCACCCAACCAAAGGAATGGCTCCTTATCTGAATTGGTAAAACATTTAGTATCTACACAATTCCACAGGCAACTTATGAAGCTTGTCTTGGAGAAGATTCTCTGAATGTTCTGATCAATCACAAAAATTATGTAATTTTATAACCTATTTATAAATGTTGTAACAGGAGAGGGGCAGTCTGCAGCTTTGTCATGATATAAAACTGACCCTGAGACTTTGGTCATAGAGAATTTTCAATGCATGCCTGTGAAATTGATCACACAGGCCTAGAAAATCTATGGAACTTTCCCTTGCTTGGAGCATTCATATGATCTCAGTCTGAGAAAACATCATTGATAGGTCTTGGTATGTCACCAGTCTATTTTAATCATCATAGAAACCCATAAGATAGAGATCATCATTTCACAGATGAGAAAATTAAGCTTCAAAAAGGTTTCCTGCCAGGAATTGAAGGAGCCAGAATTCAAAACTAGGAACATTTGCCACTGAACTCTATTCTTTGGCATGAAAACAGATAGGCATTAAAACACGACAACAGGAAGGCATACTACTGCAGGCCGAGGGGTTGAACACAGATAGTGGTCTCCCTAGTAGGCATCCCCGGAGTTGTCAGTGCACACCCTGCACAGCTATGAGCAGCAGTGCTATTAGGTGACTAAGAAGTCAGAATGGGTTAGAATCCTTGAACTTCAGCCTCTCTCCAATTGGACTCTCATCCACAGTGATGACAGGAATGGAGATTTCTGGACAGTATAAAAACTCATGACACTTTTATCACATTGCCTTCTGATCCCTGCTCAATGCATTCTTGTGTTACTTTAGTTTCCCACTCAGACAGATCACCAGGTTCTTTCACTCTGTCACCAGGATCCTTCACTCTGTCACCCTTCATTCTACATGTCACAACCTTCTCCATCTCCCAAGGATTACTCAGAAGACATTTACTTCCTCAAAGAATCCTTGAACCTCATCTGGAAAATAAGCAATATCTCCCTCTTTTGAACTTCCCAAACATTTCTCTATACCTTTATCAAGGTTGATGACAGTGACTGACAGAAAGACAGACACAAACAAAGATCCTTTGACTTACTACCAACAGATAGCTGCATGAACAAGAAAACTGGCTATTTCCCAAGTTCCCTAACCTTCTAGTCACTACCAATACAACAAGCTACTAGTAAATGAGTGGGGGAGGGAGGATGACAGGATCCCATTAGTTTCCTCCACAAATGTCCACTGCCATTCTCAACCCTACTGACTACCCTAAATGCTCATCAGTAACTGGCAACAACCCAACTCCAGCATGCCTGAGTGTTTATTGAACATCAACTTCTGAGTTGTAGCATCTCCCAGAGGGCTTGGTTTTCCATTCTACCTGGGGTGTGTCCATTGCTACATTATTTAATACTTTTTCTATCACCTGCTACATGTACAAATGTTGTTTCTGCCATTATGCAACAATCAATGTCCACCAGGAGAGAGGTCTTTGTTCGCCCAAGGTCTCGCATATGGTAAGAAGCCTTTTGTACATTCCTGAATGGATATATCTGAATCACTGCTATTTTGCCAATGACATTTGGTCTATAGGCCATTACATAGCCATGTTTTATAATATATTATTCCCTAAAAAAAAAAAAAAAAGGCATAAGGAGGAGGGGGGAAGTTGATTTGGGTCTAACTGATCATAAAGACAGTTATTTATGCTTTGGAGATAAGATCAGCCCATTATGACTCAAGGAACCTACGAATCAAATACATAATTTCAAACATGAGAACTTAGAAGTGTACTTTAAAACAGTCTGTGAGAAGCAGTAGCAAACATCATGGCATTGAGTTACAGTGAAGATTTGTAAATAAAATTGTAAGATGCCCCCCCCCCAAAAAGACAGACTTTCACAGGTTAAATAAACACCCCAGGAATGTTTACACAATTGTGGCTCTTGGGAATTCCATTTCAAACACAAGAATGAGCTAAGTAGAATGTTATATAAAGGGAAACACTTTTCAATTTCTCCCTGAAACAATGTCATACCACCTGGGGCACTTCTCAAGCAAGTAACAAGCATTCATACTATTTGGAAATACTCTGAAATTCAAAAGAAAGGGCCCTTAGGCCCTTTCTGACCACCAGAAACAGTTGCAAAATCCCCAAAGCAACTGTTTCTGGTGGTCAGTTGTATTCTTCTCCCAGGAAAGGAGGGGAGAAAGATTATAGAATTCCAAGGTGCATTCTGCTTAAATAGCTCGGGCAGGTTTATTTTGAACTCAAAGATGGCAGCATAAAGCTTAATGTAACAATTCTCTTCTACAGCGACCTCAAGCCCAGGGAAGGATCCCTACACTCCAGCAATCACCAAAACCAAGACCACAATGCCCAACAAGCATGGTGCGTGATACTAGCAAAACTCAGGAGGAGGATTTTAGGTGGCATATAGGCAAGCTTTCTAAAAAGTCCTTATTTGCTGTAATGTACCAGGGAAAAAATATGTAATTAGCCTCTCAAACTCACAATGATAATAATGATAAAAGGGAATGATAATAGCCAGCTTGTTTGATGGTTGTGAGAATTAGAGAGAAATGGTAAGTGCCTAGCGCTGGCCCTGGGAGAGATGGTACCTAAAACAGACCATTTTTTTTTCTCAGCTGCCTATTTCCTAGGCTATACTTTGGAACATGATACCCATCAATAATTCAGATATAAAATATGTATATAATTTTCTCCAACATTTATAAAATACCTATATATTGTTTCCCATGCAGTTACTGAATATCTCTGGGAGATAGGCTTCTGAATAAGTGTGCAAGGAAATAAAGCAAATAACACAAGAGAAACACGAACACATAAAACCAACATCAGCTTAGGTGGTCAGTGACCACACAGCTGTGTTTCTAAATTGTAAAGGCTCCACATATTTCGAGAATGTGAGGGACACCATCCAGTATTAAAATAATAATTAACTCAGAATGTAGTCTGCTGTCAAGATAACCTAGCCACACTTTGTTTTTAAATTGGAATAGAGAAAATAATAAAACAATCA
>NW_006284336.1:1317217-1347094 GCF_000327345.1 Myotis davidii | reverse complement strand
AGGAATAGAGCGGAGCACTGGCTGTATACCCTGGAGACCACCAAGAATTTTTCATTTCATGCACCATTTACAACTTCTTATAGTGAATTCCAGAACATCAGTATATACATTTAACAGAAAATGGAAACACTCTTTGTTATTTCCTTAAATTTTTGCCTCATGTCCATTATCTTGATTATACTTTCCCATTCCATCATAGGCATCCCTGGCAGCAAAATCTCAAGCTCATTTATTCTGAATGGGGGCAAATGTATATCAGGAATACACGTACCTACATCATACTCTTTTAAGAGGGTTTTCTAGGAAAACTGCATCAATTTGATAATTATGCCACCAACGACACTTAATCCAACTGGCATAATATTTCAATAATGCTACAATTATAGTTGTTCCCATTTTTTCTCCTGCCCTTTACATGGGGACTTTATTGCCCTCTGTTCTGGGAATGAATATATATATATATAAAAGGCTAATATGCTAAGTGTCCCTCCAACCATCCAACTAGTCACTATGATGCGCACTGACCACCAGGGGGAAGACGCTCAACCCAGAAGATGCCAAGACACACACTGGTCAGTTACAAGGAAACGGCACTACAGACCCAGCACCAACACAGCAACATCCGGCTTCCCCCAAGTGGGACACAGGCCCCACCACCACCCTGGAGTGACACCCCACCAAATCACAGCCAATGCTGCTGAGACCCCAAAACGTGGCCACAAGCCCAGACCAGCCCGGAAATGGTCACTGTGGGCACTAGGTAATGACATCACGTGGCAACACCCAGGTTCCTCTCCCTAGCGACTAGCCTCCTTGGAGTTTCTTCAGCCCAGGAACATGACTTGCTTTATAGTCAGGTGCAAACATTTTACACTTTAACCAAATGTCTGTGAAGCATTTTTCTACGCCTCATTTCATTTGATCCTCACAGAAGTCCTGGAGTAGGTAGATAGGAGACTTGGTAGAATCCTATTTTCTTTTCATTAGCCGGAAAATGGAGATTTAGAAAGCTTAGAAACTTGACCCAACTGAAAAGAAGTAACAAATGGTGGACCTTGAAAATGACTTCAGGTTTTCTCACTGTGCAGAATATAGTCAAACGTTGCTGCAGTTAAATATTTCACCCTTTGTTCTCCCTGCATGATCTACAATAATAATCTGCTTTGTGTTGGTATTTACTGCTGAGTTGCTGAAAATTACCTGAATGAGAAGTTGGGGTGCTTCACTCGGCTGGACATTTTTTTCATGCAGGAGGGGGGGGTCCCCTCAGCCCAGCCTGCATGCTCTCCAATCCGGGACCCCTCAGGGGATGTCTGATTGCCGGTTTAGGCCCGAACCCAGGATCGGGCCTAAACCGTCAGTCAGACATCCCTCTCATAATCCAGGACTGCTGGCTACTAACAGCGCATCTGCCTGCCTGCCTGACTGCCCCTAACTGCTTCTGCCTGCCAGCCTGATCGCCCCCTAACTGGTCCCCTGCCGGCCTGATTGACACTTAGCTGCTTTCCTGCTGGCCTTATCACCTCAACTGCTCTCCCCTGCCAGCCTGATCGCCCCCAACTGCCCTCCCCTGCAGGCCTGATGGCCCTCAACTGCCATCTCCTGTAGGCCTGGTCTCCCTCAACTGCCCTCCCCTGCCGGCCTGGTCGCATCCAACTGCCCTCCCCTGCTGGCCTGTTCACCCCCAACTGCCCACCCTGCTGATCTGATTGCCCACAACTTCCCTCCCTTGCAGGCCTGTTTGCCCACAACTGCCCTCCCCTGCTGGCCATCTTGTGGCAGCCATCTTGTGGTGGCCATCTTGTGATTACATCACATGAGGGCATGACACCACCTAGGCTTTTATTATATAGGATAAAAGACTAAGTTGACTAGCATATGCGTGATACATTTAAAACTCTTGCTGGCACCAACCTCACACATGTGTTTCAATCTTTCATTGTCAATCGTGAATTTGGTTGACACTTCTATTATAGAGAAAGGGCGAACAGGAATATTAAAATATTTCTTCTAATTAATTTCCTTTCAATGTGCACAAATTTGTGCACCAGGCCACTAGTATTTAATAAAGTGGACAATCAATGACAAGTACAATACAGATGGGAAGGTGGGAAGAATAGGAATAAATAACTTCCACTATGCTTATAACCTAGTCACCTCACTTGAACATAGCTCCCATAGATTGAGAAAATGCAAATTAACCCAAGTCTCTCTTGGCACATTCCCATTTGTTCATCTGACAAATGAATCATGGTCAGGTCCTAAGAAAATTCACTTGTGATATGTAAAAAATCTGGGGAGGCCAAATTGGAATTTAGTAAACTCCACAAGGGAATGCAGAGAATATGAACATTATTCATGCAAATGAAGGAAAGAGGCTGGTGGATGGGGAGAGCTGGGGTTGGCCTGACTGAGAGCAGAGGGAATTTGTGTCTATGACCCTCTGTTCTCCCATCACAAAATACAGGAAGTCACAACAATGGACTAGACACCTTTGAAGGACAGCCCCTCCTTTGCTCCCACACCTAGCACCGTGCATGACAGACAATAGAAGATGCTGAATCACTGAACCCCTGAAAGTTAAATATCACCTGTGAAAGCTCTCTGTATCTCTGTTCACACCTATTCTCTGCATCTCTGTTCACACCTATTAAGTTCACTGTCATTTTGATTTTTAAAGCACTGCATGCAGTCAGTACTTTTTAAAAAACCCATACCGTCTCTATGTCACCACTCTCCACAATACATGCCACTTGCCTAATTTTTGTCATATTGAAGGACCACCTGTATTTAATGTTAAAAAATGCATTGGGAACCAACTCATCTATCTTTCTCAACCTCATCCTTTGCACAAATATCCACTAAGTGGGGTAGCTGCTCTGATCTGGGGTTTTAAAAAATAGCATGTATTGTAGTAAGTAGAATACTGGCCGGTAAACATTTTAAGTGAGAATGGTGATCTGTAAACTTTGGGGAACTGAGCCCTATGGCTCACAAGCTGATATAGTTAGGCTGCTGGGCAGTGGGAGCCACTAAATGAACAGTCCGTGTGGCCTTAAAAAACACATCCCCTACTAAGAAATTGAAATTATCCAGGAAACTTGAGAGAGGGACTAGAGCTGGCAGTAAATAACTTGGTATGCCTACTGAAAACACATTTACTCTTACAACTGAAAATGCCGCCTTCTCCCTTTGACAAGGATTTCCTTGTGGGAAGGTTCTTCGGTCCATGAACAGTGTCCAGTACAGGGTCTTGAGCATAGGTGAAAGCTGGCATTTGTTGACAGCACTTCTGTTAAAATTATACTTGGGCATCCTCTTCAAATAACATGCACTCCTGAAAGCATTCTACTCAGCTGGAAAGTGAGGGGGGCGGGAGGTGGGGAAGGAAATGAAGAAATAACTAGCCTTTCTAGAAAGGCATTGGCATTCCTTCAAATTAAAAGTATATTTTGTGGATATGAAGCAATATAAAGCATTAGAAGACATTATTTACCAACTCCTGATATCATGGATGCATAAATACTGCTGAAAGAATGATGGGAACATTCATTTTTATATATATTTGTAGAATAGTATAAGTACCTAATGATCATTTCATTATTATTATGCAGAGACTTCATTTAAAACATACCTCACACAGTTACATGTAGGAAGGGGGTTTCAATGTGGGGGTGGCAGAGGTGAACTTACAGAGAAAATAGGGAAAAAAATTAGTTGGGGAATGTGCTTAAGCGCATGGTCAAGTCACTCAAACAATAAAACATCTCATACATTTTGTAAATTTCCTTGCCTAGAGATATATGGAGCTGTAACAGAGTTCAGAAAGCCCCTGACAGCTGTGCTGCCATTCAGACCTGAAAGATTCCATGTTATGATAAAAATTAATGTACTCTGACATCCTCTGGGACTCCCAAGGCCCTGGGAATAGCTAATGAAGAAATACAACCTTGCCAGAGAACAGCACGCAGCGCTGGAGTTGAGGATTAATTCAGATGTGGTAGCAATGTGGCCCCGCTGTCATCAGCTGTAAAGCAACGAGACCTCAGGGTCAAAGGGAGCCAGCACTGATTGGTTAGAATTATTTCCTGGGTCAGGAGAGGTCAAATAAACAAAAAGCTTTACAAAATAATTGAGCCCAAGTCGGATTCCATCTGTTACTTTGTGCTAATGCTCTCTTCTTAAACCAAACAGGGGTCACTCAACATCTTGGTCTCTTGTTGGCTATGATCATAGAGTTGAAAACTTTATCTCGAGGATACATGCTTCTCCAGTGATTAGAGGACCCCTGAGCATGTACCAGTGGACAGTCCTTCAAGAGGAGCTCAGAAGGGGTCATGGTGTTGATATCTAAAGGAATGCTGATCCCCAAAGAGATGTTTCACTGTCTCTACCTACCTTCCAACCCCCATTCACCCCTAAGTATCATGATGTCTTCTAAGAGGGCAAGCAATGAGAATAATGTTCACAGCAGAATTATTTATAGTAGCCAAAAAGTGGAAATAAACTAAAAGTCCATCAACTGACGAATGTATAAACAAAATGTGGTCTATCCATAGGATGGGATATTATTCAGCCATAAAAAGCAATGAAGCACTGAAACACTACAAAACATGGATTTAACCTTGAAAACACGGTTAAGTGAAAGAAGCCACACACAGCCTGGTCAGGTACCTCAGCGGTTAGAGTGTCATCCCAATACACCAAGTTTGCCAGTTCAATCCCCAGTCAGGGCACATAGAAGAATCAACTAATGATGCATAAATAAGTGGAAAAACAAATCGATTTCTCTCTCTCTCTTTCTCTCCCTCCCCCCTTCCTCTTTCTCTTAAATCAATCAATACATTTTTTTAAAAAAATGAAAGAAGCCAGAGAAAACTTATTGTAAGATTCCATTCATATGAAATGTCCAAAATAGGCCAATAGGTTGAGACAGAAAATAGATCAGTGATTGCCTAGGGTGGAGGGGGCAAGAGAAAGATAGGGAATGACTGCTAAATGGATATAGGGTTTCTTCTTGGAGTAATGCAAATGTTCAGGAATTAGTGGTGATGGTTCTACAACTCTGTGGCTATACTAAAAACCATTGAATTATGCACTTTAGAGTGATGAATTTACAGTATATAAATTATAGCTCAATTTACAAAAAAAAATCCCAGGGTTCTGAGATGCCTAGTCTAAAACCCTCAGAATGAGTTAAGTGGCCCCCAGGTTTCCCATATTTTTCCAATGTTCTACAACTGATATGTATCATTTTCGTGGTCACAGAACTTGTGTAATATAACATTATTTATCATAGTATCAAAATAAACAGGTTTAACATTGGCCTTTAAAATCGTAAAGCCATTTAAACCTTTTAAAACAAAATAAAATTAGGCAAATGTGATCATATCAAAAACTGTCCCAAGAAGACATGCACAATAGAAAAGGCAGAATGAGAAGCCGCAGTTGGCTGCCAGCCCTTGCAGATGCTAAACAGCAAACCCAGACTTCCATCAGGATAGCAGGGAAGGGGCTTCAGAAAATAATGGACCTGATGCAAAACTCCACTAAGCATGGACACCCTACACAGGAAGAGAAGGAAGGAGGAAAGATCTGTTTGGTCCAAGGCACCTGAGGGTCAAACAGGGCTGAGGTTGCCTGAAGTTAAAAGTCTATTTTGGTATCAGGGTCTTTAAAGGGCACAGCTACTTCTTGTCCAAGATTAATGTGAAGCCTTCCCTCTAACAATGTGGCCAGTCCTGCCCTAAGAGCCAGAGCTACATTAGAGGAAGTTCCTGAAAAATCACCAGAGTTACATGCTGGAGCTTAGTTGATGCTATTAAAATGCACCCAGTAGGAGAATAGGGCACCACCATCTAAGACAAAGAATGATCTAGAAAATGATAAATGAAGAGGTGAATGACAGCCAGTCCTTCCTGACTCCCAGTCCAGGGCTCAGCCCCACTTCTTTACCACTCAGTGCCATTGACCAACCCCAGACTTCCTCACCAATGACAGAAAAGCTAAGATTTCTCTTCTGATCTACCAGGAAGTGGTTTCTTTTCTCTGTGGCTGCAATGGCCTCAGATGATTTGAAAAGCAGCTGAGAAAAGCACTTCAATGATGAATAAACATAAATCTTGCATTTATAATAAACATTTCACTTTAATTAATAAATACAAGTTGTACAAATCATACTTTATATCCTTAATATCTTAATAGTATTGCCTAGTTTTTGAGGAAGGGATAAGAGTTACATGTAACTTTTATGGAGGGTGATTTGATTTTACAGATGATTAAAAGATATCCATATGCTTTGTCCCAGAAACTCCTCTTACAGGAATTGATCCTAAGAAAACAAGATCCAAAAAAAAGTAAGTGCAAAACATGATCATAGTATAATAAAAACCTAGCAGCCAAAAGTTCAAGGTAAGTTAAATAATTTTACCTCTTTGCAATGGATCACAGTAAAGTCCTTAACATTCAAATTAAAGAAGAATATTTAATAACATGAAAAAGTGCTCATGACATACTCAATATAAAGAAAAAAATATATGTGCTTAGATATAAAAGAATATACGTAACATAACCACTTCACACTGAGTAGTATAGTTATAATAAAAAAGGATGGCTATAACTTAAGTTTTTAAAAGGACAATAACAAGTGTTGACAAGGATGTGGAGAAACTGGGATCCCCATGTACTACTAGTGAGAATGTAAAATGGTGCCGCAGCTGTGAAAAAGAATGAAAGTTCCTCAAAAAGTTAGACATAAAGTTACTATATGATCCAGCAACTGACTCCTAGACACATACACAAGAGAAATGACTGTATCTACACAAAAACCTGTACATGAATGTTCATAGCAGCGCCATTCATAATAGCCAAGATGTATAAACAGCCCAGATGGTCATCAACTGTTAAGTGGGCAGAGAATAACCAGGACTTGAGACCTGCTGGATGGACTGTGCCCAGTGCCCCACACAGTACCACGTGAACATCACCTGGGGAGCTTTTTTCAAAGTCCGAATGCCCAGTGCACACCCCCAAAACACTCAAATCAACACTTCAGGGGGTAGCAGCCAGGCATCAGTGATGTATAAAATCCCCAGCTGATTCCACAACATGGACAAGTTGAGAAACACTGTCCTCAAGAGACAGTCTCTGGGGAGTCTGGAGAGCTGATATGGGAGACTGAGGAACTGCGGTCATTTTAGGAGGGAGACATTCTGCCAAGATCCGTTTCCCAAAGATGTATCATTTGTGGACTTACCCATTACTTGTACTTCTGAGACAAACAGAAGCATTTTTCTCCTCTTTGGTTTTGGTTATAAATTATTGCATTATGTCAGCTCAAACATCTTTTTTATTCTGAGCTGGTGAATAAGCTATAAGAGCAGGCTGACCTTAAAGGCAACCTGAAGAACGTCACTGCTAATTGAGAGGCTCTGTTTATATTTTCCTGAATGACAAGATACACAGTAGATTCTTACAAAATGAAGGAAAGAAGGGATTCATAGTATTAAAAACACAGTGCGGCAACAAGTAGTTCACCTAAAAATATATTCTTCTTTGGGGATTTTCAGCAGGCTCCCAAAGTATAATGCTGGTGATTTATTTCAAATGTATATTCAAGTTTTTAGGCTGACAAGAATTAGCTTCTCAACAATTTACTGGGGGAAAAAGATAGTTCCCATGTTATTAAAATGTGATTTCAGTGTGGTATAGGCACAAACTTCCCAACATGTCAATTATGTAAAAGTAGAACTCCAATGTGACAATGGGGGCGGTTAGATGGTACAAGGAGAAAAACCAAGCTGCATTCATGGGCCAAGTTGAGAAATATAATTCTGAACCACAGACACTGAAATATTTTTCCCAAGTCTTACATAAACCAGGATTTCTCTGAGAATTACCAAATATTAACCCTAGCATCATGGATTTGCTGCGCCAATGACTGTGTAGGTGGTCTCAGCGGAGGTCAAAGAATAGGCTTGGCAGAACTCAGAGGTGCCAGTCCCTCTCCAAGCCAAGCAATGGCAGGCTAGTATGTTCACACGGCCATGCCACAGCAAGGTAGCCCTGGCTCCTAGATGATAAATGTGTTCATAGATTCCTAGAAGACAAAATTTGTGTTATTTTCCCAAAATAACTACTGCACATTTTATTACTTTAAAATTTATTTTCCAAGATCTATAAACGTGTAACCTCCATGCTACCCAAAGAGGTACCAATTCAACAACTTTCAATGGCTGAGAGTTGACACCCTAAAAGAAAAGTTGTGGTCACCAAATGGAACTACATGTTTCTATTTTTGCCCTCCCTCCCATCCATCTACTCATCCAACCATCCATGCCCTTGCTTGAGGTTACTATAAGGCAGTAAATGTAATAATTGCAAAGGATAATACTAATGAAAATAACAATGATAAAAGCTAAAATTTACTGACTGTTTATTAGATATCAGGTACTACATTTTAAGAACATTATATGATTTAATCCTCTCAACCATGCCACAATGCGATCACTATCATCTCCCACTTTTACTGATGAAGAAACTGAGACTCAGAGAGATGAAGGCAGTTGCCAAGGTCATCATCTTAGTAAGCTATGGAACAGAGATTCAAAGCTAAGACAAAGATGAATTAGCCAAGGTTTCTGCTTCTCTGGGGCTCAGTCTAACAAAGAAAAATCGATATAGGCAAAAGCATCCCCAAAATATTCCAAGCATGATGACTGGGTATGTGATTGATGCTCCAAAGAGTGACCTGCCAATTCAACCACTGTGTAGCAGAAGTAAAAGAAGGAAACAAGCCGAACCGGTTTGGCTCAGTGGATAGAGCGTCGGCCTGCGGACTGAAGGGTCCCAGGTTCGATTCCGGTCAAGGGCATGTACCTGGGTTGCGCGCACTTGCCCAGTAGGGGATGTGCAGGAGGCAGCTGAGCGACTTCTCTCTCATCGATGTTTCTCTCTCATCGATGTTTCTAACTCTCTATCTCTATCTCTCTCCTTTCCTCTCTGTAAAAAATCAATAAAATATATTTAAAAAAAAAAAAAAAAGGAAACAAGGCAGGTTCTCTAGAGGCTGTGAGAAAAGCACCAAGTGAGTATGTGATGGAGAGGTCAGAGGGATGCGGCACAAGTCAGATTGGCAGACCCAGAGTCAGGAGGCAGAACTTGTAAGCAGCTCTTTGTGGGGCAGAGTCTGGAAGGACAGGTTTGGGAGAACATGGCTATAATGAAAGTGGATAAGGGGCCATCTCGCAGAGGCCTTGGTGGGCCACATCCGCAGTACAGCTTTTGCAAGTCCTCACTAAAGGGTTTTTCCACAGGACAGTCAGGCAGCAGAGCAATCACTCTGGCAGTACAGATGTGTACATAGTAAAATGACCCTCTGATCTACTCCTGTCTACCTGATCAGCATCATTATGAAGACAAGTAGGAACTAAGGGGAAATAAACACTGACATGTGGACTAAATGTATAAATATGACTGCAAACAAGAGTAAATAGCTGCCATTTCTGCTTAAACTGACTCCGTGGAGAGACACTGTTGAGATACCTGGTGGAAAACAGGCTGAGTACCTTAATTGAAGGGATGAGCCCCTCCCCTATTGGGTTGGTTTAACCTCTTTTATACATATTGCAGAAAAACAATTTCTTCTTGGTGATAGAAAATTGGCTGGAAGAAGCATCTCCTTCGACCTTGAAGTGACCTTAATAATTGTCCCAGTAGGCAGGGGTTGTCATCCATCCTATTAATGGGACAAATCTCCTTCCAAGGCAATGCATCCCACATGATGCACTTCCCAAATGAAACAGATCTTTCTGATTCTTCAAAATCTTTCTGCCTGAGTCCAGTGAGAGAGCATATTTCAGACTCAGTTCTAGCCTCACCACCAACTCGCTAGAATAACCTTGGTCATGGTCCTTAACCTCTTTAATCCCCAATTTCTTGATCTGTGAGATGTGGTTCATCATTGTATTAGGCTGAACCATAAGATACTACCACTCTTCAAGTCTTTTGTTCTACCCTCTGAGTTCTTATGAGGATAAAATGGGATGGCATATAAGTGCTTAACTGTGCATGATGCACAATAAATAGGTGATAAATTGTAATAATTATCATCATCATCATCATTATATGGTTCAAGTCCCAATTAGGACTACAGTGTCCTCATTATAAATAAACAATACCTAGTTGTGGTAGTTGACCTGCTTACACCAAACTCATCACAGAACACTGTTCTACTCAAACTCATCTCTTTGATCAGCCTCTAAGTATCAGCACTTTCTGCAGAGAATTAAAATTAACCATTGCACACAACAATGGTTATACGTTCTTATCTATCTTGACCAGATCTAACATAAACCATTTTCTAAGAAAAATCGCTCTTATTTCTCATAGTGAGAAAGGATGCTATTAAAATGAGTTACATTTCAAGGAATAGTGAGTTCTAGTCCAAGGATTAACAGACCACAATCACCAGATCAAATAAAATATCCAACTCACTTCCTGCTTTTAAATAAAATTTTATTAAAACACAGCCATGTCTACTCGTTTACACTTTAACAGAGGCTACTTTTGCCCTACGATGGTCTCATTCAACACTCAAAATGCACTCAATACTGACTGAATGGTTGCTACAGACCATCTGGCTCACAAAGACAACATATTTATATAGATATTTAAATAAATATTTGATTGTTTTCGAAAAACTTTGCTGACTTGTGCTATAGTCAACTGCTTTAAGAGATCTTTGTTGAATACCACAACAAAATTAATATTCTTTGCTAAAGCTTATGATATAACACCAGCACTGGTGGATTGACGAGTGTGGGAAGGAAGAGGCAACCACAGAGTAATTGTATTTACCCTTCAAAGCGGGGTTTCTATTCTTCCTGGAAGGGGCTTTTTTGTGTATCTTCAATTAACATACATTACTTTGATTTTATGAAACATGATAGTGATGACTGACCCTAGAATTCTGTTGGGAAATCAAAACTGTTTATTTTGCTAACATGGCTGTGGTTAATTCAAACACATTTTCATGTATTCCTTAGCAGTGATGACTTTTAATGATGGCAAAAGGCTCATGGAAAATTTTTTCTGACAAATTTAACTGCTAAGAGGCCCTTAATTAAATTAGCTTATTTTTTTCTTCTCTACCTAGCATATGTTTTTTAACATGGCCATCGTGAAAAGTTATGAAAATGTCCTTAAGTTTCATGACTACTATAAGAGAGAGATAAGGCACAGGAGAAATGAGATGACAAATGTTTAAAACCCATGTCTAGCCCAGATCCTGGTACTATTGTAAGCACTGGATAAATAATGAGAGGAAGGGAAACATTTAAAACTAAACAGAGGGGAGAAGAAGGCATGTGAAATACTTTGGTATACCAGAGTACGCAGCAAGTTCACTATTTTGAATATATCCCATGGTACCTCACTTATTCAAAGCAGGTTGCTCTTTTTTTTTATGAAGATGAATTTAATATATCTATGTATTTAAACATTATGTTAGGTATAATAATATGAGTGCAAATATAGGAAAAAGGATATAGACATATAGAAATACATTTTTCTATATTACACTAGAATTAAAGTTAGTATCTGTGGTAAATAAAATCTGGGGTAGATTCTCTTATATTAAGATGTATATGGTTAATACCCAGAGCAACTACTAGGAAAATAACAAAACAGTAAAAATAGCATTAAAATATTAAAATTTTGACCTGAAAAACTACTTAATATAAAAGGAGGTATTATCAGAAGCATGAAGGTATTAAAAAGACATGAGACATAAGAAAAACAAAAAGGAAAATGGCAGACATAAACCCAACTATCCTATATAATAAAAGAGAAACATGGTAATTAACCGTACCTCTGACACGCTTCCCACTGGCTAATCAGGGCGATATGCAAATTAACTGCCAACCAAGATGGCGACCAGCAGCCAGGCAGCTGAAGTGAACAGGAGGCTTGCTTGCTCCAGCGACAGAGGAAGCCAAGGTTACCCGCCTGCCGCCACCGGCCTCTGAGCTGCACTCTAAGCAACGATGTTGCAAATATAGAAGCTAAACAATCCCCAGAAACCTGCTTTCAGCCAGCCAGCCTCAGAGCTGTAGCTGAAACAGTGTTTCAATTATAGAATCCAAACAAACCCAGATCAGCAGCCAAGGTCTCATAGATGGAGCCGAGCCTCAGAGCTAAAGCCAGCTCTCAGTTCCAATGACAGCCATAGAAGGTAAATAAATCCCAGAATAAAAAAAGAAAAGAAAAAAAAAGGAGAGGTTGAAAGCTTTAGTAACCCGCCAGCCTGAAAACGGCCCTCAGCCACTCAACCAGACTGGCCAGGAACCCCAGTGGAGACCCCCACCCTGAAGGGGGTGTGACCAGCTGCAAACAGCCATCAGCCCCTCATCCAGGCTGGCCAGGCACCAAAGCAGGACCCCCACCCTGATCCGGGACACGCTTCAGGGCAAACCAGCTTGCCCCCACCTGTGTACTAGGCTTCTATCCTATATAGTAAAAGGGTAATATGCCTCCCAGCACCGGGATCAGCTGAGCAGCGAGGCCTCCCAGCACTGGGATCAGCGGGGCCACGAGGCCTCCTGGCCCCTGGAGCAGCGTGACAGGGGGCAGCGCTCAAACCCCCTGATCGCCCTGCAGCTCTGTGTGTGCTAGGGGGCGGGGCCACAACCTCCCTATCCACCCTGCTCTGTTCGTGACAGGGGGAGGCACCCCAAGCCCCTAAGCCGCCCTGATCTGTGCCTGATAGGGGGGAGATCCCCAATCCCCGGATCGGCCCTGCTCTGTGTGTGACGGGGTGGCGCCGCAACCTCCCCATTGACCCTGCCTTGAGTTGACAGTGGGCGGTGCCCCAACCCCCCAATCAGCCCTACCCTGAGCATGACTGGGGGTGGCATCACAACTTCCCGATCCGCCCTGCTCTCTGCATGACAGGGGGTGGCACCCCAACTCCCCAATCTGCCCTGCTCTGAGCCCGACCACGGGCTGCACCTAGGGATTGGACCTGCCCTCTGCCACCCGGGAGCAGGCCTAAGCCAGCAGGTCATTATCTCCCGAGGGGTCCCAGACTGTGAGAGGGCACAAGTGAGGCTGAGGGATACCACCCCCCCACCCGCCAGTTCACAAATTTTTGTACACCGGGCCTCTAGTCTATAATAATAAAAGCATAATATGCAAATTGACCGAACGACCTTCTGGACAACCATGCTATGACACACACTAGCATCAAGCCAGCCAAGGCGGATGAGATGTGATTGGTTGGGGGGCTCAACCTCACTCCACAATCGCCCACATAGGGAGGCCCAAAGAGGGCGGTACAGGCCAGCAACACTGTGTAGGGGGTACGGGGCCGGCCAGCAATCACCCTGCAGAGGGGAGCCCAGGCCAGCCAAGTGATCGCACCCCACACCTGTTGCCTGCAGCAGGAGGAGACTGGCGGCGGGGGAGGGGGCAGTGCCTCACAGATGGTAAGCAGTGGCAGCAGCAAGGGCAGGGCAAGCTGCTGGGAGCCAGGGGAAGGAAAGCCCAATAGGCCCTGATTGCCAGCCAGGCCTAGGGACTGTACCTGAGAGGTCCCAGATTGTGAGAGGGTGCAGGCCGGTCTGAGGGACACACCCCTGTGCACGAATTTCGTGCACCAGGCCTCTAGTAAAAATAATAACATTAAAATCAAATGGATTCAAAATTAAATCAAAAGACAGAGATTTTCAGCCTAAATCATTTCCGGACATACCCAAGTATATGCCATCTATAGGAGACACATTCTCTACATTTAAATGTACATTTAGATTAAAATTATCAGATTGGGAAAATATATCATTCAAATAGCAACCATTGAAAGCAGGTTGCTCTTAAGGCAACTTTGGAAAAGCTACTTAAAGCCAGGTGAAACAGATGTGATAATGGCAAAGAAAACAGAGTCTAGCTATTTACTCTAAAAGAAAACTGAAATATCCCTCAAGTCCATGGCTTTACTAACAATGAAGAGCGGGAATACTCAGTAATCAGTACTCTGTGGTCCTCAGTGGAATTTCACTATAGTAACAACCTTTTATGCTTGATCTTGTCATGCTTATTTGCTGTGGGCAAAGTGAAGCTGAATTCCTCTCTTCTCTTGATGGCCAGGAATCCCAAAGCTCATTCTTAGGCCCAATTTTTAATGAATGTGAAAGACCTTATGAGACAGACTCTCTTCCTCTATGATCACATCTTACTAGTCTATTTTTATTCCCCTTTCCTGTTTGAGTCAATTCCTTGTTTCTATTTTATCTATATGTATTATTTAAAATTTTAGAATTGCTCAGCTGGCATGGCTCAGTGGTTGAGCACTAACCTATGAACCAGGAGGTCACAATTTGATTCCCAGTCACAGTTTGATGCCTGGGTTGCAGGCTCAATCCCCTGTATGGGGCACACAGGAGGAAGCTGATCAATGATTCTCTTCCATCATTCATGTTTCTATCTCCCTTTCCCTTCCTCTTTGAAATCGAGAGAAATACATTTAAAAAAAATTAGATGATAAACAAATATATTTTTAAAAATCAAGATGATAAAAAATACATGTTAGTAACAGTCAATGGCACAGTGCACTGAGCTGTATTGGGTTATTTCATTCATTATGGCTATTCTCCTCAACAACTTTAACAGGCATATGTGATCCTCTACTTTATATACATCTGGCAAGTGAGGCCCAGAGATGCTAAGACATTCCCCAAGGCCACAAAGCTAGTAAGTAGTAGAGCTAGGATTTAAATCCAAGTTCACTTGATCCCAAAACTCTGTATTCTTTCCACTACACCAGCAGTTGGCACACTGTGACTCTTGCCAAATCCAGACCATCACCTGTTTTGATAAATAAAGTTTTAATGGAACACAGTCATATTCACCCATTTAAATATTGTCCATGTATTTTTCATGCTACAAGCCAGAGCTAACTGCAACGGAGATCTTATGGCATGAAAAGTCTCAAGTATTTATTCTCTAGCCCTTTATACAAAAGTGTGCTTACCCCTGTACTATACCGCATTACTTAAAGTTAGTATTTCTGTTTATTAAGGAATGACAGTATATTTTAGAAAGAGTTCTAAAGAATTATATAAAAGCAAATGATGCTGAAAGTTAATTTTCAGATTAAAAATTTACTTCTGAGGGAAGCATTCTTTCCTGATGTTTGTAAATATATTAAATGTTTCATAATATAATTTTTTAATACCCTAAGATGGAAAATGTATGGGATGGCAGAAAACTAACTTACAGACTTTTAATTTTTTTCCTTAAAGAGTCATAATTAAGATAAAGATTTAGAAAGTTCATTACAACTAAAACCTGACTCTTTGTTTTTATTTATTTTAGTTTTCATACAGTGTAGAAAAGCAAAGCAACATGATCCTCTGTTAGGCAAACCAGAAATGGATTTCTCATGTTGAGCAAAGAGTAATGCAGATATGTTAGCTAAAACATTATTCTTAAAGTTAAGCTGAGGAGAGAAAGAAAGATTAAGCCATAATTTACACAATGGTCTTCGGGGTAATTTATCCCTCAAAATTTGGAATTTATTTATAATTTATAGCCCACCCACTTCCATAGAAGAATTTGAGACAGCAAAATTTGGAATAGGAATCCAAGAATATTATATCTGGGATTAGTACATGCACGTTCTGAAAGTAATTTAGTAAAAAGTGAAAATAAATAACTTTGTTAAAGATTTTTCTCCTTCAAATATTTAAAAAGTAAAGGTGGAGTAGAAAACTTTTAATCTTTCCTTTTAAACATTACTATCCTATATAATTTCTTTAAAATTAAGGAAGCCTAATTTATTTAAATTATACTTTAGACAGAAAGAAGAGAAAATAGAAATCCATGATCAACAGTGAAGTTCTAGAAATCTTCAGGACTGCATGTATTATGTTAATATGAACTTACTATCAATTTCAGTTAATTTCCATCATGAACCAAAGACCTTGGTCAGAATTAAGAGTTGACTGGTTACTGGGTTGCAAGCAATTGGATTTGCTATACATTACATGCCACCACCAACTTTTAAAATTCCAGGATTGGAACCCTGGTATTCATTATTTCAGGAATATATGGAAGTCAAACTATAAAACATGTGAAAAAGAAAATATTTATGGAGTTCCCAGGTCTCGGAGCTGTTGAGCTCTTCCAGACCCTATTCAAAATGGGTGCTTCTCAATAAAGTAGGCATAGGACTAGGGGTGAAAATGTGCAAAATCGCCACAAACAACATGTTACTATTCCAGAACCATCACAGAAAATCCCAACATGTGGTCCGAATGATCTGTAAGGGTCCCAGTCCTCATGCTCTGATGGATGCCTCCGCTGCCAGGCAGTATGGAGTCTGGCTACACTCCAGGATTGCAGTTGAAACAAAAATATCCCTCAAAACTCAGTTTGGTTG
This sequence comes from Myotis davidii, assembly GCF_000327345.1. Lineage (NCBI taxonomy): Eukaryota > Metazoa > Chordata > Mammalia > Chiroptera > Vespertilionidae > Myotis > Myotis davidii. Next base: position 1,330,659 of record NW_006284336.1, on the reverse strand, counting down.
AGATTTACCACAGCCTTTGGTTTGGAACTTTCCAGTAATGCCCAAAATAATTCGACCTGAGACACACTGGCTGACCACCACCATCACTAACGCCTGGGAGAACTGTCTGGAAGCAGGCTGAGGCTTCCTGGGCTGACCACCCAGAAAAGTGAGGGGAGAATAACACAATAAGTGAATGAAAATAGCGTGGGCAGACCAGGAGAGAATGGCCAGAAGAAGGGGTTGATAAAGGTGTGCTGAGCCTTGAGAAAACTGGCTTTATCAACCAGGTATATGTGCCCTCTTGATGGAAGACTTCACCATCTATGAGCTATGCTTGCCAGAAAAGTAAACAGGAATTTGTTCAAGCCTCTAGACTTAGCTACCATGTCACAAGAAACATAGTTGACACCAGAACATGTTAAATGACACCCCAGGTATGCAGTCACTAATGTACAGATTACAGAAAACTCTACAGGACAACCTGAGCCCTTCAACAAATAGGGTAGGGCAGAAGTAGGTTTATAGTTGTGAGTACCTGAAATATTTGAATTAGTATTTATTAATTATTATATTATTTTCCATATGCACAACTGTAAAAATGCTTTTGTCCCACCTTGTATGTTGCATTAGTTTAAGAAAAATAATTGAGGGAAAAACTATTTATTAAAATGCATTGACCTTGTCCAGCAGGTGTGGCTCAGTAATTGAGCATCAACCTATGAACCAGGAGGTCACGTTGTGATTCCCAGTCAGGGCATATGCCTGGATTGCTGGCTTGACCCCCAGAAGGGGCATGCAGGAGGCAGCCAATAGATGATGAAACATTTCATTGATATTTCTATCTCTCTATTCCTCTCCCTTTCTCTCTGAAATCAATAAAATGTATTTTTAAAAATGCATTGACCTGATTATTCGAATACTGACTTAAACAAGCTGGAAGAGGAAGAGAGAATAGAAATATTTATTGTTTTAAGTGGTTTTAGACTACTAAATTACAAAGTAACATATTACTCAGAAATACATACCAATACAGAAATCCACCCTGAAAACTATGACTGGAGTCTGAGAATTAACAAAAACAGGAGTCTCTCTGAGTTCAGACTTGGATTCAAATTTTGGAACCCACAACTTGCTAACCTGGGGAAAGCCATTTAGACTCTTTCTGAAAAGCTGGGACCTTCAAGTTGTAAAATAGAGATAAAAATGACTAATGCCCAGGGTTACTGTAAGAATTTAAAGACAAATGTGCTTAGCACATTGCCTTGCACAAAATAAAGGAAAAGTGATTTTTGCATCATCACATTAGCAGTGCTCATTTTGAAGTGGCTTCACTCCCACCCCCAACACAGAAGATGATTTCCCAGAATAGGCCAGTCTGCATTTCCTCCTACTAGAAGGCAGATGAAGGGTGGCTCCAGAGTACAGTGAGCCAAGTCTTGTACCACGGTCTCCATGCACATCTGTTTCCACCTTTTTCAGTCTCAGGGCCTCAGTCTACACAAGATGCTGCATGTTGCAGTGCTGGAATGTGAACCAGGGAAGGCACACAGGAAAGGGGAGCCTGAAAAACTTCCGGGGTGTTTATAGACAGGCTTGAAAATGGGATATGGAATGGGGGCATCCACATGAAATTTAAATGTAACGGTGTTTCCTCTCCTCAGTTCCCCAACACAGAAAGAGGTTGGCTCTGAACTGGCAGCCTTACTTTCATTTGTCATTATACTTTACACACATGGAAATTTTAATGTATAAAGATGGGAGGTGATTATAAGAATAGAGCTACACATGTTTTTTTGGCAGCCCAGTCACCAGCACTTAAGTTCACTTCTGACAGTTCTCAGTATCTAAAGACCTGTAAGCGCTGAACTGCCGCCTGCCTATCCAGGAGAGATTTCACTGGCAGGATTTCAAACGTTGAAATCACTCGCTTTTTTTTTTATGCATATTTTCCCCACCACAATATTTCTCTAAAACATGTAAAACACTGTACTCTCGAGAGACATCAAAAAAGAGGTTTGTGGTACAGGGTTTGCTAAAAGGAAAATCACCCTTGTTTCTGAACCCAGAAATATACAAATTCAAAGTCATTTGCTAAAATCTAAGATTAGGGCAAAATGGGTGATAGCTTTCTCTAAGAAGTTGGGGCTTGGTGATTACAAAAAGCAGTTGAATGTGATGATTTTTGAATTACTTAATGGTTAAAAACTAATGGTCCTGTTAAGGCTTGGAACACAGTGATTTTATGTAACAGTTGGCTCTCTCCAGCAGAACCGCCTGCTCACAATGCGGTCTGACACAGAATGGGAGGACGTGAGGAGAGGCAGTACATCTAAGCTCTTGCTGGAGCAGTGTGGTGTCAGGAGCGGGCAAAAAAGTCAGAGCTTGATAAAAACCCTACATTTGCTGCCAACCTGCCAAGTGAGCCTGTGAAAGTCACTCACTTTCTCTGATCTTGGTTTCACCCCATGTAAAATAAGGGACAGTTCGGCATGGAGGGGAAGCAGGAGTAAGGAACCCCACGGGATCAGAGCCCCTCTGCTTCCCAGCCAGCTGCCTTCAAATAACTGACCTACTCTTTTGGTCTCCCATTCTGCATCTGTATAATAGAGATACCACACATCACCTACCACAAAGGGTTGCTTTGAGAATTAAACCAGAAAATGTATGCAAAAGGTTCTTAAGTGTGAGGCCCATAATAACCACTCATAAATGAGCTGCTACTGCTGCTATTGTGATTACTCTTATTATTACCTTTTGCAACAAAACACTGCTTCCTGACAACTGAGATTCTGGCTTGCTTCAGCATAACTTGGCTTCCAATGGTCACCCCTCTCTTCCCAAAACCAGGAAAAGTGCCTGAGGCTTTAGAGACACTTACTACATGTATGTTAAGTGAATGAACACGTAAATAAATAAATGAAAAGGTGTAAGTGAGCAAAGTAGCTTTTACTTAAAAGCTACTGGTGTCCTGGCCAGTTATGCTCAGTGGTGAGAGCACTGGCCTGTGGACCAAAGGGTTGTGGGTTTGATTCCTGGTCAGCCTCTCTCGCCTCCACTCTCTGTTCGAAAGGGAAAAAAAATCAATAGAAAAAATATCCTTTGGTGAATATTAAAAACTACTGCTGCACCCAAACTTGAGGCTCCTTGAGAGCTCTGCGCAGGGCCAGCGCTAATATTGCCAAACACTACAGAGAGCACACATGGTAGGGCTCACCCAGGCCTGCTGGCAAACTAGGGTTATTTTCCAAGTATTCCTGTGAGTGTGCAGCCTGCACTTAGGGGACGGTGCAAGTCTCATTGAGGACTCTAACTCAGTCCTTCAACCTCCAGGACTCAGGCCACTTGCCTGATCCAGAAATGGATTCAGAGAACAGACTCCTTAACCATCTAAAATTGCTGAGTGGGAAATTGAGGGAAACATGAGAAGAATTGGATAGTGGACAGCACTGAGGGGTCAGATCTACATAGTGCCATATAAATATTTGGTTTAGGATACCTCCCCTTACACCCATCGTTCATGATCCTAATAGTCTAATGCAAAGATAGCTTGTCATGCAACAGTTCTCCAAATTCAGTCAAGAAAACTGGTGCCACCTTTGGAACTGTCTTATCCTTGGCACCTCTACTAATATTAACTTAATCCTCATGTTTAATAATTCAACCCACTGAAAGTTACTTCTTAATGAAACTCAAACCCCTATGGTAAATAAGAAGCCAGGATTGCCTGTCCTAAAAATTGTGAGAGAACCACAAAAATAAACACTTGGACACAAAATATTACCATTAAAATGGAGGTACCCACCACTGCTTGCCTCAGCATTGGATCTGAGGCCTGATCTCTCTCTGTCTGAAAGAGAGGTTAACATGCAATGGTATAAAATGTGTCAGCCTCTGGCCAAGGCTTCCTCCTTCAGGCATTCTGAAAGACTAAAAAAGAATGAAAAAAGGAGTAAGTTTTTCATGATGGGAGTCCATGTTTTTGGAGCCACATTCACACACCACCGTAAAATCATGGCAGGTTTGAAAGACAGTGGAACCTCCTTCTCATGCTCTGATCCCCAGCTCCCTTGCCGTACTGGATAGCTGGGGTGTCCTCTTGCCGAGTGCAATGAAAATGTTCTTTCCCTTGACTTGGACACAACAGAAATGTCCGTAAACAGGATGTACCTTGTGATCATGTGGCTTTTATTAGCCACTTTTACTAGTGCTTTAATTGTGTCTTTTCTGTTTATCTGTGAGGCTGTTAATAGATGGGTGACACATATCACAACGAGAGTCGGGAAAATATGGTGCATCTTAACCGGGCCAATATAAATGAGCCTCCAGCTTGGACGCCAAGACAACACCACAGCCTTGCGTTCTCCCAGTTATGTTCATCTGATAAAGACATTACAATAGTAAGATATTATGATCTATAACCCTCCACTAGAACACTTACACATTCTTGGCCTTGAACGCTTGAGCAAAATGCTGCACGCTACGGAGCAGAGCAAGGTCCAGGGTCATTGCTTCTACCTTGGCTTTATGCTGGAATGAGAGAAAATAAAAAGAAATGATAAATAACAGCAAGTTTAGTTCATGGTATCAAGTTACAGTAAATGTGTTATGGAACATGTCGGAATTCCCCTGTTTAATATTAGACGCCCAGAGAGAATATAAATCATCAAAATGAATGGGAGAACCAGGCTTTTACTGCCAAGTTTAGGGAGGATGTGAGGCCGGGCCTCTGCTGAAACTACAGGCTGGGGGTTGTGCTGCTTCACGCAGCGCACAGGAGAGGCGCCTAAGGGTCTTCAGGCTCCCGTATCGCCTCTCAATCTGCATCCTAAAAAACTGGAGTGATAGGAACACCAGGACACAGCTGGCTGGGGCAAGAATTCAGCCGACAACATTTTAATCTCAAAAGCTGCCATGCAGGTTCTGGAATTACTCCGCCAAGACTGTATCAAAAATTAAAGACAATATAGCCCTAGCTGATTTGGTTCAGTAGATAGAGGAACAAACCACAGACTGAAAGATCCCAGGTTCTATTCTCGTCAAGGGCATGTACCTCAATTGCAGGCTCAATCCCCGGTCTGGTCAAGGCACATGTGGGCGATTTGTCTCCCACACATCCATGTTTCTCTCTCTCTCTGTTTCTCCCTCTCCCTTCCACTCAATGGAAATACATCCTCAGGTGAGGATTAATAACAACAAAAATTAAAGACAATTTATTTATAATAAGTACAAAAGCAGGCAAAAGTCATTTATACAGAAGGATCATGACTGACTCAGATCTCCGGGGATTAGTAACCCAGAAAACTCTACAGACGGGGCATATATGGATTATCATAATGATGCTCATAATGGCTACTGTCTATTCAGAGCCTCCCATGGGCTGAGCATTTACATGCACCATGTAGTTTCACCCTCACAACTGAGCAATGGGCTATATTTTCCACTTTTCAATGTGGCATCTTATAAGAGATCACAGAGGTAAGAAGTGCAGGTAGCAAGCATAACGTCAAGCCAATCTGACACAAAAGCCAAAGTTCCCTCCTGGAAAGGAACTCGAAGGGCTGGAGCAGTCAGGCTTTGAAGCATCACATTCCACTGGACGGCTCCAGCACAATTCTGGAAAGATCAGGGTTGCCTCTCAGACTTGCCTTGTGTGAAAGGCACTCCCAATTTTTAGTTTGGCTGGACTTCAGGGTGTGAGATTCAATACTATCAGTTCTTAGACCTACCTCCTCCAAAGATAGGATGCCAGGCCACCTGCCTATTCAGGTAAAAGAGCCCCCATAAAACAAATGGTTGACTTGGGAATTCTTGTCTAGACGGTGAGGCTACAGGAAGACTAAGGAGAAAAACAGGACACCTCTAAGGCTAGGAAAGGTGAATGCAAACAGCACTGCTAAGAACATCCTCCAACCGAGCTGTCCTATTCCGGGATGGATACAGACCATGCTGGGATGCTTGGTGGATATGGGGCAGTTTATCTTGGCTGCCAAGGTCCTGGGCTCTCACCCAGCTCCCAAGCTTTGAATAATAAACATCAGGCAGAGACAGCTGAGGAGCAGCCTGCCTTGAGGCCAGGTAACATTTCTGAGACTCAATTTCCTCATTTGTAAAAGGTGACTATTAATGACCTATTCACAGAATTGTGAGGATAAGTATAAAGCACCCGCCATCCTGTCTGGAAGAGAGGAGGTATTTGGTAAATTTAACTAGAGAGAGATAAAACATCTACTGTGCCCAATTCTTCTCCTGGTGCCAGCCTGCAATAAATGGTGCTTTGGGTAGACTGCCATGCAGCATGGTATTAAGGATATGCAAGGGTCTACCCTGAGGAGCATGGCAGACTAGATGTCTGTTATATCCTGGGGGACCCAGGCCATGTCTAATCACAGAGCCCAGTTCTAGGCAAAACGGGCAGAGAGTGATTCTATGACTTCCCCAAACCTAACAGCATATCAGTGGCAAAGGGCTGGCCAGTATAGATTTACATTCATTATGCAGTAGCAGATGCACAAACGTGCAGGTTTCAAAAGGAGGAGAAGCATTTAACTTGGCTTAGGAAATGGGAAAAGTGGAAACACAGTATTTGTTAGGGTTTCCTAAGATCGGGGACGTTCAAGCCGGAGGATCCACAGTGAGGCAAGGCTGCGCATCTCTGTCTAGAGAGCAGGAAATTGCCACCAGGAGAAGTGAATGGACTTGAGTGAGGCTGCACCCGGCGTAGACAGCTTAGACTTCCAGATGAGGATCGAACCCTGTACGCTTTCTGTCTGAACAGCCAGTACCTATCTGGTGGTTAAAATCAGGGAGTAAAGTCTGCCAAAGGCTAGCTTACTCCCCCGAGTATTCCTGTGCCTCAAAAATGTTCATCCACCTGCTCTGACCTTCAGAGTTAGCAATAAAGTGTCCTTTCCCCTCATCCTCATCCCTGGGCCCAGCCTCACTCACTCGGAGCCTGACTCTCAGGACCATGCACAGGATCTGACAGAACTCCAACTGCACCTAAGAGGGGAGTCAGGTGTTTATTCTGCTGGGGAAAGAGGGGTAAACACTACTCCTCTCAGCCAAACCCCAATAAAAACCCCAGGAGACATTATAAAAATACATGTACATATTTCTGCATTAAATAGGGAAAACATTCCCAGAAGATGATTCCAAAGCAATTTTCCAAGGATAATGATGGCATGGCCAAGGGGGCCTTCACATGCTTCTGTGTGTGTAACTTACAGTTGGCAAGTTGTCTGTTGGTCCTCCCCTTTCACTTTAAAATAATGCACAGAGCTGCCACTACTAATAAGAACAAAATCAGAACGTACACCTCTAGGGGGAACAAGGGGTCACAAACCATCAAGCAGTTCAACAGACTAATCCACAGGCTGTGGGTTACTAGGCTCCTGGGGACAGTGATTCAAGTCTGCACACTATTACTCAGGTAATTCTCCTGCCCTCCGTATCAGGTTTCTGTTTCGACTACCGACCCTGAGAAATGTAGTAAAACTGTGTGCGATACAGTGAATCCAGTGGAAAAACAAAACAAAACACAGCTTTTAGGATGAGGGAAGAGGGTGTTTATGTGTGTGTATTGAGAGATTTGCTTTTCTGACTACCTAAGAACTTTAGCAACTTTATAAAAGTGTTTATCATGAGACATGCTCTAAATGAAAATGCAGGGGCTGGTGGGTCCCATTTTTGAGGGATAACCTGTGGACTGTGAGGTGAAGGCAAGAGTTTCGATTTGCCAGTGTAAGCTTTTCTGCCATGTCTGGCCTTGAATCTGGGGCTGACCACAATTCACTTTCATGGTTTAGCTCATGAACTTTTGTTGCTGCTGTCAACTCTGGTTTGGAACCAATTATAGACTCTCAAGAAGTAGTACTTATAGTGCCCACTCCCATCATCCCCAACGGTGACATCTCAGCCATGATCAGAACCACTACATTGACACTGGCAGAGTGGAATTTATTAGACATCAGACACTACTAAAATATCACCAGTTTTCAGATGCACTTAATTTCTTTATTTGTAATGCCTTTGTGTATAATTCTGTGACATCTGACCACACATATAAATTCATGTTACCTTCACCAGATTCGAGATACAGAAATGTTCCATCACCACAAAGGAACCAGGGACCTTTTTATTAAGAGGTGCTAGAATTAGCACATGCCATCCAGCCTTGTTTGGCCAGATCTGCTCTCTGTATTGGCTAAACAAAGTCCCAGCTTAAAACCCTTTTGTAGCTCCGAATGGCCAACAAGATATGGTCCAGATTCCTCAGTTTGGTTCACACAGAGTCTCTGTGTCAGTCAGCACAGGATTCCATATATCACACCACACACACACACACACACACACACACACACACACACACCAAACCTCCAAGGATTATTACTCGCTCATGTTTCATATCCATCCCAGGGTGGTGGGGCCATGTTCATCATGGGCCATGTTCATCATGGGAGCATGTTCAGGGGCCATGTTCATCGTGGGCCATGTTCATCATAGCAGCCAGGGCTCAGGCAGATGAAGCCTCTATCTCTATAACATTAGCAACTTCCACAGTGGGGAAAGGAGTCTGGCAATTGCACAGGGTTCCCCATGGCTTCCACCCAGCAGTGACAGAGGCTGCTTCTGTTCATATTTCATTGGCAAAGCAACCATGTAACTGCACTGTTTGAGAAGGTACAACCCTCCAAGAGCCCAGGAAGAGGTGTATAATGGGGACATATAATGGAGAATGGTAAAGACTATCACATGACTTAGCCCTGTCTACCTCTCCAGGCTTTTTTCAGGTCTCTGCCAACTTCACACTTTCATTAGTTATAGAAAAATTTTAAAAGGCTGAAAAAATATGAACAAAATAAATGCACATACAATCTCTCTACCCTAAAATAAACTGTTATCCTTCCACGTGTCGGTCTCTCCTTCCTTTCCTATCTATCTGTCTGCCTGTGTCTCTAGAGATCTATCCAACCATTCACTTAGCTTTAACAGAAACAACTTCATACTAAGAATATACTCTCTCATCGATGTTTCTAACTCTCTATCTCTCTCCCTTCCTCTCTGTGAAAAATCAATAAAATATATTTTTTAAAAAAAGAATATTGAATCTTAAATGGTATAAAATGCCTCTCTCAACCCTTCCTTAAAGCCTTACTTTTTTTGTATAGTCACACCAGTACACCAGCTTATCATCTCAGGCAAAACAAGAATGTAAATTTATTTTAAATTATGTATACAGATGCTAGTACCCATCATTTTAAAATAGAATGGCACAGGTGGCACCTCACACATGAAATATCAAGCAACTTCTAAGTAGCTGAGATGCCCAACTGCTCCTGACACTCCAGGCTCAACCAGAAAGACTGAGTAAGTAAGCAACCCACCCACTCTTCTTCCATTTGCCTGGGACCAGGGATACTCGCTGGTGGCATGGTTCACAGACACCCTCTGTAGACCAAGACTGCCTGGTCTATTCTTTGTAAACCTGTCTTGAGTGACTGCAAAGTCTGTATGTGCAGAATCCTTCGACTGCTTGCTATTGTTATACAACAGTGATCTCTCATGCCATGTTATGACTATGAATTAGCCAAGTGTGACTCAGATGTGATATAGCCTGAAACCAAAGGAACCATATGGGGATTGTTTGGTATTTAAATGAAGAAATAGGAGGAGGTTGTCATCTGCAGCAGGATGGCAGAGCCGGGTTGTGGTTCCAGCTCAGGACCACGATACAGGCAGGGAGCCTTCAGGGACACGACCTCAATGCTCGGGGCCTCGGCTGCCTTACTTGAAAATGGGCATTTGTCTTTCATGGTTAAGAGTAAAGATTAGACATGATGTATATAAGGTATGGGACACATAAATAAAAACTTATCATTATTAGTTGGAAGGCCACTGCTAAAAAGGAATGACCATTGTTTTTCCATAAATAAGTACATTAGTAATTGCTGTTTCCTTTCTTTATTTCATAAACTATTATCAGTAGCTCAGAGAAAGTCTGACTAGAAACTCTGGAAGGAGGAAGACAAGTCACACCAGAGCAGAAGGAAGAAGGCTCAGAGAATCTCCCTGAGGCCACAGTTCCCCAGGTCCCACCTCTGTGAATGTTCTGGACTTAAAAGGGGTTTGTTAGGCCATGGACTCGGTGGGACCACCTGGGTCTGAACTCCAGTCCCAGTACGTACCAGCTGGCCAGTTACTTCCCAATCTTGTGCATTCAGTTTTCTCTTCTGTGAAATGGAAATAATAATGGCACCTGCCATATTAGGAAATGAGGTAATATATATGTAAGTCACTTGGAGCAGTGCCTGATGGCTGATGAGTGGTCTGTAATTGTTATCAATGAAAAGCATTACTGTGATTGTTTTGTTATTGTTTTTAACACTATCATCACTGTAATCATCACCGTCATCATATGCACCAAATTGCTTCACTCCTCATGGACAGGGCTGAGTGGGCATAACTGGTAGCAACAGCCATCTCAGAATACTGGCCAGGAGTTCTTGCCCCACGGCACCTTCTATCCCCACAGCAGCGCTATGGGGCCATTTATTAACCACCCAGTTCACAAATAGAGAAAGTAAAGTTCAGAAAACTACTGCACAACTTCACCCAGACAGTAACTGGCAGAGCCACAGTTCACACTGAACTATGTTTTAATCATGATTCCAAATTCCATGATATCCACGTGGCCTGCCTGTCCTCTTAGCCGTCAACCCTTTTTGCCACTCAGGCAAGGCCAACCCCAGGAAACCCACCGGATCTGGAACTGCCTCATGTAGAGGCAGCATGCTGTCCTGCTCTTGGTCAACAATAAGAGAGACAACATTTATAAGGATGAATTTGTTCATTCATTAATTCATTCGTTCAGTAACACTGCCTCTAAAGGTAAATGCATATTCCAAGAATTCTAACGCTTTTACTCCTTTTCTTTTTTGCCCCACCACTACAACATGTAAAAGAGACTATCTCACATTCATAATGTGCTTACCAGCAACAAAAGAAGGATGGAGAAACCCAGATGCGATGAAGGGACATAGGGAGCCCAGCCTTCAGTACACCAAGAGGAGGGTCTCCTTCAGCTATGGGGACATGCCATATGCAAACATTAGCCAGTGTGTAATCTCACTTAAAAGTGCTGATCTATGCCGATTGGATGAGTATCTGCCCGTCTCTTACAATTATAGAAGAGTTCATTTCTGGGCTTCTTTAAAAAAAAATCTCATTTACATGTATTTATTATTATTTAAAGGTGAAAAAAATAATACCTATGATATAGCTTTAATAGAAAAAACTTCATGCTAAGTATTTTTGAATCTTAAAATGGTATAAAATGCCTCTCTCAACCCTTCCTTAAAGCCTTACTTTTTTTGTATAGTCACACCAGTACACCAGCTTATCATCTCAGGCAAAACAGGCATTTACTTTTTAGTTAAGAGTCATATGAAATATCTTTTAAAGTATATCAGTCCCCACTTTGAGAAAACAGAGGCTGAGTGCAGCCAGTAAGACAGATCCAGCTCTCTATAACCAGATGGGGCCCATTCCAAAGCTTGTGTCTTTGCTGAAATACCACCCTATGCTGTATACTTGTATATCCTTGTTGTTATATTCTTCAACATGTAACACCAAGAAGCTATAAAGAAATGAACATCGCCTTTATATTCTTATTTGTGTCTATTTTATATCCTATTATTTTATACATTTGAAATTTATAAGAGAAGGCTATTGCTGAAAGAGAAAATGTAATGAAGGCAATAATCTACATTCAGAGCTTATTGCTAATGGCATCTTGCAAATTCCAATCCAATGGGCCTTAATTGCATTATGCTGATGTCTCTCAGCCTCCCACTTTACACACGTGCAGTCCTGATTTTATGTTCGGAAACGTTAAATAGAAGTTGTCACATTTACAACAGCGAGAGACACTGGTGCTGAGCACATTGTTGACATGACATTATTCACTGAACGATGATACAGACCTACCTAAACTGGTTTAATAATTCATCAATATCCTATGTGGGATTTCATAGCGCTCGTCTCTCCAGTGTTATATAAGTAATGCTAATGGTGGCAGTGGAGGGCCACATCCTCACTGGGAAATACAGGAGGAAATAAACACTGGCATCCACTTTCAGCTCCAGTACCTCCAGTGGAAAGACCCGTACCAGCGTTGTGAGCAAGTCTGAGGGAAGTTTGCCCAACCTCAGCCTAACCTGCAGATGAAAAGGGTGCCTGTTTTGATAGGGCACCCCAGGAAGAGAAGACCCTGAGAGTCTCTTACAGCTCTGTACGTGTGCACCAGTCTGTACCACTGTGCCCTTAACAAGAAAAAGCTCTTACAGAAGATGCCACATTTCAAAATAGGAAACGGCACCAAAAATGATCCTTGGCGAAGCCCTGGATTTTTCTTAGAGCCTTGACCTGACCTTCAGATCAACCATCAAGCACCAACCTTCATGCTTGAGCCCCCACAAGTGCCCTCAACACTATCCTCCGCACTACCAAAATACACATATATCCCTAATAAGGAGATCATGACAACTCTTTCTTCATTATACACAGGTCAAAATTTTTGCCTTGTGTTGCTGGAATTCAATTTATAAAATAAACGGTATCAATATCTACAGGTAATTGTGAGGCTGATTCGAGGAGAAACTGCACTGGATAACAGCTTATTTAATTTGGTCTATGAGCTAGGTGCCACGCAAAGCAAAACTATTAAAAATGCTTAGGCAATAATTGGCAATATTTTGCACTCTGGATAAAAAATGCTTATCTTGCCAGAAACTAACAAGAGAGCGAAAATATTCTAAAACCTTCCACTCTCCCTCTATGCAATGTATTCACTTTGCAGCTTAAAAACAGTTTAAGGCGAGACGGCGAGAGCCACGGGAGTTTGGCAGCCAACATGATTGTGCATCTTGGCCTTGCTATTGAAGAAAGAGCCCTTTTTTTCAGAGCAAATTTTTCATTCTAATGTAAGTGATGATTTACGTTAACTATAGGTAAAGCATGGTTACATTTTGTTGAAGGATTGCAGGCAAGTAAAGAGTAGTACAATAAGTTGAAGCGTAAAAGCTTTCTCTGTCATAATATTTATTATAATGGCATATAAAATAGCTGAAATAAATAATAGATGACTAAAGGTAAATTCATATGATAAAGAATCCTTCAGCAGACACCATTACTTTGACTGCTCTAGTTTTATACACAGTTGAAGACTCTTAATAAACAGGCCCCTATATCTTATATAAGTACTGGAAACATCAAAGATGTGCTTCAAAGACACCATAATGGACATCAGCTAATTTACTGTATAATTATATTCTCAACAGGAACAGTCTATAGATTTTGAATATTTAATAGCTGTGTTCTTAATGAAACTTGTTAAGCAATGGAACCTCCTACGCTAGGGAAGCCACTGATAAAAGAAAAATCAGTGCCCCCCCTAGAAACAG
>NW_006284336.1:1281560-1317205 GCF_000327345.1 Myotis davidii | reverse complement strand
CAAAACACAGAGACCTGGCGCCTGTTGATTACCGGTGACAGGTCAACAGTGGTTAAATTGAATAGAAAGAGATAAATAAGATTTGTCTGCTCTGGCTTAGAGGATTCTGACTTCCACATGAAGGACTGGTGAAGCCTGAAAGACCCTCAGGTGGAGGGAGATATTTTCATTCAACCCTCAGAATGGAGAAAACAGCACACAGATAGCCCAGTGCCAGCAGGGCCACGCAGAGGTTCTCAACTGGGGGCATTCTGCCCCCCAGGGCGCATCTGCCAAGGTCTGGAAACTTTTCTGGCCCAACAACTAGTTGGAGGGGCATACTGACATCTGATGGATAGAGGCTAGGGATGCTACTTAAACTTCCCACAATGCACAGAGAGCCCGTACCACTGGCACCAGGGGTCCAGTGTGAGCTGGTGAGAGGAACACTGATGGACCTGAAGAAGTTTTCAGCTACTTACATTTATCCTTAGTTGTAAAAATAAAACTGGCTCATTGAAAATAATAGAAATAATGTAGAAGTGTATAATGTATTAAGTAAAAACATCTCCCAAACCCAACTGCCTGAAGAGAAACAGAGGGTCAGCGTGATGCACATCCTTCCAGAGTGTATTTTCTATACATATAAAAACACTGTGCAACGTTTGCCTACAAACAGAGTTGCAGAGCTCATGGGTTATTTTACAACCTGGTTTTTACTAATTAACACATAATTAAATATATCTATATAGAATTCTACTCCCATTAGTTTCAACCTGTACAGTTAGCCCATTAAAGAAGTTTTTGATCATTTATTAAAATATTTCCCATTTGCAGGGCTTAGCCCTCCACATCCTTCACTGGCTTTGTGAACTTTCACTTAAATTCTTGATGCCTGAATTTCCTCATCTATAAAAATATAAATAATATAAACATGTCCTCTTGGGATTTCTGTGAGAATTCAATGGAATAATATACACAGAAAGTATCTTAAACAGATATCCTGTGTTTACTATTGTTCTTATTGTAATTAATACCATTTTATATGGTTGCCAGGTTTTAGTTACTGAATGCAATGCTGCAATACTTATACTTTGTAATATATGATTTTTTTTCTAAAGAACAAATTCCTAGAAGTAGAATTGCTACATCAAGAGATATCTACATTTTAAATTTTGATAGATTTTTGCTGGGTGTCCTCCAAAAAGGTTATAGCAATCTCCATTCCCAAGAACACTGTGGGAGACTATGAAAGAAAACCAAAACACCAATAATTCACATTGACATTTATGGTAAATTAAAACACACAGTTTTATATCTCTCTCTCTAATACCTGGTACACAGTAAGTAGCAAGAAGTGGGTTTTCAAGGCAGGCTTTAATTTAGAAAATTAATGAATGAATATATAACATGCCACCAAACTTGGGAAAAATTTGTAAATAGATATGAAAGCAGGCTAGTGACACTGGAAACAATTATCTACAAGCCATTTGGAAAGCTAGGCATTTCTCCTGGTGCTTTCAGCCTACTGACTGAGCACCTGCCTCTCAGAAGTTGGTCACACTATGTGATGAAGGATTGAGCTCAGTGTACCAAGCATGCAGTAAATATGTAATAGTACCATCACACCGGAGGCCGGACCACAAGGCTATTTTTAATTTAAGGATGAATCCAAAGAGAGAAATCTTTCCAAGGTTCTAAAGAAGCAAGGCAGGATATCTTCTTACCTAATAATAGACAAACATGTAAATTGACTGTCCCTCCACTAGGCTCACCAGCCAATCAGGAGAGTATGCAAATTAACCCAACATAGATGGCGGTTAATTTGCATAAGTAGGCCCAAAGCGGGGGAGCAAAGATTGAAGGCTTCGGCTGGAGCAGCGAAGACCTGGATCATGGATGCCGGAGGAAAACCGGCGCCGGCAGTCAGGGGAAGGGAAGGCCTATTGCACGAATCTCTTCATGCAATGGACCTCTAGTTCAATAGATAAACTAGAAAAAACTCTTGAAATTCTTCAGAGAGAAATCAGGTTTCCAGCTTAAAGTGGCATCTACCAAGCTGCCTCTTATAGGTTCCAACCAAAACACCCATAAAGGCAGAAAAAGATGAGAACTCAACACAGTACACACTCAGAAAAGGAGTCATAGTCAAGTTATCCCCAAATTCTGCACATCCTTTACATTAGCACAGGACCAAACAAATTACACTGAAAGGGTATTACAGATGGATCTAAAACAATAGCAAGAATATTTTTATGGGATGGGGGAGAGAAGGAAGGGCTCACTGACCCAGTAAATAAATAATGTAGGGTTTGGGTTTGTTGGTTAAATGAAGGAGACATTAAATAACTTAATACTTGATAAGAGAAAATTTAAGTATGTATATAAAAATTTCAAGAATAACTACAGAAGGAAGGAAGAGATGGAGATATGGAGCAGGGAAGAGAGAAGGAAGGAAGGGAGGGAGGGAGGGAGGGAGGGAAATATTTAGCTTCCAAAGCAACAGCAAGAAAACAAAAATGGCATATGGAGTACACAGGATATAAAAAAAATGAATTAATCCAAAAATGTCTAAAAAGAACTAAAAGTAATAATGAAAACTCTTGGTAGAGGGAAAACACAAAATAAAACACAGAAATTAGTCCAAATATATCCATAATCAGAAGAACTAGAAAAGGATTTAAATTCACACATTTAAAGGCAGAAAACAACAAACTAGAATTTTAAAAATTACCCTATGTTATGTAAAAAGATACACAGTGGAGAGAAAGAACTAGCTTCTCTCAAACAAGTGCTCCCCTTTCCACAGGATGGGATTGTGCTGAGAAGAGACTGACCAGCCAGGAATGACATTCCCCAGCCTGCACTGAGGTGGGCATCAAGGTTTCCACCAATGGCCTTTGAGAGGAACAGTGTGTAACTCCTGGTCTATTCTTAACATGAATTTGGTTCCCCATATTCTCTTTCTCCTTCCATAAGATGAATGAAGATTATAACAAGATTCTAGGGGATAGTGGAGCCACTAGACAACAGAAGCTTAGAAACTTTTTTTCACAAAAAGAACAGCCACCTGTCAATCAGGGATAGCCCTCTGGATCTGTGTCATACATTGGAACTCATTTCATAAAACTGTTCTCTGTCCCAACGTGAAAGGCAGATCTAGTACCTACAGAGCCTGAAGCTCAAGAGAAAGCCAGAAGGTCAGGTCAGCGGGTGGTGGCTGCTCTGTACTGCTTTTACCAAGACAGCAGGAGAAAAGATGTGCTCAGGGAAGAACTATCCAGTTCACATGCAGAAACAGATGCTAGAATGTCAGATAGCTGGAAAAGTCCAAACTGCATAAAATAAGCCTGGAAAAGTCTTTGAGAGTCAAAAGTGCATTATGTCGTATAAATTAATTCAAATAATTCCGCCAGTACATACATCAGATCAATGGTGCTACTTTCTTACCCCAGCCTATAGTTCCAGATAGCCTTACAGTAGAAGTGATGGAGAGGAGAGAGAGAGAGAGAGAGAGAGAGAGAGAGAGAGAGAGAGAGAGAGAGCGAGCTCATGCACTGAGTTGGCTAGTGAGGTTTCCAGGGCTTGTCTGACAGCTCCACCAGGACTCCTTCAGGAAATGAAGTCCAAACAGGAGCTGGAGAAAGGAAAGTCCATGAGGAATGGAACAGAGTCCAACACTTTCACATAGATTCAGTGCAGTAGCTTGATGTCTGTCTGTTCGATGCACAAAGCATGCTGCTTTGGGCATCAGCAAATAGCCATATTCATTCTGGCTTGTTCTGTGGTCTCCTCTCTTATAGCCAAATGAGAAAAATGAATCACATTGGATAATTCTGTGTAAAGCCACCTACATATCCACTACAAGTTTTCAGAACAGCATCGCAGGCAGCAATAGAGTGGGAAGGGCATGGGGGACACCGGCTTATAAATGTCCATTAGACACAACTTTGGGATGGCGTGCATGTTAAGGCAGCTTGGCCTTAGTGCACCCAATTCCAGCCTCTCCAATATTTATATAGGCATCTTCCCTGCTCCCTTTGGCTTAATGACAGGGGAGCTTCTGGGGCTGGCAGTGTGACAAGGTGGCCCAGAGCTTCTACCTCTGCAGAGGAAGGCCCCGAGCATGATATTATCGGTAGCACTCTTTTCTGGGTCTGCAAGGCACCCCCGAGGACTTGAGGATGTTCTGGCTGAGGGTCAACTCTCCCAGTTGATCCAGTGTCATTTTCTTCACATATCTCGGACCTAAGATTTCTTCCCTGTATAAATTTCAAAATCCCTTCCAAGAGGCAAACACTCACTGCCAATTAAACACTTTTGAGGACCTGCTCCCTGGCAGATAGTAGTACGAGAAGGAATGCCTATGAACTTTGTCACATTTTACCCTGCGGAACCCTTCAAGGTCGACCTAATGACCTGTATTTTATAAAGAAAACAAAGGCGGAGAAGGCAGGAAAAAAATCTGCTCAAAACACATATAATTAATAGCTAGCAGAATTGGGATTCAGTTCTCCCTCCATCTAATGAGCCAATTCGCCTGATAAGATAACACTATTGTCTCTAGGCCAGAATTTTCTTCCAGACACTGAAATTCCCCTGTGTCCAGGAGATCACAGTGGGGCCAAACGTACACTCCCAGGAATGTTGTTCTGTCCACGAAGCCAAAGCCTCTTACATTTTTCTGTTTTATTTTTACCATTAAATTTTTAACTTTATGATGGCAAAACAGTTAACTTCAACCTCTCTGCTCTCCCCACCCCTCTTTGGATTAACCACGTTTGATAACTAAGTAATGTATCATTGGAATGGCTTCCATATGTGTAGAAATAAGATATGAAGCTAAGCACCTGCTCATTCTGATTTAGTGGAACACACTTTTCTTTCCAAATGGTCATGAGTGTTCTAAAACAGGAGTCAGCTAACTTCTTCTCTGATGGGTCAGATAGCATTATAGGTTTTGCAGGCCATTACCAACTACTCAACTTTTGTAGCATGAAAGCAAAAGCTGCCATAGATACTGTAAATGAGTGGGTATGGTTGCATTCCAATAAAACTTTATTTATAAAAACAGGTGTTAGGCTGGATTACCTCCCAGCAGAGTACAGTTTGTGACTCCTGTTTTAGAACAAGAATCAAGAAATTTGGTGTTTTTCCTGACATCTGACAGTCTTTAACTAATATTATTCACAGATTCCAATGGATGTAGGAGAAAATAGAAGAATATCATACTATGCCTTAAAGTATGTCTTACTTTATCACACAGGCCATTTGATAAAGATACAGGTAACACACAGCATAAAGACTCCCAAACAGTGTGTAGAACTAAGGCTATACAATAGATTTAGCAGTGAGCATCTGCTAACATTGTTCCATGCAAAATGTTTCCCTACTAAATAATCCAAGTTTCAGGAGTATTACACTTTGTAAATATCATCACTAAATGGTTCCTACAATTCCACACATCTGCTTGGACACAGAAATATATTTTGGAATCTTTAGAATTTTATAGATACTGGTCAAAATCATTGAAATGAGGTTTTCTAGACATTTTACAAGTATGGTAATCCTTGGGCATCGAGGGAAAGAAGAGTTTTTTTTTCATGGAGAATCAAAGATATACTCCTAGATCTGCTGAAGATTCCTTTCAGAATCCTAAAAAAAAGCATCAAATCATAAGCCACATCTTGACCACTAGGTATGTGGGCATGATATTTCTATCCTGTTCATACGCATTTGTATTTCAAACAAAAACTAAACAACAGCAAAAGAATGTTTTTAATGAAAAGAACACCACACACTTTCTTCTTTATTGGAGAGAATTGCCAATACAGGCACAGAGGTTGGTTGGGGGAACCACTGGAGAAGGACAGGCAGAAATACACACACAAAAACTAAAGAATGAAAAATGAAACAGAGATTGCTCACAAACAAATTACTAATGAGGTCATTTCTACCATTTCCTGGAATTTTTGTAATCCAAAGAAAAGCAGGAGCTTAAGATGGATTGGCGGACTATTGCCATTCCATAAAGTAGCAGGAACTACAGACACATGATCACTCAGGGGAGTGGATGCCTTCTGCTGTAGAGAGCAAGGACGGCCCTCCAGCAAGTCTCTGCAGCATGCTGCCACTGGGGATGGGTTTAAATCCCTCAGTCTTGCCAGAATTTAGTACCAAGCCTTGTTGAGAACCCCAGTCCCTTCTTGGCAGAATGCTTTCTGGGCTAGGAACCCACCAAACACCTGATTTACAGGGATATAAATAGTTCCAAACAAATACAAAACCCACTAACAAGAAAACAAACAGAATCACAACCACCAGCTGCCTCGTGGCACTGGGATCCTCCAATGACAGTTTGAGTTTCGTGGACTGAGTCAAAAAACAGCAATCATGCTGACAATGATAAAAGGTGATGCAGCCCCACCAGTTACTCTTGGCCAAATTCTCTACTGGGCATTTTGCATCGACACAGATTTAAGAGATAGATATTAGCATCTTCATTTTGTAAGTGAGAAAATGGAAATTAAGTAACTGGAGGTCATAGATCAGATGAAGATAGAATTCTGAACCCAAGCCCAAAAGGTCTCCCACTGCTCACCCACAGTGCATATGAAAGACTATTCCTGTGACCATTACTGTGAAAGGGAGAAGGAAAGTTGAGGACCACCAGAATCCTGGTAAGCAGAACTGGATAATGACAAGAAAAATCAGGACAAGGCTAACAAGACCCATGTGCAGGAAAAAGCATAGAAAATGCCCTGTTCCTCTCTCTCCCAAGATCCATAATCATATGCTACAGTGTTCCCTGCAAGTGCAGACATACACAGGGTAGTACATTAATCCTTCAAACACTAACAGATGCTGGCAGGGATTTAGACTGGAATGTATTTACAAAGTGACAAATTATGTTCTGTATTATAGAGAGAGAGAAAGAGCACCCACAAACGGGCTGATAAATGTCAGCTGCAGTCACGACAAACGGTTTATTTTTATTATGCTGTAACCACAAATGTTTTTTTTTCTTTTTCTTTTTTTTTTCAGGGAGACCCAAAGATTTATTTGTTGCAGGGAAAAAACAAGATTATATATGACACAAAGTAATAACTGTAAGATCAGTGATATCCCGGGCACCCTGCCCTCCTGGAAAGCTGTATCCAGGCTGAACAGTGCTACTAAAAATGCCACTTCTTTGAGGCAAAGTAAATGGTTAATAAATCAGAACCGATACAATGCCTTGTAATTAGATATAGCCTTAGTTCACAGACTAAGCCAATTGATAGACAATATCCAATTCCCCCTTTAGTGGCTATCAGGAGGGTAGAGTAACTATTAAAATAAATTTAATGGCTGTGACAGGTAAGAAAATATACCAGAAGCTAAAATGTAATCAGTATATCCAAACTCAAAATAAAATTATAGTCTTTGCTGCAAACACAGTCCCTGGAAAGGAGGCTTATGGATGGATAGCGACATCAACAGGCCAGTAAGGGCAAGGTCACTAACTCCAAGGGAATGTTCAACCTTGAAAAAAAGATTGAGAGGCGGGATTTGGCCTGGGGCCACGAGAAAATGTAAGCATTTATTATTAAGAAATCATTCTGGAGAATTCCTTTTGTGCATGTGGTCAATCGGACCTTGGTGGTACTGACAGGAATTATTGAATAACCACCATGGCAAGGTGGTAGAGAGGCAGCCTGGAGGCCACACCCCTGGCTTCCCAGCCGGGCTTTACCCTTCACTCTGTGTATGACCTTGGCCAGTTTCTGGCTACCCCAGGACCTCCACTGTCCCGCTGTGAGCTACATGGTATGTAGCGCATGATGCTGCCAAGCTCCCTTCCTGAATCCAATTCTTTGTTCCTAATAGGTTGAGGGACCACAAGTACAAGAGGGCTAGGAAAAGGAATAGTGGTCAGCAGTAGAAAGAGGAACATTTTTTCTTCTGGGGCTTTCAGATATAGATCTCTGGTGAAATTACTGCAAATTAAAACTTCTCACATTTGTACTCTCTAAAACTAAAATTTGAGAAAGATATGAAATTGACAGAACTGCATATATTGTTACCTACAGATTATATAGAAGGGTGAAAAATTACACACACACACACACACACACACACACACACACAGGAATCTCAATGACTACTGCATGGAAAGGTATTTCTTTTTCCTGATAATGGATAGAAAAGATTTTTGTGGTGGGACGTGGGTGGGGTGGCATTGTCATCAGAGCAGGCAGGAATTTTCTCTCCAACCCCTGCCCCCTGTCCTTTATGAAAAGTGCTCAGTGACATTCCCTGGGGACCCTGGAACCAGATGCAATCCTGACTCCACCACTTCCTTTATGTACTGTGACCTCCTGGAATCCTGGAATCTCACTTTTCCCATCTGTGAAACCATAATATTAAAATAAGACTGCGAGAGGATCAGATAAGATGCTGTAGCCTGTGAGGCCCAGCACCAGCATGGAACATAGAAAGGTCTAGATGAGCTGTGTCTTAGTTTTAGGCTGAGGGTGCTTCCTAGAAATCCCTTTGCCCCTTCCAGTTCTAAAAGAAATAACTACCTTTCCTCCAAGCACCTTGACTTTTTTTTCTTTATCACCATTTTCCATGTCTTCTCTCATTATTTCTAACGGCGAGGGGGACAAGACACCAACTCGGCACTAAGCGCGCAGTGAGAAGGGAAGTCACTCACAAAAGCCAACCAGAAGAAGTTCCTAATCGCCAAGGCTGGCAACAAAATAAACAGTG
The DNA here is from genome assembly GCF_000327345.1 of Myotis davidii. Taxonomy (NCBI): domain Eukaryota; kingdom Metazoa; phylum Chordata; class Mammalia; order Chiroptera; family Vespertilionidae; genus Myotis; species Myotis davidii. Next base: position 1,308,472 of record NW_006284336.1, on the reverse strand, counting down.
ATAGTACTGGATGACAAGCCACGGAATAAAAATATAGACCATGAACCCATACCAAGATAAGTAAAATAACTGAACAAATAAATAAAAAGGGGGGAAGAGAGAGCTCTTCCTTCAAAAGAATTAAAATAAATGTAGAAAGCATGAGGGAAGTTCAACCTCATCATTAGGCAGACCCCACAGTGATAAATGCTGCAGGCGAGATGGACTCACGGATGTTGAAAGTCACTGGGTGAACATTTTAAGGAGAAAGAGCAGGTCCGCATAATCTTAAAGCATCTCTTCCCAAATATGTATAAAGTATGAAGAAAAAATTAGTAACGTGACTCTAGAGAAACTCGGTGGAACATCGTCATCTTTGATGATCAAGGTTACTTCGCGATTAACATCACCAGTGACAGGACAGCGCAACGTAATGGACGACCTGATACCACGCATAGGAAGGACACATCATTTCTGTCCTGTTCTTGCCCAAATACGCTTAAATTCAATCTAATCATGAGGAAATATCAAACACGCCGAAGTCCCAAGATCAGCAAGGACAGGGGAGGGATGAGGAACTGTCAAAGACGAAGGTGACCAGGAGGACGCAACAACTGGCGATAATGCGGGGGCCGGACCAGATCCGGAACTAAAGGGAAGATAACGAGGGGCGACGGGGGAAGCTGGAGTCGGGTTGCACACTGAACACTGTGTACCAGCGTTAGTCTCCTGGTTTGGATGATTATTTTCGCTGAGGCAAACTGTTAAAATTAGAGGAAGGTGAGTGAATTCTCTGCACTATTTTTGCAACTTCTACGTGAGTCTAAAAGTAGAGTCCTCTTTCCCCCCACTGGACACCTGAAAGCGCAGGTAGCACCGAACCCTATGGGTATATACGATGTCTGGGCTCTATAAAGTTTCACTTATAAATTAGTCAGGAGATTAGCAACTACTAATAAAGTGGGGGCAATTATGACCATATACTGTAATAGAAGTTACGTGAATGTTGTCTTTCTCTTGCTCCCTCCTGCCCGCCCATCCCCCACCCCCATCTCTCAAAATATCTTGAGCTTTTACTCGACTTTTCACTTATAAGAAGCACTTCATGGCTTCTCGTTGGCGTTTCCGAATTTCCAGCATCATGGCCCCTGTGCTCTGAGGCATTATTAAGTAAAATAAAAGTTACCTGAGCACAAGCCCGGCGCTGCTACCAACGGTGACCTGATCCCCGGGAAGGTTCCGCCTGACTGACAGCGGGAAGGGTCTGCAGCTGCGAGGAATGGACGTGGCCACGCGAGACGGACGTGGCCACGCGAGATTTCCACGCGAGACTCAGAACCGAGGAGATTTCTCCACGCTCCGCAGCTCAGGGCACAATTTAAAACGAATACGTCGCTTATTGCTGGAATTTTCCATTTAATATTTTCGGACCACTGACCGCGGATAACTACCAGGGAGAGTGAAACTGCGGGTGAAAAGCTTACATAGTTCAAACTAAAATGTTAGTAAGATAAAAAAAAATGGCTTTCCTTTCGAGTAAGTATATATATATATATCTCCTTACAATGTTTGGCGCGAAAATACCCTTTCTTTCATAATGTTGGTCCTCGATAGGGGCGTGTTGTTACATATTGTTGGGGGTTTTTGTTGTTTCCAATGTCATTATTTTTTAAAAAAAACAAAAAAACTCTTAGGCAAGCCTAAGTTGGTGTCCTCATATTTTTATTTTCTTTTGAAAAAGTTTATTGAGTCCTGAAATCCATAATTCTGAGAAACACTAAATAAACTAATTGTAACTTATTTACTAGTGATTGAATAATGAAGCAACAAAAGTTTGCAACATGAGCACTGTGCCCTTCACAGAATACTATCAATATTCCAACCACAGAATTCAGTCTCTAGGCTGTTGCAGTGTCAAACCCAAATGAAACGCAGTCACCTCTTCCAGGAAGTCTTCCTGGATTGCCCCAAGTTAGGTAAGGCATCATGCTCCAGACTCCCACAGTACCCTGAGGGAAACAGGGATTAAAGAATCCAGCTCAGAGTCTTTGCTTCATGGTATGTTTCTATTACCAAATCATGAGCTTCCATGCACACCTCTATATTTCCTCACAGGTTTGTCTTACCCCCGTGAAAATTCAAGTTATTTTTTTTAATAATATGCATCTCTGTAGCTTTTGAGAAAGTTAAAGCTAGTTAACTATATTTTTAAAAATCTGATTCAATATGTAAGCTATGAAATGCTGAGAAACCCACAATCTCACTCATGTTCAGCCTTTCTATCTTTCAGCAACAAGGTGGATTTAAAGGGAAGAAACAAAAAGTTGTTTCATTTATCTCCTAAGTACTAACTATTGATCCCTTATGTTTTCTAAGTGCTTTCCTTATAGCAATTTGGGGGCCCTAATGATTAGTGCTTTAATAAGGATTAAGCACAGCAAAAAACTTAACTTGTCCACCCTCCATTAGTGATTAGTCTGAGAGCTTTAAAGGTTTTTATGTGAACTGTTAAAACTTTTTGCTCAACATATTTTTAAAGTTGAAAAGAATATTGCGACAAACTGCCAGGCAAACCCAGCCCCCTTGCTCTCCATTATCAATGAAATAGAGATACATGCTCTTTCACCAAATAATGTAAAACTCAATTCCTCAAGGAAACAAATCCCAGGTATGTGAGTGACAAAGAGAGAAATGCTCTCCCTCTTTAAGTGAGAAACCACAGGCGCACAAGTCACGCCTGACCAAGTTCGAATCCCATTTCTGCTGATGGTGAACTATGTGATGCTGGATAATTAACCAATCTCCCAAGATGTGGTGAAATGGATTATATACATCCAGCAAGAGTGCAGTGACTGTTAAATTAGATAATGAGTATGAAACATCTAGTACTGACCTGGATTAGGAGATGATCAGTAATCACAGTTAATATTGATAATAATATTCATAACAACACCATAATTATATCTGTAACCCCACAAAGCTGTGCTGAATATTGGGTAGGTTGGTGGGAAGAGATCAACCAAAGAACTTGTATGTATATATGCATAACCCATGGGGACGGGCTAGAAGGAGTCAATGGGGGGAAAGGGGATATATGTAATACTTCCAACAATAAAGATTTAATTAAAAAATAAAAAAGAATAACATATGGAAATGTTTAGTGTAAATACGTAATCCGTAAATGTGTCTGTCCTAGCCCACATATGTGTTTTTTTTCTGATTATACACAATCCTATCTCCCAAATTAAGGTTATGATAACATCAAAAAGACAATGTTTCAGGGAAGATAAAGATTGAAGGGACCAAGCCATCCTCTTACATTGATTTAATCAGCCAAAATATAACCACTAAGGGGAAGAGAGGCAGCCTGCAGGGAGGTACAAGATGGCGCAGTGCAGGTTCCCTTGCTTTCCAGAGGTGTGTGTGTGTGTGTGTGTGTGTGTGTGTGTGTGTGTGTGTGTGTGTGTTGGGAAAGAAGGATATCTGTGTCTTCACTAAATAAGGTCTCAGCAGATTCCAGCACTTTCTATACCAGTGGCTTCCAGACGGTCTTTACACCACCACCCAGAGGACCCAGAAGCAGCCCATGTGCTTTCTGTCACCTGGAATATTGTCAGACATCAGGTACCTTTGTGATGATTCAAACTAGGGACCCTCCAGACCAGTGGTTCTCAACCTTCCTAATGCCGTGACCCTTTAATACAGTTCCTCGTGTTGTGGTGACCCCCAACCATAAAATTATTTTCATTGCTACTTCATAACTAATTTTGCTACTGTTATGGGTAGTAATGTAAATATCTGATATGCAGGATGTATTTTCATTGTTACCAATTGAACATAATTAAAGCATAGTGATTAATCACAAAAACAATATGTAATTATATCGGTGTTTTCCGATGGTCTTAGGCGACCCCTGTGAAAGGGTCATTCGACCCCCAAAGGGGTCGTGACCCACAGGTTGAGAACCGCTGCTCCAGACGATCTGCATCAAGGGAAAGAAACAGGTTCTATGCCCAGCATCCTCTGACCCGCCCCCCTCCCTCAACCTTCTGGAATCCATTCCTATATCGTTATAATCAGGTTTCAGAAAAGAAACACAGAGCCATAAGTAGGCAGGCTTCATTTGGAAATCAGCCACCTAACCTTTGATTGGGCAAACTGCCCAAACCGTATCACATGTTGTGCATGAAAACTTTTGGTCCTGCATGTTAGCACTTTTTAGCCCCATAGCACTGCCCTATTTCTGCTATGTTCGGAGCATTGGAGATTAGGGTTAGGATAACAAGATTGACAATGGGCTCAAGATGCACAATGCTTCCTCCCTCTAAGCATTGCGCAGGAGATAAGATTCTCTCCCATGTCCACAAATCAATAGGAAAAGCAAGGATTTCATACTGGGGCTTTGAATCCTCATTACTTAGATGGGTCTTACTCTTAGTTTAAACAAAATTTGATTTGGACACAAGAAACATAAACCAACTTACAACATAACGCTAGAAAAAAATAAATATGTATATTTACTCATATATAGCTATATATATATATATATATATATACACACACAAGTGTGAATACATATGTGTGTATATATACATATTTATATATACACACACACACACAAAGGAACAGTGACTGAACAGAGAAAAATAGTTTCCTAACTTAAGCAGGGTATTTGGCATTGGCAGGGCTCATCATTATGCTGTTTACCTTTGAATGTATTTGACATATTCATAATCAAAAGTTGCTTCTTAAAGACAGGCCATATAAGAAAACATACAAACATGAAAAATAAAAAACATAAAATTAACCAAGCCAGAAGGGAACATATCAATAATTACAAAAACATTTCAATAGTGTACATACTTTAAATAAGAATATGCTTACACTGATTTTAAAAAAATCAAAATAGTTACTGTTAAAGATATAACAATACATAATTCAGAAGGATTACAAAGAAAATGCAAAAAATGCAGTGGCTTGCTAAGTATTTTTAAGCATATGAAAAGTAATGGTCTTCAAAAATGGAAATGTTTTCTAGTTACAATTGCTGGTTTATGCAGGTTGTTAATTCATCATCAAAATCAGCATCAAAATTAAACTGTAGTCACGAGGAGAGTACCAGGCTGCATAGCCAATAATGAAATAAAGGGCATGGGTCCCTCTCGAAAGTCATTTGGCAAAGTCTATGGGTTTCAGTTAAACAGCCACCTACCTATGCATCTGACACCCCCCCCCCCCAAAAAAAAAAGAACCAGCCAACACTGTCTTATCCAATGCCAAGCAAAAAGAGATGAGTCCTGTTATTTCTGGTGGGGGTCGGGGAGAGCCAGGGTAGGCACCAGCAAACATTTCCAAGCAGATGTTTACAAACAGAAGGTAACGGATAAAAACCCCAATACAATGCCGCATTGTCTTCCGTGCTTCACAGATGAACCCATTGGAACTCCTGCAAAAAGCCGGCCTGGAAAACATCCAGGAATTAAAAGGTGCAAACAAGCTGCCTAATACCCTTGCGTAGACTGAATTCTTATGAAGAAAATAAAGTTTATTGTCTGGAAAGAGAGAAAGCATGAAGAAAGCACTAAAGCAATGGAGGTGAACAATTAGACAGATGTTCACTTAAGGAAATGAAGGGAACAGAAGAAGCCATCAGCGAGGAGTTTTACGAGAATCCTGACAAGGCAGCGCCACGTCAAGGGCACGGGTAAAGTGAAAGCCAGGGAAGACGTGGCTGTGCAACTTCGAGCTGGCTGACCTTGTGGAACCGCCTGCAGGTGATGTGGCTCTGAGCAAAGGCAAATTACGATGCTCCTAATATTCTCATCTGGATGTGTTGTCTCTTGTGATATAATACATGGATCCCACAAAAGCAACCTCAGTCCTCTTGGCAAAAAGGCCATGGAAATTTGAGTCAAGAGATGAAAGACAAAAGGATGGACAAAGGGTGGGCTGACAGGCTAGATGACTGGATAGGGTGCCACAGATAGAGAGATGAAGTGAAAACAAGCATGATTTTAATTATACAGTGGGGCCTTGACTTACGAGTGTCCCGACTAACGAGTTTTTCGAAATACGAGCCGTCTCTCGGCCGATTTTTTGCTTTGAGTCATGAGCTAAAATTCGGGTTACGAGCCAGCTTCAGATACCCCACCGCTAGTTGGCGCAGCGAACCTCACAGTGAACACCAACAACATCAGCCCGGCAAATTGATTTGTCAAATTGATTTGACATACGAGTAATTTGAGTTACGAGCTCCATCACGGAACAAATTAAACTCGTAAGTCAAGGCCCCACTGTACCTCATACAAAAATCGTAGTCTTACTATTTTACAAAAGAAGAAATAGAAATAAATTATCCAATCCAGTTTCTAAGACTGCTTTTCAGTTAAGTGATAGAATTTTTTTTTTCATTTTTGAAGAATAAGACAAACTAAAAGCTACTGTTATGCTCCATCTCTTTTCTACACTGCTATTCAACTCCTTTGTGATGTAGACACTCAACCACCAACCAACCCAGAAAGACCTATGGACTTTGCCTGGCGCTGGGAGGATGCAGAAGAAATATAAGACTCGGGTATTTTTAAGGGAAATATATATTATGGGTACTATGGTAGGCAGAGCAATTCCCTCTGCTCCAAAGATGTCCACATCCTAATCCCTGGAACCTGTGAATATGTGGGGTTACATGGCAACGGTTAATTACAATTCCAGATGAAACTGAGGCAGTCTTACAATAGGAAAGTCATCAGGGTGGGCCCAATGTAATCAGAGGGTCCTTAAAATTAGAAGGAGGCAGAAGACAGAAAACTAGGCAGGTAGCACTTTGAGAAGGACTTGACTAGCCACTGCTGACTGAAAACAGAGGAGGGGGCCATGACCCAAAGAACGTGAGCAACCTCGGGAAGCTGGAAAATTGGATTCTCCCCTGGAGCCTACAGAAAGGAATGCAGCCCTGCCAACTCCGTGGTTTCTACCCTCTGAGACCTTCACTGACCTCCAGGACTGTAAGATGACAACTTGGTGCTGTTCTAAGCCACCGCGTTTGTGAAAATGTGGCATAGCAGAAATAGAAAAGGAACAGTTCGTGGGAGACTTCATACTGCAAATCCGTATTTCTGGCACCTCGTAAAAAATGAGGAGAGGCGACACCCAGCCCACATGCTCCGAGTTTGACAGGAGGACTGAGTGGCAGCTGTGCTTGAGATCATCCCTCTAGTTTGCCACAATCTCCACCGCTTTCTACTGTCTCCTTGATGCTATGAAACGTTTGACTTGTGGCTGCTTGATCTAAGTTTTAAGAGATTAAAAAACAAACGAATAAAGCAGGACCTTATAAGCAGGGCTAATATTCACCAGGTATGCAATGTAGAACTGGCATCTGCTCTGATTAGTCAGGACCCAAGCCACTCATACCTGTTGAGTATTTTGGGTGAGAAGCCGAAGCAGAATGCTTCTGGAAACAGTCCTGCTTCTTCAAACGTGTTTAGAACAGCCACATCTCCGAGGCTCACCTAGTAGCTTATAAGACACCCTCTGGGAGTATCAGGGCTACACTGTTGGCTAAATGGATGCAGTCAGGCATCTCGCAGCCTTTTACATTTCCACAACAGCTTGACAACATGTACTTGTTTCCTCAGAATTATTCTTGCTCTTTCCCAATGAACTTCAGTGGCACAGAAATGCAAAGGGGTTTAAAGGAAAGGTGTATGGAGGTCACAATTTGGCCTCTCTGTATTGTGCCCTGGGAGCACTTTTTGTTGGGAATGTGAAGCACTCCTCATTTCCCTTGATGCAGGGACCCTATTTTTTTTTATCCTCAATGAGGATATTTCCACTGATTTTTAGAGAGAGGGAAAGACCGAGAGAAATATCGATGTGAGAGAAGCACATCGATTGGTTGCCTCCTTCAGGAGCCCTGACCAGGGCGTGGACCTGAGAAGGACTGCAGCCGAGGAACATGCCCTTGACCCAAATCGAACCCAGGACCCTTCGGTCCACAGGCCGACACTCTATCCACTGAGCCAAACTGACTAGGGTGATGCAGGGACCCTTTACATGGTCCCCTTGTCTCCAAAACTTAGATGGTGCTTAGAAAGTCCTGAAGACCCCCTTCAGACGATTTAAAAACATAAAATGAACGCTTGTGAGTGGTGACCATCAGACCAACTACTGCCCAGTCTCCAGGGCTTCATGGGGGGGAATATCTCCACCTGGAACCTAATAATTCAGTAGAAATTATCACTCCAAATGACAATTTTCTTTTTTGATAGTCCTAACAATTGGAAAAAAGAATTTAAAAAACCCTTAGGGTATTCATTGGCTTCAGTTCACAGTTCTGTTGGTAAACCAAAATGGGCCTAGCAGCTAGCTCCTAATTTGCAACCAATATGTAAATTATTAAGAATGAGAGATCAGAGGCCATTCCAAATATTTGCAAGTCCTCATAAGTCATTTAACAGGGCTGCGAAATCTTTTCAGTTATAGAAATGAGCTCATTTACATACCAAATCTTCCATTCTAGCTATTTCTAATCCACACACCACTGACCACTGGCTGCAGAGGTTAGCAGGTACCTGCCAGCAAAAAAATGTGCTCTGAGAAACTGAATCACACACCCATTTTAAAGAGGCGTGTATTTTGGCGAATAAGAAATTCCAAGAAGTCGTGCAGTAAAACAATCGCTTTAACTTTGCTGGCACATATTTTTGCCAAAACACGTCCAATCTCAGAACTCATTTTTCAAATAGCATCTTTCTATAAATTATAAACCCACCACTTTCTATGTTAAAGGTTTGAAGTACATAGTTCTGCTAATGATAATATTACTACTAGTACCGCTTTATTATTAGAATTAATGATTTTATGAACATTTCGTAGATGAGACAATGAAAGCACAGGAACGTTAAAGCAGGATCACCCACTAAGAAGGGGCCACGGTGGACTCTGACTTGGCTTCCCCGACAAGGCTGCGCACAACAACAGATTTCTGGATCCAACCACAAGATTCTAATTCACAAACCAGGGGCTGAGGAGAACCTAGGTCCTTCTTTTATTGAATGCCACAGGTAATCATTCTAAAGCAGAAGGATCTCCAGAAGCTCCTGGCATTTGCCTAAAAGAGCACGGTTAGCTGTATGGGAATAAGGTTGGCATTATTAAAGGAATGACCTTATAATCACTCAAAAAAAACAACAAAAAAACAACCCCACAACTTTAAAATCATTCATTCCATAGCCACATGAAAAGGTGCTAAATATGATTAGCCATTCAGGAATTCCCAACTGAAACCACAATGAGGTACCACCTCAGATCTTTTAAATGACAACCATTAACAAAAACAAAAACAGACAATGCCAAGTGCTGGTGAGGATGGGAAGAAACTGGAACCTCAGACATGGCAGGTGGGAATGTAAATGGTGCAACTGCTTTGGAAACGATCTGGTAGTTTCTCAAATGGTCAAACATAGAGAGAGTTACACACATGAGTCAGCAACTGCACTCTTAGTTATTTACCCCAAAGAAGGAAAAATGCAGGTGTACAGAAAAATCTCTGTACAAGTGTTCATAGCCCCACTATTATACTAGCCAAAAAGTGGCTGCAATCTAAATGCCCATGAACTGAATGGGTAAATGCAATGTGGTATATCCATACACCAGACTCTTATTTGACAATAAAAAGAAATGCTACAACATGAATAAACCTTGAAAATCTTGTGCTAAGTGAAAGAAGCCAGGAACAAACGGTCACATATTATGTGATTTCATTCATAGGAAAAGTCCAGAACAGGCAAATCATTTATAGAGAAAGTAGCTTAGTGGTACACAGGGCTAAGATGAGGTGGGGAAAGGGAGAGGTGCCAACCAAGGGGACATGGGGCTTCTTGGGTGGATGATGAAAATGTAAAATTGACTGTGGCGATGGTTGCACAACTCTGAACATACTAAAGCCACTGAATTACACGCCTGCAGTGGGAGGTGTATGGTATGTAGATTCTACCACAACAAAGCATTCTGAAAACTTGCACAAACATCTGCATTTTTAGAAGGAATTTATTTGGGGACAAGTCTCACAATGAGTGGAAACATCAGGTGACTATTGGGACTGTGATGAGGTTATTGAATAAGAAAATCATGGTACTAGTAATATCCACAGAGCATATTGCATAGCCACTAAAGATTCCGATAAGAAAGAAAATTTATTGACATGAGAAAATGTTTGTAATTTATTATTAAGGTCAATAAAAATCAGGCTATAAGAAAGACTACAGAGTACAATCTCATCTGGCTTAAAAGGAAAGTGTGCATAAGAAGACATATATATTTTATGGGTATTTATACAATATATACAAGAGTAAAAAACTCACTTCCATGATCCTGGCCAAAATATTAACGGGTTATTTCTGGGCAATGAGACTGAGCCCTGAAAAAAAAAAATCAATAAAGCTCAAACTTGGGATTCATTGTTTTCCGATCACTGGGCTTACAAGAATTATTTCTATACCGTATTCTTCACCCCAAGGCATTACTAAGTCATCCATGACACCTGCACACCAAGCACATTTTCAATCACTAGAAACAACTGCAAAGTTGGTTGGCTGACAGAAAATCCGTGAAGAATGAAGAAATGTCAGAAGTGCATACACCACTGAGCTCATGGCAGTCCCGGGCTAAACGGGGGCAAGACTGAAAGTGGCCTCAGAGCAGTGGGTGCAGTATCAGGACATCAGTGCAGGGTGATCACATGATCACGGACCACAATCTAGTCAGGGTGGAGAAGAAGTGAGGTAGCAATATAATGCCTTAGGAAAGCCATCATATCCCCGTGTAAGCATTAACCAGTGACATCTGTTATATCCTCATCCCCAGCTGTTACGAGCTGAATGGTGTCCCCCAAAATTCATATACTGAAGTCCTGACCCCCAGCATCCCAGAATGTGATTGTATTTACAGGTAGGATCCTTAAAGAAGTGATTAGTTGAAAAGAAGTCATATGGTGGGCCCTGTTCCAAACTGACAGGTGTCTTTCTAAGAAGTGGAAATTTAGACAGAAAGAGAAACCCCAGGGACGTGCACATGCAGAGGAAAGACCATGTGAGGAGACAGCAGGCATCTGTGTGCAAGTCAAGAAGAGAGTCCTCAGAAGAAACCAAACATACAGACACCTTGATCTTGGACTTCTAGCCTCCAAAGTTGTGAGAAAATACATTTCAATTGTTTCAGATGCCAGTCCGCGGTATTTTGTTATAGCAGCTCTAGCACACTAATACACCAGCCTCAGCCAGCAATATGGCCCAGGTCCAGACTTCCTCTTTTCTCCTCTGCTGGGGTATTTCCCACTCCTGGCTTCTCTGATTTCTGACTTCCTATTGTCCTATTAACCCATCACCAAACACAAACACACACACACACACACACACACACACGCATGCACACACCAGACACAAACCTTACTTTTGCTCTTATGTTTGGGTTATAGACACCCGACCCTCTTTCCTAATTCTCCAGATCTAGACATCAATGCTTCCCTGGGTTAATTCACCTCTTCACCTCCGTGACCCTCCTCCTGTCCCCTTCCCATGGCTAACAGCTTGTCCTCCCACCACCAGAGCTCTCCCTTAGGCTGACTCTCTGCCATCATCCTTTCCTGGATGTTAAGTGACATTACAGAGACTGCTCAGTTGTAGTAATCTTTTAGATTCCGGCTTTTCTCCTTACTTCTCATAAGTATGGTCATAACACATGAGATCTCTTCTGGGCTTGTGCCTTGTCAGGATAAAATACAGCAACAGCATAAAAGCAAAGATGTTTCCATGTGATCTCTTGACCCTGGGGGTACAGCTCTGTCCTGCTGTGGAGCAATAATAAAAGTACTGTCTCAGGGTCTGAGTTAAACTAGACTTGAGCTGTGCGGGTTAGGGGATGAAAGCAGAAAGTGTTTTTAGAGGAAGTTTTATATTCCTCTAAAACCTAGACATGATTGTAAGAGAGTCTTATTCATGTTCCTCCAGGTAAACTTTTTTAAAAATATTTTTTTAATTGACTTCAGAGAGGAAGGGAGAGGGAGAGAGAGAGAGAGAGAAACATCAATGATGAGAAAGAATCATTGATCGGCTGCCTCTTGCATGCCCCACACTGGGGATCAAGACCGCAACTCGGGCATGTGCCGTGACCAAGAATGGAAATGTGACCTCCTGATCATAGATCGATGCTCAACCACTGAGCCACACTGGCCAGGCACAGGTAAGCTTTAAGACTATTAAACAAAATGACTGATATTGTTTTATGGGGAATCCACTTTTAAGATATGTACAACATTTAAGGAGCATTAAGGAAAAGCGGAAATTGAATTCCTTCCAGAAAAGCTTTAGCTGGAGATAAGAAAAAAAAAAAGGCCATAGGTTAAAATTTTTTTCAAATATTAATCAGAAATAACCAGGGCAACTGTTGAGTAGCCTCATGAATTGCAGCATGAATTATTCTTCTCGACCTTTAATAAGGTAATAATGCCATTAATTTCAAAAGAAGATAAAAGTGAAACACATTTTCAGGCAATCTGGAGAATACAAGTTCATTTATTCATTAGATGAATATTTACTGAGCGTGTACTTGGGCTTGATACTGGGAAGAATATAAAGGTGCATAACCCCAGGCAGCACATGAAAGTGTAGGAGGTGGGAGGGGGTGTGGCAGAGATGATGTGATGATGTGGGGGAGGGGGTGGGAAGAGGGGTGACTTTATGACCTGTTGAGTGTGCCCTGCAAAAGATATGTGCAGGTGTGAGTAACCTGGGACTAACAGACTAGGTTCAGATACTCTGAAATGGACATACAGATTTGGGAATCAGAATGATGCTTGAAGTTTTTGGGAATAGGCATAATCTCCAGGGTAAAGAGTATTGGCACAGAGAAAGAGTCAAAAATAGAACTATGGGGGCCATTCAATTTAAATGCTGGGAGAAGAAAATGAAGCCAGTGGTGTGCAAGGGGTGGGAGTGACTGAAAAAGCAAGTGATAAAAGATATGGCCTGATTGTAATGATAACTGTAAAACTCTGTGAAGATACAAAATAAAACTATTAAATGGGTGAACTGTATGGTATGTGAATTTTATCTCAAGTTGTTGCCCCTGCCAAAAAAGGAAAAACAAAAAAGAAGATGTGATGATAATCATTAATAATCTATATTCCAAAATAAAATAAAACCACAATGAGATACCACTGCATACCCAAGTAGAAATGTTAAAAGACTAACAATATCAAATCATTATTGAAAATATATAGGAATTGGACTCTGCCAGAAACGTAAAATGGTTCAGCTGCTTTGGAGAAATGCTTGCCATTCTCTAAAATATTAAGCTTGGTGCAATTATTGATGAACTCATTCTACTCCAGGGTATTACCCCAAAGAACTGAAGACATATGTCCACGCAAAGACATGTGTGAATATTCACATTCACATCCATTTACAATAACTGAAAGCTGGAAACAACCCAAATGTCTATTAACATTACTTGGACAAAATGTCATGTATTTGCACAATGGAATACTACTCATCAATGAAAAGAAGTGAGCAACTGACATATGCAACAACATGGGTGAATCACCAAATAAGTATGTTGAATGAGGAAAAAAAAAAACAGATGTAGAATAAAGACTATCTTATTTCATTTACATAAAATGCTAGAAAATGCAAATTAATGAATAGTGACAGAAAACAAGAGTAAGGTTTCCTAGGGCCAGCTATCTGAACTGCCACATGTCATGGAATGCAAAGGAAGAGCAAGAAATCTTTGTGGGGACAGAAGTGTTCTATTTCTTGATTGTAGTGGTGATTTTATGGGCATGTGCATCTGGAAAAACTAATGGAATTGTATTTGTTTTAAATGGATGAAGTTTAATCTACATAAACTACACCTGAACAAAGTTGATAAAACCATACCAAGCAAGCAAACAAAAGGCATTTTTCAAATGTTCTACCTCTTTCCATTAAAAACTAGCAGTGATGTCCAAATAGCCCATTCTGCTTTCAGAATGAATGAAAATATTATTACTGGCCATCATTATGGAGTGTCTACCTATATCATAAACTGTGTAAGATACTTCCCATATGTTATCCCATTTAATTCTAGCAACCCATAAAACAGAGTTGAAATTTCCCCATATATAGCTGAGGGATATAATATCCAGAGAGGACGGCTTGCTTGAGGTTGCACAGAAGCTCTGTGGCTCTGAGGTCAGCATTTTTTACAACCCTACTCACTGATTTTTTTCAATGAGCTGAGTGATGTGATAATCCTACTAATAGTAACAATGATCATAATAAACTTTTATGGGGTTAACTACATGCCAGACAATCTCCTGGATACTTTAGGTGCATTATACCAAGTATTTTCCACAACCAACTTAAGAGGTGCAACTGTTACTGATCCCCTTTCCCACATAGGGAAACTTGAGCTCAGAGATTAAGTGACCTTCCAGAGCGCCCACAGCCAGGAAATGACAGAGCCTGTGTTCATCAGATCAGCTTCTTCAGAACTCTTTAGAAGTTTGCTTTTGGAAACTGAATTTGATGTGCTTTTATCCATTTTATTTATATATACATATATATTTTATTGATTTCAGAGAGAAAGGGAGAGGGAGAGAGAGATAGAAATGTCAATGATGAGAGAGAATCAATGATTGGCTGCCTCCTGCAAGCCCCCCACTGGGGATCGAACCAGCAATCAAGGCATGTGCCCTACCTGGAATCAAACCATGACCTCCTGGTTCATAGGTCAACACTCAACCAATGAGCCATGCTGGCCAGGCTTATCCATCTATCTATATAAAACCCTACTATGGAAATTGACTGAACGGTAGAATTACCGGCGGATTGACCGGTCACTATGACATGCACTGACCACCAGGGGGGCAGATGCTCAATGCAGGAGCTGCCCCTAGCCCACAGGCCCCAAAAGGCAGCGGCGGTGGGGGTGGGGCAGCAAGCAGGCGGCGCCAGGCCAGCCAAGATGGGTGCGAACGGAGGCCGCAGTCACCCCACCGGTCACCCCATAGATTGGCCCTGACTGCCAACCAGGTCTAGGGACCCTACCTGTGCAGGAATTCGTGCATCAGGCCTCTAGTTGTTAAATAAGAAAAAAGTAAGGGGATGTATAGCTTTATCAATATCAAACATCAAATCAGTTGGGAAGCTGGGATGAAAATCCTTTTTCACTCAATGAATGCTTTTTAAATGATATATGTATGTAAAGAGCAGGTAAGCACCCAGCACATAGTTACCCCTTAAAAGTGGGATCCTGTCCATGCAGCTTGCACCTATAGAAACTGAGTGGAAGTAGCCCGAGTTCTGCAACTCATGTGGTTCCTACTCATGTCAAAGTGAATAGGTGGCTCAGGTGTGTGGCATATTCTGTGCTAAGTTGAATAGAGCCTGCTAGAGACTGAGTCATCCAAGCAGAAACATAGAACAGGCTCATTTTGGTAACCCAATCTTCCTCACTGGAAATTACTTAAAAATAGATATTATGAGGTACATTTATATAATATATTTCCTTAAGCAAGTACCTTTCAATAAAACATTCAAAATTAATAAATATGAATTTTAGATAAATTAAGCAATGAGCCCTATCACATACCAGACCACAAAGAAAGGCCCATCACCTGAAGTCCTCTGAGCCCAGCATATGCATCCATCATCCTGTCAAAATGCTGCCACTCATTCCCAAGTACCAGCCCGTCTTCCTGCACCTGGCCCAGGAGGCTGTGCAGTCTGGTGAAACACACTAATCACCTTCCCCCTCTGCCCTTAGGACTAAAGACGTGACTATGGCGAAGAAGACCAATAATGGAGTGCTGGAAAATTTCCTGATAGTGGGAGATAAAAAGGTGAAGTGACATAGGAGAAAGAGGCGGGCATGAGAGGGCACAAAAGAATAAGTGAGGAAGGTAAAGAAAGAAAACGAAGGTACTAGATTTAAACTTCTATGTTCAAATCAGCATTGGCAATTGTCAACATGGTCATCCTTGTCGCTGTGATCACCATCATCATTCATTGCAAAAGGGAAACTTTTCAAAGCCAACATTAGTGGCATACCCATATTAAAGCAGCTTAATGACAAATAATATATAACAAACCACTCCTTCATCCATTACTGTGCCTACCAAAGAGAAATAGCCCTTTTGTTCCAAACTTTAGGAGCCAAAGCTCACATCCCAACTAAAGAACCATTAAGCAGGCCTTTAGCTGAGCGCCTATCCATACACAGATATACTGACACACTGCCCAGGAAGCTCTGTCCCCACCTCCTGTCCCTTTAAAGATTTCCCTTTCAGCACCTGCACTAGACTTGCCATTATGAAAGCTCAAGGGGGCTGCACCCAAAAGCATTAAGACCCTGCTCAGAGCCTTGCCTTATACAATGAGATGCATGGAATCTGAAAACAAGGGATATACATCATCAGGTCCCACCAAAAATGGTGCCCGTTGACAGCTGGCCGTCAGTGATTGATTAAGAATTAATATGGAAATGGAAGGATGAGAAAAATGAGGGCCTGTGTGCCGACCGCTTAATGTGCCTAGAAGCAGGTATCCAGGGAAGTGGCTGTGGATTATGAATTAGCGTGCTCAGTCAGCACAACATCATTGGTGATGGGCAATGTGATGAAAGCTGAGGACACACACAGACATTAAGGAGATCTTCCCCACCGAGTGTGCTCCGGAGGGCACACGGAGGACACCCAGATGGCACGTAGAGTCACGCAGCCATTCTAGAATCCTGGCATCCCACTGTTGTCACATGAGGCTCCAGTCGAACAGGAAACAGCCGAACAAGGTAACAGGGCAGTGGGAGTATAGCTTGGCCTACTGATGGCCATAATTTATGTCAAAGCAAACACGAATACTGGGCATGCTGAGAAGTTTTTCACTTGCGCCAAAACATCCTTCTTACCATCTGCAATCCCTGCTCCAAGGTGAACTGATAGCTCTGAGAAGATGCTTCAGTGCCATGAAGTGAGCTGAGATTCTGGAGCACAGAGGGGCTCACTGGCTCAATGCGAGAAGGAATATGTGGCTCCACTGCGGCTGGCCCTCTGTGTTGGTGACAGAAAGGCAATGGATCAAGGAAACCTGGTGACTTGTTTTTAGATACCAATTCAAATCTCCAAGTTTAGGAAGTGACGGTGCTATCCCTTAGGCTCAAATGCAATCAGTATCTATAATATTCAATAACAAAATTTTTAAAAAGCAAAAAAACTTGGATGCTGGAAAGCAGATGGACAGCAAGAGAGTGACTTTACAGATGAAAGAAAGCTGAGCCTTAAACTAACAATGGGAACAGCCCGGCGTGAACCACTTCACATCACAGACCCGCCAAAGGCTCAGAAGCTCAGAAGGCGCAGACGTGGGTCCTGGTACTTGAGGATGGGGAGGTGAAGGTGGCTCTTTTGAAACTTGTTTACAAAGTGTGCACATCCTCTGAACTGCCCCACCCCTTGAGCCCAGCCAGGGCTTCTTCATCCCCTAACCTCAGAAAAATAACAAGTATATTCTCTGAAGAGAAAAAATATAAACAGTTGAGAAAAATAGCACTACACTAAAAATAGTTTAAGGAAATGCTTGCCTACTGAATGGTGAGACTCGGTCCTCTTCCTTCACTGGCTCCCAGGACTCCGGCAGCCGTAGCCAGACCCTCCCAAAGGAGAGTATTAGCAAGTCCTCCTCTGGTAAATTTGACCAGCTTAATTGGGAGGATCTAAAAATTTGAACACACTGATTTCCCCCTAGGAAACAACGCAGCCACATCACCCTCCAGTGGAGTCCACGGTTAAATTGGTCGTGGCTGTGTGCTAAGAATTGACGAGAGCTTTTTCCAGTCCTTCTCTTAAGGACAAATAAACTTCCACAGACCAGAATATTGAGGAAAGAGAGTGACCAAAACAAACAGAAGTAGTTTTGAAGAGATAGGAGCTATACAGAGACAAGGAAAGTTAAAGCAATTCTCAATACTATCTGAGAGATGAGAGTCAATTCCATCCACTAAACAAGAATAAAATGCTGTTAACAGGAAACAGAATAAAGCCAAAAAGGAAAAAAAAAAAAAAGGTTCAGAAATTTACAACATACCTGTAGAAAGAAAAGAAAATATTCAGTGGGATAGTTAGAAAAAAATCCCCCAGAAAGCAGCACCAAAGACAATGATAAAATATAGAAAAATAATTAGGAAACAGTCTGGCAGGTTCAAGATCTGAATAACAAAGTTCTCTAAAAAGAAACCAGCAAAAAAGAAACAGGAGAAACTAACTAATCAATGAAGCATTTAAAGAAAAGTTCATAGAACTGAAAGGCAGGTGTTTCAAGAATAAAAGGTCTCACTGATTGCTGGGTACAAGAGATAAAAACACTCATCACAGCATGCCATCACAAAAAAATGCCCTTTTGAGGGCTTTTATTTCTTACTAGAGGCCCAGTGCACAGATTTGTGCACCGATGGGGTCCCTCGGTGTGGCCTGCAGGGATCCGGGGAGGAGCCACTCCCGTTCATCCCACCCCTGCTCATGCTGGTCAGCTGAGTGGTGCTCCCACTGTGGGAGTGCACTGACCATCAGGGGGCAGCTCCTGCAT
This sequence comes from Myotis davidii, assembly GCF_000327345.1. NCBI lineage: Eukaryota > Metazoa > Chordata > Mammalia > Chiroptera > Vespertilionidae > Myotis > Myotis davidii. The sequence continues at coordinate 1,289,873 of NW_006284336.1, read as the reverse complement.
TGAGCGTCTTCCCCCCTGTGGTCAGTGCACGTCATAGCAACTGGTCAACTGGTTGTTCGGGCAACTGGTCGTAACGGTCGCTTAGGCTTTTATAGAGAGAGATTGGAGAGTAACAAGTGGTAAAAAAAATATGTCCCCTGTAATAATTCCAAGAGAGAACCATAGAGAAATGAAAATATCAGAGATAAAATGGCTTTGTATTTCCCAAGAGTAACACTGAAAGCTATAAAACCCAAGTAATGACTTAAAGCCCTGAAGAAAAATTAATTTCAAGTCTGTAATTCTATACCTAGCTAAAGGATCAATAGAATGAGAATGGGAACTAAAATATTTTGAACTATGCTGGGTTCCAAAAATATATATGTACATGCCATCCTCCTTTTTCAAAAAGCTTCTAGAGGGTATGCTCCTAAAAAACAATACGCAAATGAAAACAGGAGGAGAAGTGAAACAGGAGCTCAAACTCAGGACAGAGTTAATGGACTTTCTGGGTTATATGATGTGAGAGTAACTCTAAGTAGAACACCAGTAGATCATTCTTGTGCAGCAGGCATAGAACAGAGGGCAGCCATCTCAAACTGTGGAAGGTCCAAGGACCCTGGGAGAGATTTTTTGAAACATGAAAGTAATAGATAACTTGTTATGATCTCAACATTTTGAAAAGAGATTTATACAATCAGCTGAGAGTCTGAGGTTGAATTAGAAACAGATACATAAAAAACTAAGCAAGCAAGAATATAAGACAAGTACTACCTCCAGGAATAAATAAAGATGGTGCAGGAAAGAAAAAGTAATCTTACTATGTTACATGGCTTAGTTGTAAATATATTTACATATTCATAACAATGTAAAAACTAAATTGTCTCCTAAAAAAGTCATGATAGGCCCAACCAACCATCATAGCTCAGTGATTGAGCATCAACCTATGAACCAGGAGGTCACAGTCCTATTCCTGGTCAGAGCATATGAGGGAGGCAGCCAATCAATCATTCTCTTTCCTCATTGATGTTTCTACTGCTCTCTCCCTCTCTCTTTCTCTCTGAAATCAATAAAAAATATATTCTTTAAAAAATAAAATAAAGTCAGGATAGAACTCTAGTGAAAGGATAGAAAGCGACTAAGGGAAGATGCTCATCTAGGTACAGGTGTAACAGTGAAGAAAAGCTACATTTTATTTTTTCTTAGTGGAAAGCTTACATATACCATCAAAAGCTAGAAAATTAAAAAGTTGCCATTTAAGTGAGATTGTTTAAAATGATGTATATAAAGTCCAAATGAATACATTCGAAGAGTAATAGATGAAGAAACAGAATTGCTGGTGAGGAATGCTTTAATTTTTCATCAAAAAACTTAATAGAAAAACCTATGATTCTAAATCATGTGCATGTATAATTTTAACAAAAAGAACAAGAACATGAGACAGAAAATAATGAAGAAAATAACCAGAAAAACAAATAGCAGAACAAACACCCCCTCATCCACAAAAAGAAAGAGGAAAAAAAAAGAGAGAGACAAAGGGAAGGAATGAAAAGAGAAAGAAAAACGTGAGAAATTTAAATATGCACACAATCACATAGTAGGCTGAAATTATGACTTCTGAATTCCTAACCATTTATGTTATCTAAAATAAATTCACGGCAGATCATGGCATTATTGTCCTATATCAAACTCTAAGTAAATGGCCATTAAAAAGAAATAATTCTTGCCCTGGCCGATATGGCTCCATTGGCGAGAGCACCATCCCTTGTATCAAAAGGTTGTGGTTTCTGATCAGGGCACATACCTAGATTGTGGGTTTGATCCCAAGTCTGGGCACATATGGAAGGCAGCCAATCCTCAATCAATTGAGTTATTTTCTTCATCTTGTTCTGACATGACCTGATGATTTGTTTTGGAAGGATTTTCCATTTTCCTGGTGGGTGGTTTTAGTTCTTTGGAAATCTCTCCCAAATGGGGGAGCATTTCGTTTAGTTAGCTATGTAAAAACAATGTGGCTTTTATCTCTGTGGAAACCGGGTCATTTAAATTAATTCTTGGATTTATAATACATATAATTAGTTCCAAACAATATACAACTCTATGCTCTATTTGGGAATATCTTGATTACAAAAATGTGAAAATAATTGACCAGAATGATGGCAAGAAAAACTGCCTAAAAAGTCCCCCATTTCTGATATGCTTGGCCATTAGGCTATGAATTGTGTAACACCTAACCGAAAGTGCTTGCTGTATTTTTTAGTGGCTCACCCATAGCTCAGAGTAAAGTCTGAACAATTTGTTGTTCGCTGTTGTTATATTCTGTTCCAAGGTTCATAATTTGAAAATTGACTTTGGGGACTTTTTGCTCGGTCTATTAAAATGATTCATGTTGCATTCAACATAAATTGTGCATTCACAGAGGAGGGTGAGAGCCCGTATTCACAGCATAATAACTAAAGTGAATTTTGTACGAGCCGCAGTTTGTGGCAGCGATGTGGTATCATTTGTCTTAATTTCTCTTTGGCATTACATTAGGCGAGTGCATTTACATTTCCAGGTATGGCTAACCACTTTAAAAACTTTGTTTTTACAGCGTGAGTAAAGGGGGAATCAAATCTGCATGTTTATGTGATGCAACATCAAATAATGCCATTTTACTGTCTGGAGTACGTGGGGATTTACATTCCATTTACTTGACTTCACAAAAGGAACTCAGGCTAATATGCAAAGTGCATGAAATATTTACCATCAGTGGATCATGGGAGGCTTCTAAAAGAGAAGGAAGAGGGGAAGAGATAATACCCTTCTGCTAATGCTGTTTTTTCCAGGGTTTTCCTTTTAACAGTACAATAACTAATTTCTTAAGTGGATTAGCCCTTTAAAGTTCAAATGCGTCTGAAATAAGACCAAACTCCAAATGACTTAAGCCAAAACTTTAGGTTACACTTGCAGAACAGTCACCATATGAAACTTCAATGCAACTATATATACCCAATATCTATATCTACATACACACACACATACGCAAACATATATGCTTCCTGTTCATAAAATATTTATTCTGGAGAATTGAAACAGAGTGCTCCCACACTTCCATTAATGTCATTTAAGATGCATACATGTTTGTGTATATGTTCATATATCTTTATCAGAAAAATTCTGTAAATATGATGCACTGAATTCATTATTCCAATTTGATGGAAAAAAGTAAAAAGAATACATCTTAATTTATTTCTATCAAAGTGTTTTTTGACAGTCAACATTGTCAGATCAGAAAAGATTATATTCACTAAATTTCATGATTATAATGCTTAATGATAAGTGTTGATTTTTATTTAAACATGAAAAAAATAAAATTGTAACACCTGTACAAAATATGGTAGTTCTTCCATGATGCTCAGATAGAATATCTCAGGGAAGAATCTTTGTTGAAAAGATTGTTTCTACCATTTGCACAAAGCTTTGGAGCAAACAACGTGGTTTATGGCCAGTTAAGAACATAGGCAATGGAGACAGGTCTCGGGTCACACTAAGACCCCACTCTTAACGAGCTGTGTTCTCTGAGCAAAGATCTTCGACAGTAAAACGGGGAGAATACTATTTCCCAGGTAACCCATGCGAACAATGTGCATGAAGCTCTGACTGCACAGAGCGAAAGGAGCGCTAGTGATCCTCATCAATCACTGTGATCGCTGTTATTATTGAAATCATAATGAAGGGGATAATTTGGGCAATTGTGGAATCATTACATCCAACAATAAAGACATAGAGGAAAAGCAACAGTTCATTTGCAACCAGGTAACAATCAGTGGATCAGCCCATTTAATGGAACTAAGTAGACACTTGGGCTGGATGAATGAATGTGCTTTTACTTGAAGTGTAAGGAATAAGCATTTGGGCCTATCGAGTGGACTCAAAAGCCCTCAAGAACTCTCAGCGTTTCTCTCCTATCCATTCATTCAGCCCCTACACATCACAGGCTACTCTGCTTAAGACTCTGAAACCACAGACAGGAAAACATCTGTCCAGGCAATCATGGTGCATCAGATGTTTCTTCAACTTGAACTCCCCCAAAGAATCACCTGGTCGGGGGTGGGGGGGGGCGGGTAGAAATGCAGAGTCAAAGATTCTTAAATAGTAAAGCCTCACTGTGACCTGTGGAATCTGTCTCTTTAATGAAGGGCTCTGGCTCTTTGGGAAGAGATGGCAAACAACATTCATGGTGGAAAATAGACAGAAGCCGGGCTGGAGGTGGACACAAAGCAAGATAAGGACTCAGGAGATGCAAACCTAAGTTGGCCTGGGGGCCTCAAGCAAGGCTTCTCAGAGGAGGAGAGTCTGAGCTGCGCCTGGACAGGAAAGTGCAGGTCAGACTCCCGCACACCGCTGAGTGGCATCCCAGGCTGTGTCCTCCTCTGCCCGACAGAGAGCTTGAGGACAGACCGTGGAGTCAGCCCACCTGCTCCTAATTCCAGCTGCACCCTCCCTCACTGTTGGCAAAGTATGTAACCTCTCCGCGCCTTAGGTTCTGTGTCTGTATAAAAGGGATAACTATAGCAGACACCTCAAAGGTTGCGAAGCATTAAATAGAGCAACGTATAAAGAAGCATTGGAAACAATGTTAGCACCCACTAGGCCCTTCATGAAATACCGTTAGTATGGACAAACCAAACTCCATGAAAAGAGGGCCATTTAAAGATGAGTATGTCGGAATAACAAAACTCCACCCCATCTCCGTGGGCTTGTGTCAGGTACAGTCATTTTGTGCCCATTGGTCATGACTCTAGTGAAACTGGCAGGGACAGGCAGTATCGATCACGCCCCTGTACACAAGAGTGGTCAAAGGGCTGTGTCTGCGTGTCCGGCCCATTCTCATCTTTTTTTGTATATGAAAATTGAGGCAAAACGAATGAGCAGTAACTGGTTATATTATGAAGTCTATAAGGAATCTCATCCATATATAAACCAGAAAATAAGACATTGTCATGAATCTTTGGAGGCAGGGTGGTTATGAGTTTGCAAAAAGTACATAAATAGCAAATAAATATACTGATATTACCTTCACCCTTAACTATTACTTTGGGAAATGATAAGGCTTCCAGCTAAACTTTTTATTTAATAACAAATGCAAGAAACTCAAGTGTAAATGAGAACACACTCTCAGTGATGACTTCTGCAACTGAAAGATATTTTAGTTGCAATAAAAAGGCCTTCTGAATTATGGAGACAAATCTGAATCAACATATTCAGGGACTGTAGGCGTTAAAAATAATACAGAGTATGAAAAAATCTATATTTTAATCTTTTTGGGGCAGAAACAAATTATCTTATTTACTACATGAATGGTTTCCACAATTTAACGCCAATCTTAAGCGTCAACTTCCACCTGTCTGACTAAACAGGCTGCACAAGAAAAGACTAGATTATTTATATTATGAGGCAGTGTTTAAAAATAAAATGGAGAAGTTACTTTACCTATATTGAAAATAAGAATAACATGCATATTATCCCAGCTTACAAAAAACCTAATTTTATTTTCTTCTGTTTCCAAGAGGAAGTTTGACGAGTATACATGCAGTCGTAAATTAAATTCCGCTCTGAGGGTGAGTGAAAGGGGGGGGATCTTTACTATTCTGACATGTTCAGAAAAACACACCCATATATAATACAGACAAATACTGCTCCCACTCTTTTTCACACTTGAAAACTGGAAGTGGGGCATTTTCTCAGCAGTGAAATTTTTTTTCCAAAACACATTTATGTAGGATGTTTGATACAGTGCTTTGGCTTGTGTGGAATGAGTTGTGTGTGTTGTTTTTAATTTGTGGTGAAATATACATAACACAAATTTACCATTTTATCTATTTTAAGTGGGCAGTTCAGGGGCATTAAGTACATTGATGTTGCCATTGGTTTTACTAAGCTAAAACAGCAAGGATAAAGACAAACATCTGTAATTAAGCACCAGCTTCAGTTTTAAAGAACACAGGCTGTTGGCACTATGGATAGAAATCTATAGAGCCTGTCATCAGGAAAAAAAAAAGATGCTTCACTGTTTGTGTCTTGGACAGGTTGGCAAGAAACCGTCGAGGCCTCTTCCCAGGAGGGTCTCCTCTTCCCGGGAATGCACCCAGGAAACTGCAGTGCTTTACAAAGGCTGCGTTTGGGGGCACTGCCAAATGCCACAGAATCACCCACAGACCTTGCCCCTGGGCCAAGTGTGCCTCAGTCACACGCTTCCGTGGGAACTGCAAAGAGGTCACACCTGCCACAAAGCCCAACTACTATTTTTGCTGCTACTTCAGCCTTCTGGTGACGGGAACGGGATCAGCAAATGCTGAAAAGTTACTCCTTCCAGACTGTTCTAAGAAAAGCAGCACTTTCTGCCTCCTTTTTCATTCCCTATTTCTTTCAGGCCATTCCACCACCTCAAGTAAACCAGAACCACATGCTCAGTCCACCGAAGCCCTGGGGTTGCAATTTCACTTTAATTATTTCTGATGATAATTAAAAATAGGTTGAATGCCCTGAGCCGAGAGGGAGGAACCAGTGGTGCTATAGTGTGGAAATGGCTGCTCACCTTAAAGTGTTTCTTAGCAGGAGGTATGGACTGATTGTCAATACTCTAGTCGCATCGCCTATCAAGAGGGCATTTCTGTTCTCACTGGCAACTCTTCGTTGCGATAGCACTGAATCCACCTAGCTTCCTCATGTGATCATATGCCTGTATTATGTTCTCCTTTGAAACTCAGCACTGAGCACAGCAGGCCTCCAGTATATATTTGTTGTGTGAGACAAAGACTAAACCTCCATAACGTTCTTATAAAATTATCATTTCTATTATCATCAGCTTTAGCGCGTTCCACCAATTTGTAGAAAAATGAAAATTAAACAACTAGCCTAAGATAACGATCTCTATTTCTTAAATCAAAACCCATGTGTTGCCTGGCTGGTGAGGCTCAGTGGTTGAGCATCAACCTATAAACCAGGAGGTCACGGTTCAATTCTGGGTCAGGGCATATGCCCTGGTTGCAGGCTCAATCCCCAGTCAGGGTTGTGCAGGAGGCAGCCAATAAATGGTTCTCTCTCATCATTGCTGTTTCTTTCTCTCTCTCTCTCTCTCTCTCTCTCTGAAATTAATAAAAATATATTTAAAAAGAGAAAGTTATGGAGGTTAGCCTGTACAGTACACACACACACACACACACACACACACACACACATACACATACCAATGTGTTGAAGGATTCTGAATATATATTTTTAAGAAGCCTAAAATAATTCATTGGCCATGTATTATTTAACACCCCCAGTAGACCCGCACCCATACATCAAACATGTTAATATTTCTGCAGCAAAATATATGAATAACAATGTGAAATGGATAACTGAGACAAATGAAGATTAGAAAGCAGGCCACAATAGTTCCAGTCAAGTTTTGCTGTCACTTGAGTTTGCCACCAACTTAAGGAACATTTTCGTTTGTTTCTAAAAGATTTGGATTTTGGAATTGCAGATAAGGGAGTGAGGACCTAAAGAAATCAGACTCATTCGGGTTTGCTGACTCCTAATCCCTTGCTCTTCTAAAGGTGGCTCTGGGTGCTGCTGAGAGCTTTGCTGAAGCCTGACAACCTTTGCAAAGAACCATTTGAGATTAAATAATGTATCAGTAGGCACAGTCGGGGGTCCGAGGAAGAAGACGTTAGCCATTTGCTTGCTGTTCAGAAAAAAGCATCCCCATTGGACAGACCAGAGAACACATTTTAAGTAAAACATAGAATTTTGTGGAAGCCCCATGTCATGCCAAAAAACAGTTTCCCAGGGAGTGAGAGTGGAGGGAGCATTGGTGCTCTGGGCGGTGGAAAGAGATGGGTGGTGACTTGGGTGGAGTAGCCAAGTACTCCATGGTCTACAAGTATGTCGCACTTTATTTTCCCTGAAATCTTACTCTCAGGTCATGGATGGAGCTCTCTCCTCAGACTCTGGGGTTTTGGGGGACAGAAAAGCTCAGTGGAGATGCTCCAGACCCACCACTGGGAGGTACAGAAGGCGATGGGAAGTAAGCCGGCCTTGAGACCCCACAGGCTTCGCACCCCCATCCAGACACTGGCACAAACAAATCGAGCCAGCCTGTCATATGATGACAGAGTGATTTCTTTCCCAGTGTGGCATATTCATTTATCATCTTTCATAAGACACACCTGGACTAAAATTTAGTCCCATTGCTACTGCTTAAATGAACTCTGGTTCGAATGGGCTGTGACACATTCTTCAACATGGGTCACTTAGGGACGCGGATGTCAAAGGGTCAGGATTGGAACTCAGAGGAGAGCT
>NW_006284336.1:1279123-1281496 GCF_000327345.1 Myotis davidii | reverse complement strand
GGGGTATGGGGCGGTGAGGGCAGAGCAGGCAGTGCCTAGCACTGTGCCGAGGACCCAGGAAGCCAGGGATGACTATTAATTGGCGGTGCTGATGGTAAGGAGCGCCCAGGGGCCACAAGAAAAAGCAGCAAGAGAAATTTAGTTAGAAAAGTAGGATTTTTAGATGTATCTGTCATCTCCATAGTGGGAAAGTTACACCCCATATTCAAGTAGAAGACAAACCTAAACAGCTTCTAAAATTGTCTTTACTGGAGAAAGACATTTAAAAAATAAAATAAAATAAATATGCTTTGGCAATGAAAGCTATATCTACATTTTAAATAAATTATGCCTTTGCATGTCTAAATGAGAATCAAGTCCATGTCAGTAGCAAGCAAGAATACAAAAATTTGCTGGTATTAATGATAAAACAAAAATGTAAGTCATGATTTAAACATGTGCTTTATGCCAGAAACGGTGCTTTATGCTCTTTTCCCTAATACAACAACCCTGCTACAGACTTCCAGGTTACCAGGAAAACAAAACAAATGAGGTCACAGGGGTTAAGTAACTCGTCCAAACACACACAGTAAGTAGCAGTGGAGCAGGGGTTTTAATATTTATATTCCTTCACTATGCTAAGCTTCCTCTATGTGATAGGATATGCCAAACTGGCACCCTGTCTACAACCATGCCACTTAATTGTCTGCACCTGAGCATGGGTACACTTCACATAAAGCAGAAAATGACACCACCAGCTGCTTTGGCTGGGACCCCCTTGTTTGTGGGACCCCTTGGTTCAGCTTCCCCATTATATTAGGGCGCTGTGATCCCAGTTTCCTTGCTCCTTTGCATAATGAAGTGAAGAATGCCACACTGCAATACACAATAGGTAGGGGCATGGACTTCCGGAGGGGCATGCCCAACAGTTTAGAGCAGTGGTTCTCAACCTTCCTAATGCCGCGACCCTTTAATACAATTCCTCATGTTGTGGTGACCCTCAATTTCATTGTTACAAATTGAACATAATTATATATGTGTTTTCCGATGGTCGGGGTCACCTAAGAACCGCTGGTTTAGAGGCAGATGGAGAATGTACTCCTTTTTTAAAAAATATTTTTATTGATTTCAGAGGAAGGGAGAGAGAGAAACATCAATGATGAGAGAGAATAATTGGTCAGCTGCCGCCTGCATGCTCTCTACTAGGGATCGAGCCCACAACCCAGGCATGTGCCCTGTCCAGGAATCGAACCGTGACCTCCTGGTTCATAGGTTGACACTCAACCACGGAGCCACACCCTCTGGGCAAGAATGTACTTCTTAGCTGTACAACTCTGGGCATCTGTCTGAGCCTTCCTATCCTGTTGATAAAAGGAGTCCCACCCTCTCAAGGGGCTGAGAGAAGAAAATGATACTTTGTGTGCCAAGCTCCAGGCACTGGGCCCACGGTGGGCATTCAATTCGGAGCTTTTAATTTGATTAATTAATTTTTTCCTCCTCATCATGCAAAGCTATGGATGCGTGTATGAGTGAAGGCACGAAATCACACTCCTAAGTCCCGGGCCTCCCATTCCAGGGCCAGGGACCTGCTTCTTTGCTTCAAAGGCTAATATATCAGCAGTCACTCAGGTTACAGTCCCATGAAAAACACAGGGTGACAAAAGCCCCTTGCAGCAATCTCCAAGAAGGAGAAATAAATTAATCAAGCTGCCAAACGGAGAAGGCCGGGCTGACCTCCTTCTGATCTCATTACTTCTCTCTTACCCTTTTGAAAAACATCCTTTTACAGTGATCACTAATTGAAGATTATGTGGAGGGGAATCGCACCTCTCCATCACGGTGGGAACTTCGCCTCATTTGTCATTCTAATAATTCACTTCTTTTCTTTTCTGAACAGACAGAGACACTAATGGACTATCATCAGTTAAAAAGGCAATTTTTCCATTTAATTGCACCCATTAAATACTGCAATAGACCAATTGGAAAAGCAGTACTCTCAATATTTAATCATAGTATAGGAATAATGAAACATTGCTTCAAAATAAATCCTGGAATATTTATAAAGTCGTAAAAGAGCTGTTTTAACAACACCTGTGATCACAGGCAACATATTTAGAATTAGACGCGTGATTCTTCATTTTGCATGATTAGAGCTGGTAAACGTTTGCATTGCAAAGGAGAGGATTCACAGGCCCGGTTACCCTGCACAGCTGGTGCGGTGGCCTGTGGCCATGGCCTTGTGTGACTAGCAATCCCCTCCCAGGCTGTTAGAGAGATTTGAAGGCTCCTAACACAGCCAGCCTTCCGGGCAGGCTTGGCCAAGACATCTGAGAAATGGGCTTATGGACCCACAAGCAGGTCTTGCCCTGAGTGGGTTTTCTGAAAGGAAAGATT
>NW_006284336.1:1248589-1277423 GCF_000327345.1 Myotis davidii | reverse complement strand
ATTTGGGGTGTTATTTTCTACCATTGCTTAAAGGTAGACATCAACTTCAAATCACAGCCCACCACCAAAACCCAACCCATTTCTAATGAGCTAAGAATAGCTTTACCATTTTTAAATGATTGGAAAACATATCAGAAGAAGGAGAATATTTAGTGACATTTAAACAGTATAGGAAATTCAAATTTCAGTGACCATGATAATTTTTATTGGAACACCAACATACCTATTGATTTATATATTGCCTATAGCTGCTTTTGCACCATAAAGGCAGCGTTGAATAGTTGCAACAAAGACTGTGCTCAAAGGCTAAAATACTTACTATCTGCCCCGTTACAGGAAAAGGTTGCTGACACAGATATCATGAGAGGCATCATCCAATGACAAAGAGCTACTTCAGACCTACCTGGGTTTCAGTCCTGCCTCCAACAGTCATTCACCATGTGATGCCCTAGGGAAGTTACTTAACCTCTCTGAATTCCCATTTCCCCCCACCAAAAGTGGGGCTAATAATGTCTGTGTCACTGCACTGTTGTAAAGTTTAAAAAGAGATGCATATGAAAGCATCTGACATAGGTCTCGGCCACAGTAAGTGCCAAGCTTTATTATACACTATTCCTGTACAGAAGAAGCTTTAGAAATACATAGCAATGCATTACATTACAAAGGGAGTCAAAGTCAAAATGCCATCTCCCCTCTAAGTCTGCCTAATATGCAGAAGGTTAAAAACAACAGAACAACAAACTCTATCATCAGCACATAACCAAATCCAGATGGATTTGACTCATTTGCTATTTGTTTGTCCTTGTCTCCCCTGCGAGCCCCATCCCAATGGCACTGCACGTGAGAAGTAAATACACAATCATCCCATTTATGTGTAACAAAATTGAAACCATTTGGCTTTTTGTAAAATCTGGAGCTAAATGTTTAGGCAAGGCATTTGGGTTTGTCCATCCAGGCTGCACTAACTGGAATTTGTGTTCTGTCAACAACCGGTCTTTTTTGGGTCTGTCACTGGCAATATGTTTAACAGACACTCAAAAGTGAAATCCATTTGCATCGATTTGGTATGAAGAACTAATGTCACTAAACGTCAATGGAATCAGAAGCCTCCCCAGCAGCTGCTCTCCCACCTCCAAATATTTAGGACTGAGCTTCAGAGTTGGAAGCTCATACCATGAAGCTGAGACTCTGAGGTGCATTGGATGAGCTCCTAGTCCATCGGTCTTGACTGTGCGACCACGCGGCTACCTCTAATTTACTTCTCCATGAGCTCTGGCGTGCCACTCAAGAAAATGACAGAGAAATAAGTCAACATGGAAATTCAAGCCCCATGTCATTATTCACTGTTAGGACATCCTTTTTAAGTAAGGACTGCATATTCAGTCCTACGGGACCACAAACATCAGACGGGGATTCTTGTGGGCAACTACAAATAGGTTTTATTTCAAGTTTCAATAAGCCTTCTGATTATGTTATTCTACTCCAGCCTTAATTAAACACACACACACACACACACACACACACACACACACACGCACACAGCTGTGAGTCTTTCCTTAGGCTCAAACACAAACAATAGAAAATTGAGGGGGTTTGGGGAGGGAGTTACTCCATCTCTGAGATTCCTGCTCTGGATAAGATGCATTTTCTATCAAGGCTTATGAATTCCTATTTACACTAGAAGTTGTAGGTACCAAACTTTTTCTCTACTTTAAGAAACACTGAAATGTTTAGGCAATCTGCAGACTTTAGCAGTGCTGAATATCAGCATTCTTATATTACGTTTGTATAGTTATGGGTTAAGGTGTGAATACATTATATATAGAATAAAGCTACAAACAATTTAGACTCTGATGGTAAATGAGACAATTAACCTCAAATCTTTGCAGTCTGGCACTCACAGCAAGAAAACAGCTTCAGAAAACATGAAGCTATTTTCACTTCCTGCGACCAAATCCTGGCTCCAATTACAGACATATACCCTGTGTTACTACATATGCGAAGCCATCAAACTTTTTTACGAATACTATTTCTCTCTTCTTTTAGACTAGGTATACCATCTTCTGCAAAACAGCTGGATCATTTGTCAATAATCAAGAGAAACAGATGGTGAGAAACATCCAGATCCTTGAAAAACATCTGGATATTTCATTCTTCATCCAGATGTTTGGCCTCCCCTAAGTGCAGCCTGTTATCTTTGGTTGAATACCTCAAAGAAGCATTTGGCCAAGAGGTAAGTTTACTTCATCAATTACTTCTCAGGACAATTATTTTTGGCCAAAGAAGCCCACATTCTTTGGGGAATAATGCTGTTATTAGGATTTATTTCATCAGTATGAATTGACAAAACTATTTCTGGAAAAAGCTAAGAAATAAAAAAAAAAAAGCAAATGCAAACTTGGCCCATTGTGCGGTTCAGTTGCATTAAACTATCTACTTAGGGTTCGCGGAAGCATAACTACTCCGGGACAGCAGTCAGAGTGAGTTTAGCATGATAACTCATACAGAAGGTGGTCAAAAATAGAAGTCTGTTGAACAAATGCAGGTGGGATTTCTTATAATGCTAGTGCACGCTTCCATTTAAAGATTCAGACACGAGTCAAGTTCTGCGTCTTGAGTACTATCCTTCGCTCATTCATTCACCCAAGGTTTACTTGGCTCCTACTGCCTGCTTAGTCACGAACATGAGGCTGTAAAATCAACACTGAGTAAAACAGATCCAGTTCCTGCCCTCATGGAGTTTTCAGACTAACTGGGGAGACAGAGAATGAACAAATAGTCTCACACAAATAAACACACCATTACCCATGTATCTTTTTAAGAGCTAGGAAAAAAAGAGTGTAATTAGAGAGTGTACTGTGAGGTGGTCTGACTGAGATGAGGAGGTCTGAGAGGGGTTTCTGAAGTCTTAAAAGATGAGGTGTTAGCAGGGAAGATTGGGGCAAGGGCATCCCAGGCAGAGGGAACAGCATGGGAAGAAGCCTGAAGAACAAAACTGAGTGCTTCCTTGTAGAACAGAAGAAAGGCTCTGGGCGGAGGGTGGGGGGCATGACCCCAGAGAGAGATGATCTCTGTGGTGAAGAAGTCGTCCTGTTTTTTAATTGTGGTGGTGGCTACATGAACCTACACATGTGATTCAATGACAGAACTTAAATATGTCTTCACTGCGGTGGAACAAATCACCAAAACCTTTGTGGTCTTTGAAACGCATCTTCATGGATGTGCGTGCGGCATGAAGCACCTCCTGCTCATCCCAACCCTTTCATGGCTTTCAGCTCTGGGGAACAGACAGGTGACCATGACCATGTCCAAAAGACAGGCAACCCAGACCCTCTCTGAGAAACTACAGCTGGAGCTGAGTCACACAAGGAAGGGGATTAGAGCTGAGTCACCCCAAGGGCAGCACCATGAAGGGACTTCCTAGAGGTGACCACCGGGCCCAAGCACAAGGGTGGGAACAACATACCTAAATGACAGTCTTGGGTACACAGGGCACTAACGCACCAACTCTAGGCTGCCCCCTTCTGGAAGATGAGCCATAGTGTGTGTAGTGGGCTTTCTCTATATCAGATATAGTATCGTGTTTTCCTTCTTAAATCATCCAATCTTTTCTATTGCCTGCACCAAAGAACCGTAAGGTAGGCAACTCCTGCATTCATAATAGAAAAATGAAACTTCTCCTATACTTTAGAGATTCCACCTCATCCCTCCACTTCCATTCCCATCAAAATCAAAACTTGTCTAGAAATTTAAACACATGCATATATATTTTTTAAAATCCTCCCAGGCCCAGGACTCCTCAAGGTTTCTGTAGACTGCTTTTGGGTTGCTGTGGCCACGCAATGATTAGCCCCTCTCAGAAGCAGGGACCAGCACGTGTCAGCCTCTAACTGAACTGGAGGGACATCGCGCCTTTCACACAACGGGAAAGTGACTCCGAGCCTCTGGATGTTTTACAAAGGGATATTGTTAGAACCAGTTTCCACTCCTGGATCTTTTGTGCTCGAGGGTAGAAGCAGGCAGTGGTCCAAACACCATGTAACCTTTTCAGCAGCCATCAGGAAAAAGTCACTACCACTTTGCTTTTATACCAAGTCTGAGGGAAGAAAGCGCAAAGCCAGTGCACGGGGGATTAGCAATGTCTTCCAAAAAAGAAACAGAAAATGTTTATGGGGAGTGAAAATGAATGATAATAGTCTCACTGTTCGCTCTCATTTCCTAGTGGTTCCAACAAGTCCCTGGATGTCGTAAACACTGAAGGGGGAATAGAAGGCTCTCATAAATCAAAGGGAGGGCACTGGGAAAGGGGTGGGAGAGGGGCCCAGGGTGAGGCACACCTGCTGAGTCACTAACTCTCAGGACAGAGTCAACGAGCCGAGCCCAGAGAGCTTGCAAAACTTACACATGAGCGGCCTCCAAGCAGAGGTCACCGGGAGTCCTCCCACTTCACGTAAGTGTGAGCACACAGGCACACACATGCTCGCTCTCTCTCTCTCTCTCTCTCTCTCTCTCTCACACACACACACACACACACACACGCACGAGTTCTGAGAAGGGGGCAATGCATTCATCTCTGCCATTATCCTACCTCCCCCTTCCCTTTACTTTAGCCCAGATTTCTCAACTGAGCACCACTGCCATTGGGCCAGACAATTCTTGGCGTGGGAACTGTCCTGCTCGTGGCGGGATGTTTAGCAGCATCCCTGGATGCCAGTAGCCCCTCCATTACAATGAAACAAACCAAAATGTCTCCCAGGCATTTCCAAATGTCTCCTGTGAAGCAAAAGCCTCCCCAGGGAAGAAGGACTGCTTAACTTGACGTGTGTGTGTGTGTGTGTGTGTGTGTGTGTGTGTGTGTGTGTACCCAAAACCCCATCGATGCTCAAGTCTCCCTAAATTGTTTAGCCCATTCTTCACCTGGCTCAGTCCTATTCATGCTTCCAGGTTCAACCTCAATAAAACTTTATTCCTAAGCCTTTCCTGACTCCTTGGAAAAGTTAGATGTCCCTTCTCCAGGTGCTCGCAATTCCCTGGACTACTGAGCTCTTACCCCACGCCTGGTCTGTTCACCTCTAGATTCTAACTTCCTCACAAGCAGGAAGCAACTTTATTCCATCTTTGTAACTAAAGAGCTCAGTAGAGGGGTGGGTCGTATTAGAAGTTCAGTAAAGTCTCACATGAAGTGAATAATGAGTGAGCAAAGAGACGAAGGGCAGTTTGGGCAGGAGACATGTCACAGGGTACAGGCTGATTCTGGGCAGCATAACTGTAAAACTTTGAAAGCAACATGGAACTGTACCATGGCTAGGAATCTACTCCCTGGAATGCAGCAAAGAAGGTGCGACATCATCATCATCATCTTACAGAAACAGAATTTCACAGGCTGCAAAGCTGGACAACGCAGCAGATAAAGCAGTATAAGGACTGAAAAGCCCCATTTTCCAGATCACAATACTGAGGCTCAGAAAGATTAGTTATTTTGCCTAAGGATGCATAATGGAGAAGTAAAGGAACTTAAAGCTAAGCCTCCAGGTTCAAGTCCAAGACTATGTGGGTCTCCTCCCAAGCTGCCGATGAGCATGTGACAAGAGAGGCTCTCGGTCACTGCTGGGGGTGAACCACTGGGCACAGCTCTCTTGGAAAGAAACCTGACAGCACATATCAAAAGACTTGTGATGGCTGCACCTTTGAACTAGCTATTCCACCTCGGGGACGTCAACCTAAAACACTGTCTGAGGTACACGAAATGCTCAGTGCACAGATGTAGACACCGTTCACTGCAGTGCCACTTATAACAGCAAAAAAACAAAACTGGAAATCTCCCAAATATTCAACTACAAGAGCCTGGTTAAATAAACACAAATCTACCCCATAAATACTATGTGACTATTTAAAATAGTGTGGATAAGGAGGCTGGTAAAGCAGGAGAAAATTCTAACATGGTTAGAATGCTACATGAAAAGGTTAGGATTCAAATTTTTATCAATGCCATCACAACTTAAATTGTAGCATATTCACACAATGCAACATCCCAGAGCCAAGAGGACAAATGATCTACAACTCTATGCAGCATTAACTATAACTCTCAGAAGCATAATGTTGAAAGAAAGAAGCCAGACATAGAAGAGCACCTACTATTTGATTCCTTTCACAGAAAGTGATCACATTCATAGGAGGTAAAAAAGATGGACAAAACTAACCCACCCGAAGCTGGAACAGTGGTTACCCTTGGTGGGGACGGGGAGGTCGGCACTGAATGAGGGCAGAGGGGGCTTCTGGGTCATGTTTTCTTTCTTGGCCCACGTACTGATTACCTGGGCGTGCTCCTTTTATTCAAATTCACCCCGCGGCAAGTATATATTATGTGCACTCTCATGCATGTGTGTTATATTTCCAGAGTTTTAAAACCACAGTCACAACTCCACAAAAACAAGCTGACTCTGAAAGTTAGGAAAAAGTAAGTCACAGAGTTCGTGGCGGTTATCTTTAGATGGTGAGACCACGGCAATTGTGTTGTCATCTTTCCCGTTCTGTCTATTTTCCAAATAATTCAATAATATGCACTTTATGGGGTAAGGCAAGTAAACAGTACTTAAACAAAACATTGGAAGAACTGTATGAGCATACCAGCAGTGTTGGAAGGCTCGTGTGTGTATGTGGTGTGTGTGTGTGTGTGTGTGTGTGTACAATGCATGTGGGTGTGTGCATGTGTGTGTGTGAGTGGTGCATGTGAGTATGCATGTGTATGAGTAACTGTGTATGTGTGTGTGTGTGCGTGTGTCTGTACAATGCATGTGGGTGTGTGCATGTGTGTGTGTGAGTGGTGCATGTGAGTATGCATGTGTATGAGTAACTGTGTATGTGTGTGCGTGTGTGCGTGTGTGTTTTACCAAAAGAAACATTACCCGTTGGGAGGAAGGGGGGTCGTTCTAAACACCACAAGAGCAAAGAGAATGTCGTCTCTCATCATCAAGGTTGTACTGGCTACAGGGAGACAGAGTTTAAATTTTTGTCGGAATCAATAAGGAAACACTAAAAATATATTCACAATAAAAAGTCTGAAACCACATACACAAAATATTGTGGATAGGTAGTTTTGGTGATTATTATTTTCTTCTTCCTAACTTCAGTTCTATTTTCTTAAGTAATGAAAATACACGTATTACCTGTGTCTGAATTACTCATCTGAAAAGGAGGATATCAACAGAACATTGAGTAATTGCAAGGATTAATAAGCCCTAAATAGTGTGAGCACACACTGATATAAACATACCTAAGAAATGATTTTTTCTTCTTCATCATATAGTCATCTTATTATATAAAATTTGCAAAGCTATCTTTAAGAGTATACAGGGAAAGCTTTTTCTTCCCAAAAACAATGGTTCCACTTCTCATGTCAACATTTCTAATTACTACTTTCCAAGTGGTTTTAGACACTAAACAAGTTAAAAGAAAGGTAGTTATTTTTCTAATTTTATTGTTCAATTATAGTTGATATTCACTAGTACTTCATATTAGTTTCAGGTGTAGATCTTAGTGATTAAACAATTCTATCATTTACAAAGTGAGAAAGGTAGCTATTTTAGGCAAACTTTCACTTTTACCTCATATTTAATGCTCTCTTAAAAAAGAAAACTTGCTTTTTCTACAGCAGACAGAAGAAAAGAGACAAAATTTAAGACCAAAAAATAAAGATAGATGATGGAAAAGAAGGAGAGGGAGGGAGAAAAAAAGGGGGAGAGGAGAGAGAAAGAGGAGAGGGATAGAGAAATGGAGGATAAATAGGTAGGGTGGTAATGGATGGACAGACAGGTAAATGGATGGGTAGATGGGTGAGTGGATGGATGGAAGAGTGGATGGATGGATGTGTGGATGGGTAGATGGGTGGGTGAATGGATGGATGGGTGGATGGATAGATGGATGGGTGGATGGATGGGTGGATGGGTGGGTGGATGGGTAGGTGGATGGATAGGTGAATGGATAGATGGATGGGTGGATGGATAGATGGATGGGTAGATGAGTGGGTGGATGGATAAAGACTGAAATTAAATGCCCAGAAAGGATCAGGACATCCAGATGCAGGAGAAGTCTCTTTCTCTGATGGATGTCTACAAGAACTCCCATTCCATGCATGGACTGACTTACCAGAGGGCGCCCAGCTCACTGTGAAAGTGGGAAGAGGCTGACAGAAGAAACTGAGATGACTCATTAAATAAGAACAACAGCATTAACAGTGGAGGTGGCTGTGGTGGTTGTAGTCAGGTACTGGGAGCAGCAGGCATAAGCATTTAAAGTGCTTAGCACTTTTTTGAAAGTGCTATATATTCTTTATCTGGCTAAGAGAAGTAAAGGTTGAAGATGTAATTAGGGCTGCTAATAAGTTGAGTTTAAGATAGTCTGTCCTTCATATCTAGTTTTAATACACTGGGGGGAGGGGGAGAGGCGGGAAGAATAAAACAAAAGAGAAAAACAGAGAGATGGCCATTTGAGAAGGACCCAGCCACATGCTGCTGGCTCGTAGATGGAAGGAGAGGCCAAGAGCTAAGGAAAACAGCTGTCTCTGTAAGTTAAAAAACACGAAGAAACAGATTCTTCCCTAGAGCCTCCAGAAAGAACTGCCCACCAACACCTTCGTACCATCCCAGTAAGACCCATGTCAGACTCCTGACCTCCAGAAATACCAGGTAACAAGTTTGTGTTGTTTTACATCACTAAGGTTGAGGTCATTTCTTATGGCAGTCAGAGAAAACTAATGCCCTCAGGCTATTTTTAAAAAATAATTTTATTACATAAGCAATAGGTGAACATGTTTCCTACTTTTAAAAAATGCAAGTATTCTGGACAAGGCTCCAGGCCCTGTGGGCTCTCAGCCTTGGCCCTTTCCCTTCTCGCTCCCCCTCCTACACAGGTAATCATTGCAATTAGGTGGGTGCACACTCGGTGGGCCTCCTGGTCTGCATTTCTTCACATAATATATATGTGCCCTGGGCACACTGTATGCAGATTCTTTCAGCAATTCCAGTCATGGAACAGTTAACACCCATCTCCCCAGGAAGGAAAACAGCGCACAAGCCCAACAACAGCAAAGGGATCACAGGCTCTGCCTGGGCTCCTAGGGGTGGAGGAAGTGACAGTTTGAGTACCTTTCACATACCTTCTGTCTCCCTCACAGTTATAAATCCTCCATGCTGGAGCTAGTGGCAGGAACTGAGTTCTCCAAGCCTGAATCTGTTAAGTATTTGCAGCTTAGAAGATCAAGAAAGGAATTTGTTTATATATATTGGGCCTGTGTTACCAAAAAAATTAGCCTTAGACATACAGGGAAGATGATCAATAGCAAAACAACCAGTCCCACCATGCTTTGCTACCAAGAGATAATGAATGACTGCAGAGCTGCCAGAAGTTGCTCAAACTACAACGGCCTCTCCCTTTTTATTTAACCCTCAGGAAGTCTGGTATATTTCACAAGTCTCTTATCTGCTCCCCAGGTCTTCTGGGAGACTGCCTGTTAATCAGAAATTAGGTCAGACTTTCAGAGCCCCTGGTTCATGGACATCTTCCCCAAAACCACATGCAGGTAGCTGGCCCTTGTACACACTCACTGTCCCTTTCTCTGGGGCTTCCTGAGTGTCCACTCTGATGTCACACCTGGCTCTTGTCTACAGTGAAGCAAGGGCACTCCTGCCCCCAGAGTTGGCTCAGTCTCCACTAGTGAGGTTCACTACACTCCAGAAATGTAACTGGGTTCTCTCAGGGGCTAAAACACTGGAAAGGGGTGGAGAGGGGCTGAGAGGGATGTGAGAGCATGAAAGGGGAGGGAAATGCCTTTCTCACCAGCCCTACTCTCCCCCACCCCATGGAGATAGCAACTACATTGAAATGTTGAACACACTTTTCCACTGTGACCGGCACACGGCACTCACCCCACACATGCCATGGGGAGTTGCAGTGTTAGGATGACTGCTATTATTATTACAGATTTGGGCCCACTTATCAGCTGTGATGGAAGTCCTTCTGATACACAGCCAAAGCCATCAATATGTGATTTTACCATGCTCTAAGGCATGAGAACAAATTAGCTCCACCAGGAATATGATCAGCATGTGTTTGTTATTCAGTGAAAAATTAATTATTTGATCAGTGAATATATGTGCTTGTGTGCATGCATGCGTGTGTGTGCACGTAGCAAATATGTGCCACATGGTTTGATATAGAGCTCAGAAGGATACTTTTCTAGAAAAGCCACAAACAATTTTAGTGGGTTCTATGTGTCATTTAGGGAAACTCATGAGTAGAGGGAAAGATATTAAATAAATGATCTTATGGAAAATGCTGTATTACTGTTGGACATGTGATCACTAAAAATAAAACCCACAACTAGATTTATAATGATGAGGTCAGGGGGTAGTTATAGATGATGATGATGATGATGATGGAGAAAGAGGAGGAAGACAGGGGATGGGGAGGAAGGGAAAGCAATGACAACAACCATGGTGCTCACAGCTGGGACAGTTACTGAATGCTCACTATTGCCAGACATTGTTTTCCCTCTTCTGTAGTCAATTTCTCTCTGCTCCCCTCTGATAAAAAAACAAACACTCACAATTGCACTGCGGGCCCACTTGGATAGTCCGAGATGATATCCCTATATCAAGATTCTTAAAGTGATCACATCTGTAAGTCTTTTTTGTCATATAAGGTAACATTCACAAGTACCACATTTCTCCATTCATTTACTCAACAAGTATTTATGGAACACCAGGCATCATGCTACCATTGAAGGAGCAGCAGTGAACCAGTATTTAGGTCCTTACCTTGTAAAAGGTACCTTTCATAGCACTCTCTGCTGACATTCTTTGAGTCAGGCCCTAGAAAACCATAGGACATAAGTCCCAATGAAATAAAGATAATGGCACAGGATAACAAAAAAAAATAGTTATTGATGGGTTTTTACCATGATCTGACAAAACATGATAGAACTGCCACAGGAAACTGGTTAGAAATGGGTCATGAATGAGAGAAAGCCTGGAAGCCTAACATGCAGAAATGAGTGGGCTATTCAAAGCCATACCATACAAGTGGGTTCACTGGGGACTGTGGGAAGAAGTGGGGTTCACTAAGAATTGTGGGAAGAGATGAAGTTCAATATAAATTGTTGGAACAAGTTGGGTTCACTAGGAATTGTGGGAAGAAGTGAAATTATCACTGGAAATTGTGGAAAGAAGTGAGGTTCACTAGAAATTGTAGGAAAAAGTCAAGTTCATTAGAAATTGTGAGAAGAAGTGAAGTTCATCACTGGAAATTGTGGGAAGAAGTGAGCTTCACTGGCAATTGTGGGAAGAAGTCAGGTTCAAGTTTCTTGGCCCTTTGATCTGGAATAAGAAATGCAACCTTCTGGCCAAATTTGGAAGCAAGTCCAACACACTCAAGTAACACTATAAATAGAATGAATAGTTGAAGATACAGGGGGCCTGACTTTGGGAAGGGTGCGTTGAACTCTAATGTAACTTTGGGGACTTCAATGGGTACCACAAGGCCAGATTCTGAAACAGCTATTGCCACAAAGGTAAGGAAGTCCTCAGCAGGGCCCTTACTGCCCGGCCTGCCAACACAACCAATGAAGCCACATCTGGAAAGAGCTGGACTCACCCTTCCAGAAACTTCTACCATAAAATGTCCAGGGATATAATGCATATTATTATTCTATAATGCATTTCCCAAAACCCTTCCTACCTCACATTTTCTTTTTGTCATTTGTTCCATGTTTGGATGAAGGTAGAAGAAAGAAGCCATTCATTCATTCATTCATTATAAATGTACTTAAGTTACAAAACCATAAATTATTAAAAGGTAATTCCTTTGGAAGACTTAGGTAGTGACACACAGATGCTTCTCTGTGGGCGGTGTCTATACATAAACACAGCTCGAACCAATTGTGGGTGTACCAGCAAAAGAAGATTGGCCATGCAAAGGACATCTGTATTAGGACTAGTCCCAATTGAAGGAGAGTAACTCTTCTTGGTGGTCCGACCACTTAACTTAAACAAAAAGAACTGAGCCAACTTTCATCAATGAGCCTTTCTTCCAACCAAAAAAAAAAAAGAAGAGAAAAATGAGAGTTGGCTACTGGTTATGGAGATGTGGTGCCACAAGGTTAATAATGATGGGTTTCAGGTCACTGGCAATTTCTCATTTCAAACTAACTTGAACCCTCAAGGGCTGATTGTTTAATGTGGCCTGCATGGCACCCACAATCCTTCTCGAACACCCACGTGGTGGCTGAGTGACATTCTGCCATTATATCATTACTAAAATTAAGAGAAGGGTTCTTCTTCCTTAAAATAAAAAAGTGCTCCTATGTTCAAACTCCCTGGGAGACCCGCAGACTTGTTCAGTTTCACAAGGACTGGAACTTGAATGGACTAGCAGTGACTTATAATCAGTTGATGGGACCTGGGCTCTTTCTTCTAGGGAGAACTGGAGAAGAAAAAAATTCTAAACATCCCTGCAATCATTCTGAGGACAGCTTTGCCTTCGGTAGTATCAGTCACTTTTTCCTGAATGTTCATTTCACTTCTAAATGACCCAAGGATTCATCTGAAGACTACATTTTTTTCCTCCTGGTATTGTAAGAGTAAGCTGGAGGGAAAGAAGAATAAATGAGTAAAGCTGCTTAAATTGGGGGAGGAAATGAGGTTCACTGGGGACTGTGGGAAGAGGTGAAGTTCAATATGAATTATGGGAACAAGTGGGGCTCACTAGGAATTGTGGGAAGACGTGAAGTCAATGACCGGAAATTGTGGGAAGAAGTCAGGTTCAAATTTCTTGACCATTTGATCTAGAGTAAGAAATGCAACCTTCTGGCCAAATTTGAAGGCAAGCCCAGCACATTCAAGTAACACTATAAAAAGAATGAATAGTTGAAGATACAAGGGGCCTGACTTTGGGAGGGTGCCTGAATGAACTCTAATATAACTTTGGGGACTTCAGTGGGTACCACAAGAAAACAATAGGGAGTGGTAGAGACTATGGAAAGCTAGAAACCGCATGCCCTTCTGACGCCTTTACTCAGTTCCAGCCACTGGTTACTTCTATTTACAATTTTCAAAACTAATGGAAAAGGCAGATTTTTATATAAAATCTCTCAATTTTTACATATACTTCAAGATTTTTTTTTTTTACTTTTTTGTTTAATTTACTAGAGGCCCAGTGCACAAAATTCATGCACAGGTAGGGTCTCTAGGCCTGGCTGGCAGTCAGGGCTGATCGGGGCCTTCCTTCCCCCGGCTGCCTTCTTCCAGGTGCCAGCTGCCGGCCAGGGTCATCCTTTGTTTTGTGCCGCCCCCCTGGTGGTCAGCACACGTCATAGTGAGCAGTCAAACTCCCAGTCTCCCGGTCGAACTCCCAAGGGGATAATTTGCATATTAGCCTTTTATTATATAGGATTGGGGTGACATTGGTTCATAAAATTATATAGGTTTCAGGTGTACAGTTCTATAATATATCATCTGTATATTATATTGTGTGTTCACCACTCCAAGGTATTTCAACAACGTTTAAAAGTCATTGAGTGGGCAAGACAAACATGTCTGCCAGTAGGCAATATCTACAAAGGCAGAGGGAAATCTCACTGTATTTTCTCCTCTGGACTAGACCAAGAAAAGGGTCAAAAGGGGAAGCAAAGGAGCAGGAGGAAAGTCTGGGAGTGGGAGGCTAGTCCTACAACTTTTGTAGTGATACATTTGCCTGTCAAATTTCATGACCCTGGGAGGATGATAAACATACTTAAAAACCTCATCTAATTTTAGATTAAGTTATTTTGACACACAAACCAAGTTGTGGGCATATCAGTGCCTTCTCTGTGACCTAAGCTGTGCCAAACATCCCCCTAAAGGAGGGAGAAGGAGGGCTCAGTTCTACCGCGCTGCACAGCATTTGTGAGGCAGAAAGGTGTGTTTGTCACCCGATGCCCTATGGTGCTCAGATGAGCCATCAGTGCCAAGAGGCAGTCCTGATCTACACTTTGTCTTCCTTGAACTCTAAACAGAGGCAAACAGCCCCGAGGTCTTGGAGGGTTTGGTTTCTTAACCTGAGGCTTGAGTCTTCCTTTCCACAACGGTTTGTCTTACTGTGTGTGGCACAGAGCCCAGGGCAGACTTATACTGCCTGAGATAAACACAGTGCACTCCCACAACCCTAATTAACAGATACTTTTTCTCTCCTCCCAAGTTTCACCAAAGAAAATCCTCCTTACGGTCAGTCTTAGCTGGGTGGAAGCTGAAGCCAGATTCACACACATACAACAGTATGTACAACAAATTAAGTTTCCAAGATAATACAAAAGTATTGAGAAATCAAGAAAAGCCTTTCTCCTGAGTAAGAAAATCCGTATCCACAGTCTTCAGACAGGAATCTTTCTCCTCAAAATATTCTATTTAAAACAGACTGAAAATATACCAAATGTTATGGGTGTACCTTGAATGATTGCAATCTGGTTGAAAATAAAAAGCGATGAGAGACATTTTTAGGATAACTTGATAAGTCTGGGTATGGATGACATATTATTTTACATTAGTGAATTATTATCAAATTCATAGACATGATAATAATAATAAATGTGATCATGTAGAACAATGTCTTTAGTTTTAGGAAATGACCACCAAAGTACTTAAGGCTCAAGTATGTAGATGGGTGGGTAGGGAGTGGATGGATGGATGAAAAAGTAAATGAACTAACAAAACATAGCAAAACCTCAGCATTGGTTGAATCTAGGTAGTGAGCATATGGTTGTTCATTGGAGTACTAACACATTATTTAAATTTTCTATGTGCTTTATAAAATTATCACAACAAAAATGTTCCTGTTATTTTCAGAACTTCAGTGTTTTAATTAACATTTTTAAAGATATATAGATGGCCAACAGGCATATGAAAAGATATTCAACATCACTGATTAATAGAGGAAGTCAAATCAGAACCACTGGACATCACTTTACACCAGTTAGAATAGCTATTATCGAAAAGAGAGGAGGTGGAGAAGAGGGACTCTCAAAAGCCTTGGTGAGATTGTAAGTTGATGCAGCCACTCAAAAACAATTAATAATAGAACTGCCATATGATCCAGTAATTCTTCTTCCGGGTATCTATCTAAAGAATATGAAAACACTAATTCAAAAAGATATATGTACCCTTATGGTCACTGCAACATTATTTATAATAGCCAAGATATGGAAACAATCTACATGTCCATTGATGGATGGATGTGTAAAGATGGGGTATATATGTATATATAATGGAATACTGCTTAGCCATAAAAAATATGTTTAAAAACATATCTTAGAAAGAAGTCGTATGTATAAAGCTGGAATAAAGTGAGAGTTACTCCAGTTAATAATGTAGAGAAGAGAGTCTGAGTTCTTCAGCCCAAGGATATTTCTCAGGACATCCCTAGAACACTAGGCCCACTCTTTCACCTGACTGAAAGGGAAACTGAGGTTCAGGGATGCTCAGTGACTCCCCCACAATCACACAGCAAGTTAATGGAAGATGAAGGCACCTGATAGATGCCAGGGTTCCTCTCTACAATATAATGCAGCACTGAGTTGATTGGCCTTGCCTGATTCATAGCTGACTGTCAGGATTGTAAAGGGCGCCTTAGCAGTTGACTTTCTCCTTTATTCTGTGTTCTTTGGAAATGATTTTCCTCGGAGTCACACACTTCAAATAAACATTCTCCTCTTTCCCATTCACCCAATACAGTCTTTATCACACTTTTGTAAAGGGCATTATTCTAGGCGCTTGGGAACATGTATAGACCTGCCGCATGGGGCCCCTGTCCTGAAAATAGACACCCTACAAGTTATGTACTGATATAAAGCACTAATCCCAAAGAGCTGTCCCCAAAACGGTCAACTTCTAGAAATGGTTTCCAGTCATTATATCTCAGTGACAGGAGAACAAATGTTATCTTGATGGTAAAGGATTTAAATTTATTGCATAGCTGAAAATGGTTAGAGAATTGAAATTATAAAGCAATGAATCATTTCCTGAAAAAGTCGAGATTGGTAGTAATGCCATTGCACAAAGAACTAATATTTAGAGATATGAGAAAGAAAGTTATGAAGACTCCCAGGAAATTAGTCCTAAATGTATATACTTTTTAGAAGATTAAAATATTTTTTTCAAAAGAAGAGAAAACTGAATAGATTTCATGATTACTGTTGGAAAAAATTAAAGCTGTCTCCTAACTTGCACTCATTTCCTTATATTTTGAGCACTGTCCTTTATAAGTAGTGCAACAATATGTATATCATTTTCATATACATGATAAAGCCGCACTAGGGCCAGGCCATGGAGACTTCCCTATCCCCTGGACCTTGTGAGATGGTTCCTGCCACAACTCACCACACAGCCACAGGGACAACTTGACCCCAATCTTCGCCCAAGTTCTTAGATCACAACCTTGATGACCTGCTTGATAAGAAACTGGATTTCCAGCCACAGCTCAAGAGACATAAAGAAACTAGGGCAACACTGTAAGCTGATTCTGTGTAGTCTGTATATTCAAGCCCAATTATTCATTCTCCTTGGTTACTTTTACAACTAAATGTAGGCAATCAGTGTTCGCTACACTCAAGCAATGGAGACCATATGTATACCTAAAACTCTGATGGTGAGAAGGTGTCAGGCATCACGGAAGGGAAAGCATGCTCTTGGGATACAGAATAAGAAGGTGGCTTTCAGGTTCTATCAACGGTGCCACATAATACAGCCACTTTGTGTCACTTACTGAGCTTCACCTTGGCTTTCAAAATCCTCTAGGCAACAGCCTGTCTCTCTAAGAGTCATTCTTCTAGGTCCTGGGGATACTGATAAGAATATGGCCCCATCCCAGGTCGTGGAGACTGTTAACCTAATCTCAGAATATTTGCCCACATACCTCCCAGGGTCCTGTCCAACCAGAATCTTGGCTTCAACATAGGTCTTTTTTCTCCAGTTTAAACCTTTTTCAAAAGGGGGAAGGGGTAATGGAGAAAGAGAAGGAGGTAATAAGAAGGAAGAGTAAGAAGAGGAGGAAGAGGAGGAGGAGGAGGAGATGGAGGAGGAGGAGCTCCCCTCTCCCTTCCTCTCTGAAATCAATAAAAATGGAGGAGGAGGAGGAAGAGGAGGAGGAGGAGGAGGAGGAAGGGGAGGAGAAGTGTTGCAGTGTAGCAAAAATAGAAGCTAACGGTATTGACTACTATGTCATAGAGACAGCCAAACAAATTGCATGCATTGTCTTGTATAATTCTCACAAGCTCGAAGGCAGAGATTGTTAATCCCATTTTATAGGTGAGAAAACTGAGGCTCATAAAGATTAAGCAATTTGCCCCAGATCACAAAGGCAGTAAGGGGCAGAGCCAGGATTCACACCTAAGTCAATCCCAATCTGGGACTCAGAAGTCTTATCTCTCCAACATGTGTCCCTCCCTGACATTCTTACTGCCTGAAAGGCCTCTTCTCATCTCTCAGCTCAACATCCTGCCGAGGCCTCACAGCCCAGCTCTGGGAGCCATTTACACTCATCCCATGAGGAAATGATGGCTCTTTCTCCAGAGCCCCCCGAGCTTCCTTGTACCTTGTTTGAGGCCTTTAAAACAAGGATCTTATTCTCCAGTTAAACTGTAAGGGCAGGCATCATGACTTTCATCCCCCCTCCCATAGGCACCCAGTTCATCAATGATAATAATAAATAACAAATATGCCACACTGTGTCAGTCCAATAGTCCATTTCCGATAGAGGTATTAAGCCATGGTTTGTGGGAGGACTGAACTTTTCAGGAGATACACACACACACACACACACACACACACACACACACACACACACACTGCAATTGTTCCATAAACATTTATTCACTCCATAACAGGTCGAATTTCCTCAGACTCCAGCAGTCAACATGAAATGATCAGATTGCCTCTTAGAAGGAAACTAAATGGCCTCTCTTTCTGGCATCAAATAGAAATCGCTTCTTAGTAAGGTCCTACAAACGGCAGACTTCAGGTGCTCCTTCCAAGTTCTCCACCCAGAGTCGCGGGAGATGCTGTTGGAAGGCTCCCTGCGCAAGGCCATAATTACCAGAAAGTGGAAAAACCTGAGGAATACAGGGGCCCTGGAACAGGGTTCAAGGAGTGAGGGCAACTGTTGATCCATGGAAAGATCAAAGCTAGGCAGAAACCATGCTTGGGTTTACACAGCTGCACGCTCCATGTGAGAGCCATAAAACACACACGATCTGGACAGGAGGGAAAGGCCTTGTGAGTGGGCGTGTGTGGGTGTCAGTGAGTCCCCGGGACATCAAATGCACCAGAAGGCCAGTGAGCCGCCTCACTCCTGGGCTAGAAAAAGAAGCCTGTACGCTTTCCAATCGAGGACATATTTGTATTGGGCCAAAAGTTCCACCCATTCCACCTTCTAAAACATAATAACAAAGAGGAAAGAGAATCATTACTAATGTGGAAAAAAAAGTTCGTGAGTTTAATCAACACCACCAACAAGATGGTGAGTTGGTCAACTCTTTTTCTTTAAATTTTTGTATTGATTTTAGAGAGGAAGGGAGAGGAATAAAGATAGAAACATCAATGATGAGAATCATTGACTGGCGGCCTCCTGCACGCCCCACACTAGAGATGGAGCCCACAACCTGAGCATGTGCCCTGACCAGGAATCGAACAGTGACCTCTTGGTTCATGGGTCGGCACTCAATCACTGAGCCACACTGGCTGGGCAAATTGGTCAACAATTAATACCCTGGGATGAGAAACTCTCTGGCCCAGCTCGTCTTGGTTAGCTGCTGCTACAACATCTGAACAAGACCCAGGGCTCTCAACACTCCTTTAGGTGAATAAATTCCTAAACGAAATAATAACAAAGCCATATGTTACCATATTTTTAGATACGAATTGCTGTACAATGCACAAACACAACAGCAGCTCCCTGCTACCATTTGGATTCATTAAAAATAAAATCATCTCATAAGCCTGCAAATGTAGATTTTTTTATTTTTTGCCTTACAAAACTTTCATATTTCCCCTGTGTACAAAAGTATAATTTCTTTATGTGGTTGTTCTCAATGCCTTGAACTTGATATACATGTAATATTAGGAAATGAAAATAATATATATGTGAATTTCTTGTTTCGTGTATTAGAAAACAATATGATTTGCTCATTAAAGGCGCCAATATAAATGCTATAAACCATGAAATTACCTTTGAGCCCTTCCTGAATAACCAGTTCACAAACAAATGATCCATGCAAAAAAGGCAAGGGGAGATTACAATAATAAGACTAAGTTACATTTTCATTCCAGGATTTTTTTTTTAATGTAGAAAAGTATTATTACCGCAAAACCAATGTCTGCAGCAGGTACACTCAATTTTATAGGAAACACTGAACAATACAGGTAGATTAGACAACATAAGTGCAAAACGCGGTTTTGCATATTTTCCAAATGTGATGCAGTGCTCAAAGGTACAACAAATTATCTCAATAAAAGAATCTCACTTTTGCTTTTCTCACTTCAAAGGGCTACTTTAAAGCCATGATGGCAAAAACCTTCTACCCAAATAACTTTGTTTGGGTTTTTTTTGTTTTTTTCATACTCAAAATGTAAGATCCTACTCTACTAATGACTGAAAGAAGTTGTAGATGGCAGGAATTTGACCAAGGGTGTGAATACTCTCAAACTGAAATTAGCAAAGCCCTTAGTCCAGAGTGATCCCTAACCAGCATCATCCACATCACCTGGGAAATGACTGGAAAAGTAGGCTTTTGGGCCCCCACTCCAGACATTCCGAAATCAGAACCTCTGGAGGTGACGGCACATGAGGTGTGGTCTGATAAGCCCTTTAGGGGTCCTGTGCATGTTCAAGTTTGAGAACCAGTGCCTTAGTCTGTTAAAAGAAAGAACCAGGGTTGGAGATAATGAGCTTGTCTCCTCTAAGATCCTGCACAGAATCCCAATGGTTCCTCCATACTGCTCTACAATTCTTCAATATCCCGTTCCTCTATCCAAATATTAAATCCAAGCCAATTGCTCTGCACATTCCTGTCTGAATTAATCCCGGCCACTATTTCTACTCCACCATATCTCCTCTGTCAAACAGTAGAGCATATGACTTGAGCCAAAATAATCTGAGATGAGACTCCTGAATTTTCTCCAGGTTAGATCCCAACAATACTGTGAAACAGGCCGGGGTGAGCGCATCCTGGGCAGGGAATGGTCCGCACTTCTGAGCAGGACCTACGGGGGATTTAAGGCCTTCCTGTGAGAGCCCGAGTGGAAAGCCACATGTCTCCTTTGAGCCAGATCTTGTTCTTGAATCATTCATTCATTCATTCGTTTTGTGTATTTGATTAGTGAGTCACTCACAAAGTCATGAAACAAACACTGCTCGAGCTCTTATTCTTTTTGGTTTTGCTTCATGGTGGGGACACAACGTTGTATTAGACCATCCCAACCTTAGTGGAGCTCACAGTCTATTGGGAGACACACATATGCAAGTCATTAGTTATAATACAATGAGGTAAGTACAAAATGGAAACCCACATAAGGAACATAAAGAATGAATGACTGAGGGACTATTTTTTTGGTGGGCCTGAGTCAGTTACACACATCAGAATTGAATCTTAAAGAATGAGTAGAAGCCATCAAGGTTAGAAGCGGGACCATGAGTGGGTTCAAGCCAGTTGTGGACCATGAATAACACTAATGAGAGGATGGGCTTCCTAACTGCGAGCTCTTTAAGGGAAGAAGTCACTCAGAATCCTCGTGTCCCCAACCCCAGCACCTGGCTTGGCACAGAGATGTGAGTGAAGTCCAGAAAAGACCAAACTAGACAAGTGGTAAGGAACTCATCAAAGGAAGTCAGCTCCTGAGACAGGAGGACACTTAAGGCTCCATCTGAGGGATTCAGACAAGGAGAAAGGGGAGATAATTTCCTCCAGGATCAGCAGGGGCATAGAAGGCAGAACAACAGGACTCTGTGGGGAGCCAAGTGCTGAGCATGCAAGGACCCTAAAGAATATGTCAATCACCTTTTAGGGGGGTACCAGTGAAAACAAAGGCTCTTTTAAGCCTGGATGAGGTCCTGCCAGAATTGAGCAGACCCGCTGGAGTAGAGAGAACCTACTTAAAGGCGTCTGCCCTATAACATACCTCATAATTTTCCCACCAGTCTGGGAGGGAGAAAGGACACGCAACTGTCCTACTCCTGCTCAGAGGAGGGAGAAGACAACTGACCCACAGATCACAGAACCACTGTAAGACAGAGGGAAGAGAGAAAGGAGGGAAGGGAGGACACGCAACCCAGCAAGGTGGTGTTAGCTGACACATGAAACACACAAGGGGCAGAAGGGACCATTTCTCTAGACTTCTGTTTCCAAAGAAGCCTGGACTCAGTTACAAAACATGACAGGAGAGAGAGTAAGAACAACAAACCTTTCTGGTCTGCTTATTGTACAGCAGACAGCTCCCTGGGTGACTGCCCAACGTCCCCCTTTTTAATCTTTGCAGCAACACAAAGAGGTAGGTGTGAGAGCCTCATTTTGCTGCTGAGTTAACTAACGTAGTGGCTCAAAGAGGTAGGTTACTTGCCTGAAGCCACACAGCTACTAAGCAGGGGAAGCAAGGTTGAACACTGCAGTCTGACTCCTTAGTCCAGCGTGGACCCAGTCTCAGTTAGAAGGACGAAAGGCTAGATACCTGGAGGATGAGGTGGCTGGCAGGCCAGGCCAGGAGCAGGGGATGAGCAAGAAATGGCGACTTTACCAGAGTGTGCCCATGGGGTGATGCTGGGGAGGGTGTCTTCAGGAGGCTCTAAAATTTTCTAACATTTTGGCAGAAAACCTCTGGCCAACATCACTGGCCTACAGACGCTGAATTGGAATCCTCATCATTTCCTAACCCATCCTTGAAAACCTTACAAAGTATTTTGATGAAGTGCACATTCAGCCGTACCACTGATAATCTGTCTGCATTCATCTGGTTCCTCTATGAACCCCTTCCAATACTTTAGGGTGAGGGCAGAACATTTAAACTTAATGGAATTTCCTGCCGTATTTTTGTGGTGCCAGAATTGCTCCATCATGTAAATAAATTTTGGGGAACTTTTCTTCTTCCTTTTTTGAAGGATATAGAACATAATCTTTTCGGTATATCCTAATTTTTTAAGTATTCTCAGTCCAAAAAATAATCTGGGCCATATAAATACTGCATGTGAATGTCATATGGGTTTATATGCCTAGCTATAAGAAAAATACTTGGCTCTGTTATTTTCTTAAAACTGCTGTGTTGTTATTGCCATTTTTATTGGGTTAATTAAAAGACCATAAAATCAATTCAAACATGTTTGGTAACAGATTTTCAAATTTTATAACTGTGTTCATTTGTTGGGACAAAAATAAGAAAATGACAGACATCTCTGTACTCATAGCTTTGGTGTGATCGTTTGTTCATTCATTCATTCACTCATTCATTCATCCAACCCCCTACTATGGGCCGGATGTAAAAGCACTTTGAAAAGTGCTCTGGAGTGAAAGCACTGAAACAAGGGTAACTCCTGTCCTGAAACAAGGGTAACTGGCACGGCCAGTCTGATGGGAGACAGGAAATAAAGGTCATCGTACAGGTCAGGTGGCACACTTTTCCCATAAAGGACCAGAGTGAGCACGCTCAGTCTTGAGGGCCACAGAGGCACTGCTGCCACGGCTGAACATGGCCTTTACAACATGCAAGCAGCCACGGACAATGCATACAGATGGAGCGGCATGTTCCAATGAAACTTAATTATGGGTATTATAATTTGAATTTCACATATCTTCATGTGTTATGAAATACTGTGCTTCTTTCTAAAAATGTTTAAGCCATCCTCAGCTCACAGGTCATATAAAAGCAGGGGTTTATAGACCCTGTTTATACTGTTACATGAGGAAAGACACCATGGTATGGCTGAACCAGTATCCAGAGAGAAGGTGCTGGATGCCCTGCTGGTGAGGCTCGCTGGTTGAGCATTGGCCTATGAACCGGGAGGTCACAATTCGAATCCTGGTCTGGGCACATGCCTGGGTTGCAGGCTCATTCCCCAGTGTGGGGGCGTGGGGCAATGGGGCGTGCAGGAGGCAGCTGATCCATGATTCTCTCTCATCATAGATATTGATAGCTCTCTCTCCCTGTCCCTTTCTCTCGAACTCAATAAAAATATATTTATTAAAAAAAAAAAAAGGAGGATGTTGGAATTCTTGGCTGATGAGTCCAGGGGGGGGCCACCAGGACAATGTCAATCCAAAAGACACGGCTAAAGAATAGAAAAGAGAATTCCCTGCTTCAGCTGCTGGCCATCGACCTCTCTGCTCATTTCGGAGGTGGCTTCCTGCCGAGTTTCAAGCAGTGGTCTTTGGTGACGCTCCATGCTCCCCGGTGGCCTTGGCAATTGGTTCCAAACTTGATAAAGTGCTAATTTTGCTTTTTACAGTTGTTGTTTAACATTGAAAAGAAGCCAAGCCAACCCTCTTTGAAAATCTTAAGAAACGTTAACCCACAGATTGAAACCTGGGAATCCAAGTTATAACCAGAAGGCAATTTTCATGGTCAATGTCTGAAGCTATCCAAACAGCGGTCTCCGACGGAAATAATGAGAAGCCTCTGTGTTGTTCCTACATTCCTGGTCCGGCCTCGCTTGCTGAATGTCAGCCCCCAGCCAGCTCCGTTATAATGGCAGGCTCATAAT
This sequence comes from Myotis davidii, assembly GCF_000327345.1. Lineage (NCBI taxonomy): Eukaryota > Metazoa > Chordata > Mammalia > Chiroptera > Vespertilionidae > Myotis > Myotis davidii. The sequence continues at coordinate 1,253,657 of NW_006284336.1, read as the reverse complement.
GGAGTGCATGCGAGTGGCCTTCGGTGGGCAAATGTTCAAGCACATTAAGGTTTTAATATAATTATAATTATAGAACATGTTCAACCAATTAACCACAAATATGCTGTTTATCTGAAAAGCTGCCAACACTGTGAACTGCAGTCAAAATAACATTAGGCTGTGGTCCTTAAGCAAAGAATACACACTGAATCAAAAGCGAGATCAGAAGGAAAAGGCCAAAGTAAATATTTTCTCTGATATTTTATGAATATTTCCTCAAATGCCAGGTTAAATTATGTAATCTCAACTTCCCATATATTTACTTGATGGAATCAGATTGAGCTCATAACACTGTTGAAAAACATCATAAACCAGAGAGAGAGAGGTACTTGGTAAGTCTTAGCAGTCAAACTCCCCTAATGCAAACCTTAGTATAATATAAATAAGAAATGGCAATTAGAACAAGTCATATTTTTAAGGCATTCAAAAACTTCTCATTATTCCTTATATCTTTCTGAGTTGCAGCCTATAGGAGTTGAAGCAAAATTAAACTTTGCCTTAGCAACTAAATACTATAAGCCTTCTCATAACTTTCCCCTAAGAAAGAATTAAAAAAAAAATCCTAGTTGTACAATTTGTATATACACAATTTGCACTGCTGTAAAAGCATATTTTGAAAAGTGCTCCCTAAATAATTAAGCTATTCCTTTTACCATACTTCCTATATTACAGAAGTCATTTTCCCACCAAGAATCAATAAGTCATTCCTCACGTCACTCATTTTTCTCCATTTAACAGAATGGACTAAAGTCCAGCACTGCAAGTTACATTACCTTTGAATTATGTGTGTAATTTAAAATTCAAAGTACTACACTAAGGAGCTTTTTAGACTGACCACTCTCCACTCTCTTCATAAATACGGCCCCTCGCAGACCCTTCTGACAGATTTACCGAACAACAGGAGTTTGAAACAGTTACGGCTGTGAGCCCTGCAGGAAGGCCGCTCTCTGTAACAATGCCCCACAACCAGGCTCTTCTCAGAGGAAGCACAAAGCAAGGGGCCATACATCACTCACCAGGAAACGGCGCGAGGTTTATAGATTCATGGTAACGCTGTTCTAAAGCATCTTAACTTTAATTACAAATAAACACGAGGGCAGATATTGACGTCAGTTCTGAGTGCTCCCTAAGTAAAAGCTGCCAGTATGATGTTTGATTGACCAAACCCAAGGCCTCTGATAAAATTTCAGACGTACAACCCAAAGCCGGTGTGTCCTAAAGAGACTCTTTTCATCTGTCAAACACATCACGGGGAGAGGGGAAAAAAGAACATCGGGAGATATATAAATGGAAATGTGTTTCAGCATGCGTGTGCAACAATCACATTTTAAAGAATTACTGTAATAAAAGTGACTTTATATACCTGGAACAGAATTCATGGGTTGATATGCTTCTGATTATGAGTGAAATACAACTACCCCATTCTGCAGGAAAATAAAAATAAAGTGACTATTAGAAATGTCAATGGATATTCTTAAATTTCTGATGTACTGACTATGCTGTAGGTTGACAAAACTTTAAAACAACACCTGTCAAGGAAATAGCATTTCTTTCAATTGCCCATATTATTTGAATCAGCGTCTCCTCAAAAAGAAACAGACCCTAGTAGGTAGAATAAAAGTAAATGAGACGTGGTAACACTATTTTCAAATATTGGGTATTTAGGAAGTAGAACAGTAGGTTTGATTTCAGAACTGGGGTGCAGGTATAAACTTGGATCTCTTATGCTGCCTTTTGTCCCTGAGGTGACTCGTTTACCTTCCCAGGAATTTGGGGGTTTTCCTGTCATATGTCACCTGTCAGACTAGGACAATGGAATCTGTTCTTGAGGAAAACACCACCCCGGATCCCCAAGGTGAATGGTTTCTCAGGACCATTTCGTTCGTTCCCACTGCCCTGTAGCCTAGTCAGCTTTTGTTTTTTTCCCCCCTTTTTCTCCTTAGTAAGTAATTCCGGTAACTGTACACTTTCCCTGATGTGGAACAATCTTAGGCCACTGGAGCCTCACTAAATCACTCTAGGACGTGCCTTCTTTGGGTCATCAAAAATCAACTCTCCTTGCCTAGGTTTTATTCTTGCCAACTTGGCATTCCCAAGACAAATCACTTAAAAACGCCATAAAAATCATTAGCTCCCAGTTCTTCAACATGAACATCAGCATTGCCTGAAGCGGGGAAAGAAACAGACTGCCAAAGTCACCCTGCCAGCACCAGGTAGAGCATCCGCTTCCAGCGCCGGTACCCAGCTCGCCTTCAGCCGGGGCTGCCGACATCCACTCAGCCCCGCACCCTGACCCTCCCACCAGCTGCCGAGGCGCCTGGTGCTAACTGAGATTTTGTGAGGAAAGCAAAACCTTCCTGCTGGGTGTTAGTTTTGCATGGCAACACTCAACAATCTCAAATTGTGAGACCCGGAGGATAATTTTTTTCCTTCCTAGCCCCAAATGACTTTTTGTTTCCTTCCCAAACTTGTAAGGATTTCTTCCCACTTGAAAAATGCAGCAACCCCTACCCGACTGAGGGGTTCCTGCTGGTAAATCACTAAATCTGAGCAACTGGGAAAATGATAGTTGCCTGTAAGTTATGGTCCAATGTGGTAACTTCAAATAAAAGGAAATTTCATCAGAAGCAACTGATGCTCTGAGAACTTTCTCCAGAAGGACCGCATCCAGGGAAGTAGCCCTAGTGATTAAGGGGAGATGCTGCAAAGAACTGGGCTCCTCCAGGAAAATAAGAGTCGATATAACTGTCCTGGCAATAATATCATGATGCGGTAGTGTGCATTGTCAATAAAGGATGGGAAAGAAACATATTCCCCTCCTTTGGAAAAATAAAAAAAACACTGCACTGTAAACAGGCTTGTTCTTTCCAAGTGCATTTTATTAAAATGACAACCACAGCAACACCACCTCAACAAAAATCAGCCAACCTACAGCAAACTGCTATGACTACAGGTAATGTTACTTCTATTGCCATGAGGTGTGGGCACTCATTGGGACCTCTCAGACATTCCCCTGAGTCATTTGTCCTATAACTCAGTGATGAATTTCATATATGTATGTGCTGCTAAAAAAAAAAAAAAAGTAAACTCATAAATAATTCAACCCAGGGTCTCCAGCCAACTGACCATATATTGTTCATGTTTCACCTGCCATATTAAGTATAATTTCAAAAGTATTTCAATTTCTTTTCATTTAAAAGCCCAGGCTGTTATTAGAGGTGACGTACACAGTGTCTTGAATACAGTAGGCATTTGAGAAATGATTGCTTAAAATGCACAGCTAAAAAAAATAATCACTAGGAATGTCTAAATTATGGGGTGGGCGGAGGAGCTCGTTAACTCTGAGAGCAATGCTGTGATGTCTCTCTAACACTGCTCATTATAAAAATCTCTATTGGGTGACATAAGGAAAAGGAGAGAAATAGCATCAGCTCAAACTTGGGAAAATGAGGCTGCACCAGTGTCTTTCCAGTCTTTAAAACTATTACGTCACTGTAACACTTGTTTTCATGCCTTTGTGGATAATTATTATGTAATCAGCATTAAAATAAAAAATAGGAAAAATAAGGTTAGAAACCTAGTCCAGTGAATTTATCAAATACAGTCTAATCTTTAGGCGCAAAGATCTGACTTGGTAAGTCAGCATCAGAGGAGAGGGCCTCCTTGAGCCGGTCTCTGCCTTATCATCACCTGTAGTGTAACTGATCCAGCCCTTGCTAAGCCACAGGAAAATGGAGCACTCTTATAGCCCTTACCCTGCTTTAGCCACAAAACCGAGAAAGAGAACAACAGTCATGTGACATCTAAGAGGTACACATACTGTTGTTTTGTTAGATGGTGATAACCCAGTTCCTTTTGAAATAAATCTCTCTCTAGACCAGTGATTTTCAACCGGTGTGTTGTGATGTGCTATAGGAATTTTTTAAAACATGTAATACTTGAAAATAGCTGCTCTAGCCAGTGGTTGGCAAACTGCGGCTCACGAGCCACATGCGGCACTTTGGCCCCTTGAGTGTGGCTCTTCCACAAAATACCGACTTCTGCGCATGGGCCACGAAGTTTCAATCGCACTGTACACGCGTGCCCGCACGTGGTATTTTGTGGAAGAGCCACACTCAAGGGGCTAAAGAGCCGCATGTGGCTCGCGAGCCGCAGTTTGCGGACTTCTGGTCTAGACTATTGGTGGGTCAAAGTTATGGATATTGTTTCTGCTCTAGAAGATACAATTTTCTATTGGCTAATACTCAAAGGATTCAAAACTAGGTGATACCTAGTTAAAACCATGCTCTAAACACTTTAGCTAATTGTCATCACAACAGATATTAAGATTTAAGGAGAGTCATATATTGCTTGGGCCAATGATATTCAACCTTTTCTATCTCATGGCACACATAAACTAATTCCTAAATTCTGCAGCACACCAAAAAATATATGTTTTACTGATCTGACCAAAAAAATAGGTATAATTTTGATTCAGTCACACCGGATGGCTATTGTTGTGTTGGCTGTCGTCATATTTTTATTTGACAACCTAAGGGAAAAGAGGTCAGTGCCCCTGACTAAACAGTCAGGTATTGCATGTTTTAAAAATTCTTGTGGCCGAAACCGGTTTGGCTCAGTGGATAGAGCGTCGGCCTGCGGACTAAAAGGTCCCAGGTTCGATTCCGGTCAAGGGCATGTACCTTGGTTGCGGGCACATCCCCAGTGGGGAGTGTGCAGGAGGCAGCTGGTCGATGATTCTCTCTCATCGATGTTTCTGACTCTCTATCTCTCTCCTTTCCTCTCTGTAAAAACTCAATAAAATATATTTAAAAAAAAAAATTCTTGTGACACACAGGTTGAAAAATCACTGGCTTACGCAATTAGAAATGAGTATGTTTAAGTTAAAAAAGAAAAAGAAAAACAGAAAAGTTAAGCCATATGAAGAATCAAGCATCATTCTCCAAAAGAGAGAAATTTATTTTATTTTCCTTATGGAGTCCATTACCAGTTCCTATATGTTTTCAAAATTTCAATGTTTCTTTGAATG
>NW_006284336.1:1234430-1248550 GCF_000327345.1 Myotis davidii | reverse complement strand
GCAGGCCTACCATACCTCGTTCTGTTACATTACCAAGTGGCTGACTGCATCCCAGTGATTAGAAAGAAAACACCGAGCAGGACCCTGGTGGCATAAGAGGATGGGTGTCCAACAGGACAAGGAGCCATAAAATAAGACAGGTTTTCTAACAATAATAACAAAAGGTAAGGAAACTATAAAATTTATTTCAAAATCTGGAGAGTTTTATTTTTAAAAAAAAGGAGACATTAATTATGAACATCTTGAGTGGTGAGGGTCACAAAGTCGATACAGCTTAAACTTTTCTATGACACTCACATAGTTATATTTATAATGGTCTAATTGGTATGCAGTATGTAATTAAGCTGTTCACTGACTCGTTTTGTTTTGCTATTTCCTTTTAGTTTTAAAAGTGTGCCCAAATATATTGCTTATAGATCATACCAAAAGAATGCATCCATTAAAAACCACAGTCATGTTTCATTTCGGCGGGGGGAAGGGGGAGAACAAGTTCTGAAATCCAACTTTCACATTTTACTTAATTACAAACAAAGACATAATGCATTATTTTTTCTGTATCCACAAGAGACAGGCAGACTAATTTTTATTGCATGTTAAGTTTTCAGTGGATCACAATATTATTAAGCTTTAAATCAGAGGACTGGTTCCCTCAGCTAAGCCTAACAATACGAGAAAGTAAAAGGGGATGGGGGGGGGGAGAAAAACCACCTCATCTGGGGCTGTAATATTTGCTGAAAAAAATCTACTTCAAAACATTAATCAAATTTTTCGCCTACTGGGCAACCATATGGTATAGCAGCATGTGAATCTCACAAACTTGCTGATCTCCTGTAACTGGGTGCAATTAATTACGCTGGCTGCATCCATCTCTTGGAGTTTCGCCTTGTGAAAAAAGTATTTATTGCAACAGCTTTTACAAAACAAGGGAATGAAAATCACAATTGATTAATGAGCTGAATGGAAATATTTCCGTTAGCAGATTTTTAAAATGAATAAGGATTAATACCTTGGGTGGAAATGAACACACGTGGAGCTCTCCTGGTACTTTCTGGACCCCCAGAAAGGTGGAGGGAGAGCGGGAAGGTGCTGGGAGCTCTCACATGCATAATTCACTAGCAGGCTTCAGAACACAAGTAATAAAGCCCTAAACTGGTGCAGTAATAAAGAGGTTGGCTTTACAAGACACTATCCTGGGAGACAAAAAGCTTGTTCTTTGATTTGGAAACACAGATATTAAATACTCAGTGGGTGAGGAGCATTGCAGGCCTGACAAAGGAGGGAAAGGAAAGTGGCTCTTAGAAGGAAGCAATGGACTTTACCCTTAGCCATTTGGGCCCAAGGATTGCTGCATAGATGGTCCGATGATCCCTTTAAGACTCCTTCGTAAATATGAGCAGCGCAGCGGAGAATAAGTCAGAATGGTAACACTGTCCTCACCTGCTTGCTAAAGGTACAAGCAATGCACAACTGCAACACCTTTCCCCACTGGTGTTCAGCCCTCATGCATTTGACTTTTCCTAACAGTCAGACCCTTTCCGGTTGCTCAACCATCGCTCCTGACCTCCAGGAGCTGGCTTCTTGATATGCATGGGGGTCACAGTCCTTCTCGGGCTGGGGGGCTTCCAGACAAGCAGAAGAAGCCACACTCTGCCCCTTTGCAGATTGCCCTCAGGGCTGAGACCACCTACGCGAGGCAAGTGTTAGTAACATCTTCACTAACATCCTTATTTCAGGATGATCAGTACCATTGTCTCTAAACCGGCGGTTCTCAACCTGTGGGTGACGACCCCTTTGGGGGTCGAACGACCCTTTCACGGGGGTCACCTAAGACCATCGGAAAACACATATAATTACATATTGTTTTTGTGATTAATCACTATGCTTTCATTATGTTCAATTTGTAACAATGAAAATACATCCTGCATTATCAGGTATTTACATTATGATTCATAACAGTAGCAAAATTACAGTTATGAACTAGCAATAAAAATAATTTTATGGTTGGGGGTCACCACAACATGAGGAACTGTATTAAAGGGTCGTGGCATTAGGAAGGTTGAGAACCACTGCTCTAAACAGGCAGCAGAGACTGGTCCCAATATTCGCCATTTGTTAAATACTTACCTTGAGAAAACAGACCAAATACTAAACATAAGCAGAAGAAATATATTAAGTTAGAGAGATCAAATATTGTATCACTTTTATAATCAATAAAGGAAAAAGCTATGAAGACCAAACTGTGTAATTCAACTCTTATGCCACGCTTTTTCTTTACTGTGTCTACTGTACTTAAACTTTTACCACAAAATTCTGCAAAGAACGTCGTTAAAGAGAATTTACTCTCGTTTTATTAATTTCCACCTGGTGTGTGTGGCCAACATGGCGCTTTCTCTACCAGTCTTGTTTGTTTATGTGTTTGCTTGTTTTGTGAAAATGTCCAGAGGAGACAAAATCTTCTGCAATTGGCTGAAAAATGAGAGCTCCCAGGAAAAGAGGAGTGAAATTTTACAAAGCAATGGGTTAGTCAGCAGTATTTTAAAGGATGATATTTCATCACCAACTACTGATTCCATATGTGTTCTACGCTTATATTAACATATATGTTTAGAAATTTTGATGTCGCAGGAGGGGAAAATGTGCCCTCCAACGCAGCAAGCAGGACTAGATGGCTAAGAGATTCTGAAGGCCACCACTTAGGAGAACTTCATAAGTGGCATTTAAGTCAGAGCCACTTTATAATTCAAAGAATCATCCAGTAAAAAGTAGTAAGAGGTTACTGAGAAAATGTACTTGGCTTCTGGAAGGAAAAAATACACAGCCTAATGGGAACTGGCTTGTCCAACTCCTTAAACCAGTGACCCTAAAATGTACACCACTCCCGGCCATCACCTCTCGGTTGATCTCTAAAGCCCTCCTACCTGCAATGGTTGTTGGCTTAAAAGTTTAAAGAGCTAACAAAATGTTTTAACGAGATACAAATCTCAGAGATCATTAATCAATATGTTCAATGTTATTTGTGATAATTCATCATGACATGATATTAATGGGTTACTGCACCCTTCAGAGGTGAGATTAATGCAAATGAGCCGCCACAATTAACTTTACTGCTCCCAACTCACAGGAATGGACAGATGATTATAAATGACAACTATATGTCAATTACAATATCCAATAAAGTGAAGCTTAGAGAACAATCCATCTCCTTTTATTGCTCTTCCTTGACGTAGCTGAATTTAGCTCAACCCACTGTTGTCACAATGTAGCCATCCTTTGGGGGGAGGGGAAAGGGTTATACTCTTCTTTTTTTTCTTTTTAAAATATTTTCAATATCTTAAAAAGTGCTTCCAAAATGTCCATGTAAATACATTTTCTAAAGGAGGAGAGCCGCAGGAAACCAGGAATAAATGTCACATTCATTCTACATGAGTTAAACAAAACTGTATCCATTTTCAAATAGTAGCAGCAAGGCCAGCGAGGAAACAACCTACCCAGCTGTGCATAATATATTTACTCAATTAAAAAAAAGGAAGACATTAGCTCAGCATCCTGAAAAGCCTTGAGTTTCACTAAACAAAAGTTATTGGAGGATCACTGTGGAAGTAAATAGGTCAGAAAGTGGAAAGGCAGGTGTGAGGCCAAGGGCAGGAAGAAAGGTTTACAGTCAGTCCGCAGACCTGCCTGTGAGGTGACAGGGAGCCCCAGGGCCAGGCCCCACCTGCAGAGAATGTCCAGGCCTGGGCCCTCTTCCCTCCATGGGTGGAGAGCTTTCTGAGAGCACTGTCTCTGGTGCAGACCGGTGCACTGTAGTGGTACCTCCTGACCTCAGATCCCTTTACTGGGCAGGTGCAGCTAGTGGCTCTGAGTGGTGCCCGTGAACTCACAGCTACCTCACCCCGGAGGCTATCTTCCTGCGCTCTGCCACCCCAGTACCTGGCAGATGTTAGCTAATCACTAACTGCCAGCCAGCCAGCTCCTGTCAAGCAGAATCAACTCTGTGGTACCATTCATGCTCCAGAGCTCCCCAGGGAACCCGACTCAAGCTGACCACATCCTTGCTGAACATTGTACCTGCCCTGTGCCTCTCTCCTCACTCACCTTCTCATGAAAACATACCCCCCACCCCTCACCCTCCCAGCAACCAAGATCGCTTGAACAAGAGCCTGCCTCCGTGCTCCGCTTCCATGAGCTAGAAACAGGAGCGCTCTGCTTCCAGTGAAATTTACAGGACCTGTTCTTCGCCAGTCATCCATAAGAGCCCATCGAGCTCTTGTGTCTCTCTAGGATACTGTCGAATGCCTCCTCTGCTGCCAATATGGAGCTCATTTTCCCTTTAGGGAACCGGCCTCCCTGACTCCATGTAGGACCATGGTATGTCATTCCAGACTAAGGAACCCCCCCTCACCCTCCCAGCAACCAAGATCGCTTGAACAAGAGCCTGCCTCGTGCTCCGCTTCCATGAGCTAGAAACAGGAGCGCTCTGCTTCCAGTGAAATTTACAGGACCTGTTCTTCGCCAGTCATCCATAAGAGCCCATCGAGCTCTTGTGTCTCTCTAGGATACTGTCGAATGCCTCCTCTGCTGCCAATATGGAGCTCATTTTCCCTTTAGGGAACCGGCCTCCCTGACTCCATGTAGGACCATGGTATGTCATTCCAGACTAAGGAACCCCATCCCATGAGCCATCACTGGTTCAGAGGGGATGCCTGCCAATCAGTTCCCGTGTGGCTTCTGTGCCAGAGGCAGTGGGGGAGATGGCTTCTTGGTGCCCGGATTGCTGAACTGGGGAAGTGCTCGTCTGTAAAAGGCCATCTCCGTCCCCACTCACAGAGAACATCCTCTTTGAAGAGATCAGATGAAGACAGGGCCCTGATGACATATTTGAGCTCTGGCAGGAGCCAGACCCTAAACCAGAACGTGGCCAGCGATGACCGCTGGGCCACATCTGGACAGCTGCTGTCTGCTTTGGTGCAGCCCAGAGTCGAAAACTGCTTTCCATTTTTAAATGGTTGAAGAAGAAACATTTTGTGACACAAGAAAAATTACATGAAATTCAAATGCCAATATCCATAAATAAAGTTTTCTTGGACCACAGTCCCGCCCACTGGTTTACCAGTTGTCCAGGCCTCTTTCAGCGCCAAGGGAAGATGGGAGCAGTGACAGACCTCCTGGTCCTCAGAGCCAGTATTTACTATCTGTCCTGGCACAGAGGAAATGGGCTGACCCCTGCCCAAACTTTGTGCTTTGTGAGCCAATAATGACCCTCTCCCTTAAGCTAGTTTGACTTTGGACGACTTTGTGGGCGAGGGGAACATCCTGACTAACTGAGGAATCGACTCTAGGCCCTTCCCATTTTTCTTCTTTCTTGATTCTAAGAAGTCACTGCATTCTTTGCTGAATGTCACAACGTGTTGAAATGTCCATCTTAAAACATGCAAAACATGTAATACCAATCATTCCGACTGATATGAGATTCAAAGCAAGCACTGAAAGGTAAAGTAGACTAAAGATGGGGCGGGGTATTTTTTTTTAATCTACCTGAAGTGCATATTTAATGTGCGGGGATATCCCTCCACTGCTGAGGTTCTCCCGGTGGGTGAGCCCGCCCTGGTTAGCAGCAACAGGCCGGAACGCTGAGTCTCGCTCAGGAAACTCAGGTGCCTGGTGAGAACAGTGTGATTTTGATGACTTTTACAGAAGATCAGAAAGAGGGGAAATGGATTCATTCCCTTCATTTCTGGTTTCCTGTTTTCCATTAGGAGACAGGTCTAGGTTTAAATTTTGCCTCCCTTTTCCCTCTCTGCTTACCTTTGTCTCAGGCCAGGAGGAGCAATCATCATGAAAACAGATTCATGCAGCCTCCCCTGGTCCCTGATCTGTGGTTCCCTAGTCCCCTCATCCCAGATCCCCTGGTCCCTGGTCTCCTAGTTCCCTGGTCCGTGGTTCCCTGGTCTCTGGTCCCCTGGTCCCCTCATCCCTGGTCTCTGGTCCCCTGGTCCTCTGGTTCCTGTTCCCCTCGTTCCTAGTCTCTGGTCCCCTGGTCCCCGGTCCTCTGAAACATTAGCTCGGGCTGGTCGGGAAGGTTAGCAAAAGAGGCCAAGTTGCCGAAACCGGTTTGGCTCAGTGGATAGAGCATCGGCCTGCGGACTGAAAGGTCCCAGGTTCGATTCCGGTCAAGGGCATGTACCTGGGTTGCGGGCACATCCCCAGTGGGAGATGTGCAGGAGGCAGCTGATCGATGTCTCTCTCTCATCGATGTTTCTGGCTCTCTATCTCTCTCCCTTCCTCTCTGTAAAAAAATCAATAAAATATATTTTTAAAAAAAGAGGCCAAGTTACTTTCTTTTGTAATGACACAAGGATATCTCACTTTCACTTTAGCGATATGAAGATAACTTTTGTTTTTTACTGTAACCAATCTACTATGCTCGATTCTAGTAGCTCTATTACACATTCCGTACATTCTCGCAGCACAGGGTATAAGCGGACAGGACAGCTCTGGATAAATCGCAGCCAGCAGCAGAGGCCTTTTCTTGGGAATGAAGGCTCCCATTTTAACTCACTCACTTTTTTTGGAAACACCCAGTCACAAATGAGTTTCTGAAAGTGAACAAAATTGAAATTGATTTCTTAGGGTAATAACCTCAGAAAATAACTATGAAAGGTTGCTTATTAATTATTTTTATAATATACTTTGGGAATATTTCCTTTTTTCCCAAGGAAATGGAGACAAAAGTAGACACAATTTATGATCATATAAAGCATTATTGGAATCATATTTTATTGGAAAATGAAACTCACTTAATTTGCAAAATGCTCAACATGAGAGGGAAGCCCCCCTCCTTCCACACATTTGCTATTTTTTTGAGACTCCTAAATATTCCTTTTTTAAAACAACACACTCCTTCTGTTCTTTATTTCCTCACACATAACCGCTTTAGAGTTTTTAATATATTATAGCTATTTCAGTCTTCCATGGTTTTTCCACTTATTCAAAAAAGGTTTTTTTTTCATCTGAATAGCAGCTTAGAGTGAAGTCTGGTGCCTGCCTCATTCTTCTGTGAAAATGCAAGGGGTTGTCACCAAGAAACTAGCTATTATCCAAGTAATGAGAAGACAGGGGGAAAGACTAGCATCGCTCAGGTAACACTGTGCAGATGGACCAGTGTTTCGCAAGCAATTTCACACATACACACACACACACACACACACACACACACACACACACTGCAAGGCGACATTTTTCCTTTAGTCACCTGCAAATTCCTACAACATAACCGCAAACTAACAAAGGTGCAAGTTAGGGCATAGAACAGACGCTGCTCCAAGTACTCCGTCTGCCAGGTCACTAGGAAATGCCCCCAAAGACGATGGAACAGATAAGACTGTCCATGGTGTTTTATTTTTCCATTCCGTGGGTGGTTGAAAACATTTGATTCTGCATGATTTTGATGGAGGGGGTTATTTTGTTTTCTTTAAGAGACAGACAAACAAACAAAACAAAACAGCAATTGTGGGGACAAATGGAACTGTTTCCTGAAGCATTCCGAATATAAGTTTTTGCTAATTAATTAAAAATTCAAGCTGGTTGAATAAAACCTTCTTCCAACACCTCCTATTTAATTGCAGTTTGGCACCAACAAATATATATCAAAATTATAGTATTTCCCCTGACAGGAAGCTCCTTCCTTCCACATACTGTTATGGCTCTCTGCAGAGTAAGCCAGAATTGCTGACAACCTTGAACACTGCTACAACAATATTACTATACTTGGCAAAGAAGTACCCTTGCGGCAAGAGAAAAGCTGTAATTTTGACTGTCACTTCACATTACACTAGATATTATTTCACTGTGTACACATGCACTACTCACAAACTCTTAATAGACTACAGTTTTCGCACTGCCTGTCTTTCCAATAGAAGTGGCAATAAAATACCAGTGGACTGCCAATGGGATCCCAGTGAGGAACAAATGTTCTGCGTTATGGAAACATGGTTGGAGGCTGCCTTTTAATGTATATTTCATTTCTTTGTCCCTCACTCACGCCGTGTACACCCCCGCACCAACGTCATAAGCTAAATGCTTTGGTTATCAAAACTATTTCCCTTTTTTTTTTATCCCCCTGGAGGACAGGGTTATCGTTAATAAATCCTAGTAGTAAAAACGTCCATGATATGTAGCAAAGGGGGTCCCACGTGATTCTTCATATTTTGGACAGACTTCGAGTCTGATACCTGATATGCAGAATTTCCAGATTTCGCAATGTACCCCTTTGGCATATCTATGGCGTTTTTCTTCTCACAGGGAGGAGTCGGTTAAAAGGCAGTGGCCACTGACCATGTCACAGCGAAGTCTAACTGGCAAACACAAAACAGACCCACTAATCCCACAAAACCTACACGCTGTCCCTCCCAGAGAGCAGTGCCCGTCCTCAGAGACCTGGCTGCAACATATGCTTCCTTCTTTCTAAGCTGGCACTGAAGCAGATTGGGCCAGGTTCCCTACTGTGCCCGCTCCCCACCCCTCCCCAGCTCCGATTTACAAGATGGAATGTTATTATTCCTTCCTTTTGTCCCAGGCAAGGAATTCTGTGCTATGAGGAGGCGCTCAGGATGCAGACAGAACTTCCTGGATCCAGAACTGAGGTCAGGAGGACGAGTGGAAAAATTTGTAACTTGCCCGATGGAGAGGAAGCTAGAAATGCCGTGGGCAAGGGAGCAAGGACCTCCCTGTCATCTCTGAGGATGCAGCCCGTCCCTCCCACAAGCCTGGCAGGCAACCCCCGAATGCTTGAGAAACAGGCCACTTCGGCAAGAAGACAGGAGCCCCCTTTTCTAGGTGATCGCTGCCATCCCTACCTTTTTCTTTTTTTTCCTTCAAATTACAACTTTAAAAGATTTAAATAAGATGTAAAGTTGGTTCACTGAATCCAGGCAAACTCTTTGCCCTCCACTAAGAGAGCGGATCCGAAACTTCCCCGTGTCTGCTGACCACACCAAATTTAACAAGGTTCGCAAATGAACTCGAGTAAGTTTCCCACAGTGACACATTAATAATAAGTTCCTGATCCCATCTATCCCAAGCCATGAATATGTAATGTTATAAAATGAGTCCTTTTCACACAACAGAACCTCAGACGTGAATAAATAAAAACTATCCATCACCAGCCTGTGAAAAATTAATGAGAGTTCCGAGACGCCAGGAAAAATGGGGGCCAAGGAGAGATGGGCCAGTTCATAAAAGCCTCCCCAACTTTCCGATAGTAAATATCCTCGCCCCCGCCCCTCACCGCGCCGCTGCCAGGTGTGGGTGTGGAATATGGGGTTTTATTCTTCATCTGCTAAAGTCAACTTCACGGTCTTAAAGCGGCGATTCAAGCACCCCACCCAGAGGTCACTGCACAAACTCAACTTCCAGTATTTTCACTGAGATCCCAACTTGGGCAGCAGAGCCCCATTCATAACCAACCTACTTCCGCAGGATGTGAGGTGGCTCACAGCAGCTAGAAGAAAAGTGAGGATTTCTGGGCTGCTATAGAGAGAACTAAAGCCCGGCTTTGTGGACCTTCCTCTCAGGTTGCTATGGACGCGCAGTACGCATGATTAAACTGTGCCTGTCACTTCTGTTATAATTTATAACCTTATCAGAACCACTGGCTGGGTGCGTACCCTCTGCCAGGTGCTAATTCTCTAATTCTCTCCAACTCTGACTCCATTTGACAAATGGGGAAACTGAGGCTGGCATGGACCAGATAACTACCCGAAGTCTAAGAGTTGGTGGGAAGCAGAGCCAAAGGTGGTCCTGCAGCTCCAAACCCTGCCCTTCCCACCTGTGGCTGCTGGTTACCACTCCTGAGTTGGGATGCACTGATATTGTTTCAGTAACCTCCCACATCCATTAAAGGGCCTTTAATGGGCAACCACTTTGGGCGAATGCCTTTTTCATTGCATTTTTCTGGAGCAGAAAGTGCTGTGTTGAAGGGCAATCACCATAAGGAAGATTCCAAAATGAATCAGTGGGGACAATCCCGCTGATCCCTCTAAGCCAGTGGTTCTCAACCTTCTGGCCCTTTAAATACAGTTCCTCATGTTGTGACCCAACCATAAAATTATTTTCGGTGCTACTTCATAACTGTAATGTTGCTACTGTTATGAATCGTAATGTAAATATCTGATATGCAGGATGGTCTTAGGCGACCCCTGTGAAAGGGTCGTTTGACTGCCAAAGGGGTCGCGACCCACAGGTTGAGAACCGCTGCTCTAAGCTTTGCTTGTCCATTCCAGGGAGAGTGAGGGACGCATTTACACCTGTTACCTGGAGCGCACCGCGCTGCTTAGATTTTAACTCTGCTTCCGCCTGGGTTCTCCTCTCATCCATGATGCTGCCCCCATCTCTCTCCCGCATCTCATGTTTTGAGATGAGGTTTACCTATCCTACTGCACACAGTTTGGCCAGAAGCTGCAGGTGAGGGACATGGGCGAGCCAGGTAACATCAATGAGGAGAGAGGACCCGTGTGAAATAATCGGGACTGGGGGAATGAGTTGCTCAGGGCACATGCCCCACCCATCCAACCCGGACTGTCACTGTGCGGGGCGAGCCTAAGGCTGCCCCTGGGAAACAAGGAACCAAGGTCGTTGGAACATCCAGACTCCAGAGAAACCAAGAATCGAAGTCTTGAGCGAACTCTCTCCATGACAGAAAACAAAGTGCATAGGTCAAAGAAAACGGGTCAACAGGCTGGATTCCACCGTGTTTTAGATCCGTAACCACGTTTTCTTGTGCTGTTCTAGGCTCCTCAGAGAACCCTGCATCACCCACGCTGGGCAAGGGCCTGGCACACGGTGGACTCGCATCGCTTGCTGAACTGGACAGATTCACCTGGTGACTTGAACTGATGAACCAGACGCACAGGAGAATTAATAGAAGCAAAAACGGGCCAATAAGGGGAAGGACACTCTGAGCATTATTGAGAAGTTTACTCAATCACTGCAGCCAGTAAGGAAGTGCTCTGTGGGAGTCTACGAGGCACTAAGGGGAGGGGTTTTTAATTTCTTTGTCTTCCCAAAAAGGAATGCCCAAGGTGGGCCTGACAGCAGAGTCCTAGCTGGTCCTAGGGCTCAAGCCAGGGAAGAAACACAGAAATGAGCAGGTCAAGCAAGGAGAAGGGAGGCAAGCAGTCCGAGTCTGATCAGCAGTTAAAAGCCAGAGTTGGATACAGCTTTATCACTATCACTATCACTATCACTTAGCTTTATCACTATCACTGTCATTATGCACAACTGGAATGTCCTAGACATTTTCCCGGGCCTGTCCAAGGTGCTCGTTGCTTTACATAATGATCTCGTTTAATCTTCAGAAAGTTTGAATGTATTCCGTAGACAATGAGGTCGACTCACTCGTCTATTGTCTCCTGGCTGGGAAGCTGTGCACAGCCTGGGTTAGAAGCTCGCTCTGCCTGACCCAGATGCACACAATGCTTATTAAGTAATCCCTGAGAAAATAAAGCCAGACCGGAGTGGTGGGCTAACGAAATTCCCCAAGCTCTTGGCGTTGTGCGAACAGCGCCAGCCTCACCTCTCCTCACGTGACTAAGGTGTTAGACACAGGTAAGGCTGGATGACTCTAACCTGCTCCCCTACTCCTCCCCTTCCTCCTCTCCAGGCAGAGTCCCACGGAGCTATTTTCACAGCTGGAAAGACTAAGCTCCACAATGACCAAGAAATAAAGATAGGTCCAAGGACAAGAGACAATCTCCAACCTCAAAGCCTCCTCCTCATTAGGGTGAACAAACACTGAACTCTTAGCACTCCGCAAGGAAAACAAGAAAAGGGACATTTAACGGAATGACTACGTGGGCTCCCTGCCTACCTCTAGACTAGGAAGAATCTAAACCAGGGGTCCTCAAACTACAGCCCATGGGCCACATGCAAATACAAATATTGTATTTGTTCCCGTTTTGTATTTTTACTTCAAAATAAGATATGTGCAGCGTGCATAGGAATTTGTTCATAGTTTTTTTTTTTTCAACTATATTCCGGCCCTCCGACGGTCTGAGGGACAGGGAACTGGCCCCCTGTTTAAAAACTTTGAGGACCCCTGATCTGAATCTTCAGAGACCTCCAATAATCCCCGAATGCTGCGACGTCCCAGAGGTGGTCAATGCGGGCCTGCTCCCAGGATAACGCAATGTGAAACTTCAGCATACTGCGGTTTGTGTTTCAGTGCACGACATGCTGGAAGCAGGAGTGACTGACTTGACATGGATTTGTGATTTCCTCTGACAAGACACACACACTCATTCCTTCGACCTAAGCAAAATTCCCAGTCCTCCAGCAGATTTGAAAGTCAGGTGGACAAGAAGACCATCTGTGAATGGGATAATGTATGAAGTCATCAAAAGTAATTTTTAAAAAAAAAAAAATATGACTCAAAGTGACACATAATAGCATTGACAGATCTATTCTCAGTTACCTAAATATAGGATTTAAAGTAATTAGATTCGTATTTACATGCTCTTAGAGCTCTATAAAAGAAATCTAAAAATCTTCAGATAACCCCAAAAATAAAAAAAAACAAAACAAATTTAAACCACTGAAGATTGATAGAAGTGTCAGGCAATGAAGCCTTTTAGAGCAACTGTCTTAAGTGGACAAAAAGAAGGAATTTGAAAGTGAATCTATTTAAGTCCCTGAGGAAAAGGTGTTTGAGGTGTTTAGCTCCTGCTCTTTCGTGATGGATTGAGGAGTGTAGCGCACTTTTAAGATTCTTCCTCGCCTGGCTTTTATGCCCCATTTCAGCAGATACATCATCTTTAAAGGAGCCAAGGTACCTAAACAGCAGACAAATGCTCCCAAAATACACAGGCCCATCAATGTTAAGGAAATTATTTACAACCAACATGAAGTATTAATTTTAGAGAGCTGTAAAATATTCCAGCTAGTCACTCTGAAAACGGGCCGTTCGGCATTTGCCATAGACTCAGCCTTGGGCCCTATGGACTTGGCTTGGAATCCCAGGCCTGATGCTTAAAGTGACACACCCTTGGGTAAAGCTTCAAACTCCTAAGAGTCTCTGTTTCTTAATCTGCAAAGTGTAGAGTTCAGCACTAGCCGGTTTGACTCGGGGGATAGAGTGTCAGCCTGCAGCAGAAGGGTCCTGGGTACAATCCCAGTCAAGGGCACATACTTAGGTTGCAGGCTCAATCCCTGGCCCTGGTCGGGGCACATGTGGGAGGCAACCAATCGATGTGTCTCTCTCACATCAATGTTTCTCTCTGTGTGTCTCTCCCCGTCTCCCTTCCACTCTCTAAAAATCAATGAAAAAATATCCTCGGGTGAGGGTTAACAAAACAAACAAAAAAAATGTAGAGTTCGCCTTGGAGGACTATGTTGAAATTAGTCCTAAAGGGCAAGGGGGAAACGCCTAACAGGTGCTAGTAAAAACTCAGTATTTTGAATATCTACCATAGGAAGGCAGTAGAAGGTAAAGAAGATGGGCTTCAGAGACTGGTAGCCTGGGTTCTAATCCTACCTCCACCATTTACAGCTGCGTGGCCTTGGATAAGTTAACCAGTCTCTCTGTGCCTGATTTTCTGTGTGATGGTAATGAAGGTACTGCCAGCATTCACCTCAAAGGACAGCTGTGAACAGATCTAATATGTATAAAGTATATATGGTTAATGGTATTGAGCTGTTACTGATAGGAATATTGTGTCCACTATTTACCAGAGACGTTCCTAATAGCTTATTCCATATCGGAAGTTGACAAATGTTTTCAGTAAAGGGCCAGAGATGAACTACTTTAGATTCTTTAGCCACCTATGATCTCTATCACACAGTCTTCTTTACGTCTTACTAATTTATTGGTCCCCCAAAAAACAGGCTGTGGACTGGATTTAGACTGTGGGCCATAGTTTGTTCATGTCTAGCTCTTTATAATATCGGTCATTGGTTAGGTAATTTTCAAATTGTGACGAGTCTCAGATTTCACCCTATTCGTAAAGCTAAGGCATTAGCTGCCAAGTATCGTGGAAGCCAGCAGAAGACACCAGATTTCCAGCGTCAGATACAAGGTACTTTACTGCTCATGGTGTTGCAAGAGGCATTTGCATCACCTCCTCCCA
>NW_006284336.1:1219487-1234404 GCF_000327345.1 Myotis davidii | reverse complement strand
CCCCGGCCCCAATCCTACAGGAGGGATGCTGTGCCCGCAGCTCTGAGTCGCACCCGGGAAACACTGAGCACACCTGCCTACGCCTTGTCCTGAAGGAAGATATTACCTTCACACACTGGACAGTGAACAACCCGCCCTCTGACAGCGGGAGACAGTGTCTCTATCTTTCCCTGTTCTCGGCTACACACAGTTCCCGGCCAAGATAGCCCACAAGGAAAGCTGCCGGGACCTCCGTTCCCAAGACTTGCAAACCCATGAGAGACCCAGGGGACTCCGCCTCCCAACAATGAGAGGGCGACGATGCCAACACTAACATTACCTTCATCTGAAGAGTCTTTCTAGGAACCCATCAAGCAGATTTATATTTTTTAAAAGTGCTCGTAAAAAAGGGAGTTGGCAATTTGGAGGCTTAAAATTGAACCCCATCAAGATTAGGAGTTGGATCTGTGACATCATTTCTGCTGAAGAAGTGCCTTTAGTGAAAAACAGAAACCAATTTGTAAATGCGAATTAAATGCATACTCCACAAAAAATAACTGGTGAAAGGGAAAAAAAAATTCCTTACATGTAGATATAAATGTTTCCTGACAGATGTAAATGAAAACTAATACGGTGACATTTTTCAAATTAGCCACTGGAAAACGTGGTGTGTGAGCCTGTGCATTTTTTTTTAAACAGCCTAAGCATTTTCCAGTTGCGTTGGCCTAGGAAAGTATTTATGAAAAGGATAATAAATAATTAATTCCACTGGCTAGGGGCTGCACCTCCTTTCTGCTTCGACAATATACATTGAAATGCTGTTTAAATTATAGGAGCAAATTGATTCAAAAGGCTTCCATTAGTGAGCTGGCAAACAGGTCTGAAACTGGCTAATAAATTTTCCGTAAAGATATAGCCTTTGATGAGGCTGGCAATGCTGAGTGCTGATGTCCAAGTCACCTGTTTGTTAAATCGGTGGCTGAAGTCTAGATTTCTCCTGTCTCATAACTCACCGTGTTAAGCCTGGGCAGCGTCAGGTCGGAGTGCCTGTGTGTGCGGCAGCTGCCTTCAGGTCTGGGAATGACATAGAAGCCAGGTTCTCTCCACTGTCCCTTTCCCAGTCTCTTTTCTATCCGCTTTTACAGTACGTTAATCAAGGATAATGAAACCCACCTGTGACATTAAAATTTCCACCTATGATATGCCTGGCAGCATAAAGTCATGTCTGAGATATCTATGAAGAAAACTTCTTATCCAAAATCAAGAAATGATGTGTGACGTTCTTAGTTCCTTTTAGACACACATCCTTTAGCTGGCCACAACCTGCTACTCTAGGTTGTGGAATATTACGCAGCTATTAAACAGAATAAAGTAGCCCTGACCAGTATTGCTCAGTGAGAGTGCCGGCCTGTGCACTAGAGTGTTGCTGGTTCGATTCCTGGTCAAGGGCACTTACCTGGGTTGCAGGTTTAATCCCTGACCCTGGTTGGGGGCTTGTTTGGGAGACAACCAGTCTATGTGTTTCTCTCATATTGATGTTTCTCTCTCCCTCCCACTCTCTCCCTCCCTTCCAGTCTCTCTAAAAACAAAACAAACAAAAAAATCAATGGAAAAAAATCCTCAGGAGAAGATTAACAAAAAAATTAAATTAAAAAATATCTTTTTTGAAAAAAGGTAATGCTGTATTTACTGGCCTGGCAGGTAGACATCACATGATAAAGGGATGGCTTTAGAAAAAGAGAATAAAACTTTATATATGCATGTCATTTACATTAACCAGAGTCACCTTGGCAGCGGGGGTTGGGAGGGCGGCGGGTAGTAGGATTGGAGGAAGAAATGACAGGAGGAAGTTTAACTTTCCCTTTATACAGCTCTATAATTTTTAAAAATTGTCTCAATAATCCTGCACTTCTTTTATAATTGAAAAAAGTCCAATACCAAATAATCAGTCAACATGACGGTTTGTATGGCTTGCACAAAACTGTAAAATGGGCAAGTTGCTTATTCTCTTAATTTATTTGAACTTGGCCATTTCAGGAAAGCTTGCCAAGGACTATTCTATCTTCCACCCTTCCACCCACCCATCCAGTGAAGCACTCCCAGGACATGGTGGGCTGAGAGCGTGCAGTTTCAGAATCAGCTAGACCTGAAAGGAATTTCTGGCTCCACCCACTTGCTCCCTCTGCAGCTGTGTGCCAAGCTCAGGATGTCTTCTAAGGGAACTCCTGCAAGAACAAGTCAGTGCCTGCAGACGGAGCCTATGACATCCCCAACCAACATGATCTCGCCCCTGTGTGCATCAGGATCTTGGCATGGCTACTTCTGAACAAAATAAACTATTATTGGCCAGTGGCGACCAGAGTTGTAACACTGAAACACATCACAGGGAATTGATTGAAAAGTAATTCAAATTTACACCTTCTCAAGCTTGTACCACTTAGCAATAGGGTGCGGCCGGGGGGGGGGGGGCAGGGAGTGAGGGGGATGGTAAATACCGTACTTTCTTTTGCCTCATTTCATAAACCAATGTTTTGTTTTATTTTTTGACTATAGGCTCCCAAATTTATTTTTTTCTTATTTATTTTTTACTTTTTCATAAAGCAATGTTTTAAATGGAGCCATTGTGCAGTGTTCCCAGACTTGGCTCTACCATGGGAGCAGTGGGATCTACAGATGAAAATCCCGGAGCAGACACTTTTCCTTACTACCCGTGGATCTGAAGCAGCCCAGCTGAGTAGATGAGGTCCTTTAAGGGCAAGTCTCCAAACAAGGACATCATCAGCTGGTCTGGGGCTCATCTGCACGGGCTCAGTGGACAAACTCACCTGGGTTTCACTGCCAAGGACTGTGTGTCATCAGCTGCTCAGGATTCACAAGGCCCTGCAGGTCCTGGCGCCACCGAGATGGGGAAAATGCATCTGAACAGCCCTCGATTAGGAATATTCACTGACACTTAACCCCCACTTTCAATTTTAATGGGCTACAAAATAAAATATCCAAATTGTCCAAATAGAGAAAATGAAGTGAAAAGTTAGTTTTTCATTTTTAATTAAGTTCCTAATTATATAACAACAAAACAAGCAATTAATTTCCACATGGCTACATTAAGCACGCCATGCTTAAATGAGGCAGAAAAAACAACTAAAGTATTTACTCTTCTTTCTAAGATAAAGATAAGATACAAAACATGAGGCAGAAAGAACAACTAAAGTATTTATTCTTCTTTCTAAGATAAAGATAAGATAAAAAAACATTTGTGTGTGTGTATGTGTGTGTGTGTGTGTGAGAGAGAGAGAGAGAGAGAGAGAGAGAGAAGGGTATGGATGGATAAAGAGAAATAAGAACTTGAATTTATCGAATGCTCACTGTGTAGTAGGTTATGTTCAAAGTAATAAGTCTAGCTACATTAACTCAGTTAATCCTCACCAAATCAATACAGTGGGTACCTTCTTACTTCCATTGGACTGATAAGGAAGCTGATGTACAGAGCTCCCCTAAATCCTTCCAGCTAGTCACTGCAGACCCAAGAGTAGACTCTGGCAGTTGACCTACAAGAGAGCCTTGCAGTGACCGCTGTGCTGCCCTGCCTTCGGAGAAAAGCAACAGGAAAAGAAACAAACGAAGCAGACACGGGAGGCTATGGGGGAAGAAGCTATCCAACTTCCTGTAAAGGGCCGGAGAATAAATATTTTATGGGCTTTATGGATGACATGGTCCCTGTCCCAACTACATAACTCTGCCGTCATGGTGTAAAAGCAGCCACAGGCAACAAGTAAACGAGAAAATATGAAGCTGTGTTCCAATAAAACTTATTTACGGACACTGAAATTTGATTTTCATACAATTTTCACGTGTCACAACACATTATTCTTTTGATTTTTTTTCCAAACATATAAAAATGTTAAAAACAATTCTTAGCTCACAGGCTGTACACAAACACAGGGCGAGCCCAATTGGCCCCCGGGCCACAGTTTGAGGTCCTTGCATGAGAGGCAAAGTGATGTAGGGGCATGTCCTTGGGCTTTGGAGCCAGAGAAGCCTGGAGTGGAGCTCTATTCCCTTGGGCAAGTTCCTTAACAGCTCCAAGCCTTGGTTTGCACATCTGTAGAATGGGAATAACAACGTCGACCACATCATTTTGATTTGAGAATTAAGTGAAACTACACACATAGTAGGGCATTGGATACATGACAGACAATTGTTTTAGGTATCCATTCACCCGACAAATCATTAGTGAATCCCTACCCTGTGCCAGGAACTGGGGACGTAACTGTGAGAAAAAGACAGAACTTTCTGTGCTCAGGGAGCTGACATTCTAGTGCCAATGTTTCCACATGTGAAAACAGCCCAACTTTCACCATGTGTCAGCCTGGCCCACTGCAGAATGGGTTAGGAACTGGGTGGCATTCTGCAGCGATCAGTTCTACCCTGTCGCCCACCCACAGTGCAGCGAGAGGAATCACAGGTAGGTGAGCACACAAAGATGGAAGCTATATGACAATGGACATCAAAGAACTCAGACTACTTGGGGGAATATGTCAATAATTATGCTTCCTTGTGATCCTGGATGCATGAATAAAGGAAGCAATTAATAACAAGAGGGAAGAGGAAGGGCCAGGGCTGATTCCACATGCTTTAAAAGGAGCACCATGAGCTCTTGGCTGAAGGCATTCGTGCATGTGTTCCAAAGCCCCAGCTAGTCTCAATCCCTAAGGATTCACAGGAATTCCTCTTCCTATCCAAAAAGAAAGAAAAAAAGAAAGAAAATGAGGATAATTGGGGGGAAATTAAAAACAAACAAACAACAGAAAAGGCTGTCATCTTAGCATGGCTCAAGAAGGCATAATTTCTCCACATCGACAAGAATAAAACTCCTTAACTCATCTCTCAACACTTGGATGGAGTGACCTGAAATAGCCTTTCAGACCAGTCACTGGGAGAAAAGTTGCCTTGCAGGTTATAACTCACCTTCTCCCAATGGGTCCCTGGGGCCCTCCGTGATGACGAGCAAATTAATGCCAAATGTCACTTCAGCATGATGAAGACCCAGGAAGTGACCTCTGTCCCAGCGTTCCCAGATACACTGGAGGTAGATGGCCAGAAACAAGTCATCCGGGGAAATGCATATTTCACAGCTCCGCGGAATAAAGGTATCCCAGCCAAAGACATATTTCTCTGCCGCATTAAGGGTAAAGTGGTGAGATGGCAAGCACGCTGGGTTTTTTAAGGATGAAATACAGCAAGGCTGTTTGCACACTGCAGGCCCGGGGAGCCGGCTGGCCAGTCCATCCCATGGGAGGTGGATGGGCAGTGGGGAGCAGATATCTTTCCTACTTCCGCCAGATAAGTGGCAGGTAAATCTCAGGGGAGTCCTGGCTCAGGCATTCTCACTGGTAATTATAAATCTGAAAATTATGGTCTACATTGGAGTGGAACAAAATGGACTGGTGGGCCTTTGTTTTCTCCTCTCTGTTTAAAGCATACTGTATCACCAAGTCTCTGCAAAGCTATGGAAATCTCACCGTAAGGAACAAATGGGCTGGAGTCAACAGGATTCCTTGGGAGGCGTTTAATTGCTATGGGGCCAAAGTAGACATGTTTTTAGCCCTCCTGTCTCCATGCCCCCTTCTTCTGAGGATAGCTTGCCCATTCACCTCTGGGCAACCCCCCCCACCAACACACACACACACACACACACTGTGCACTTCTGGGGACCCTGACCCTAACTGCTGAATCAAGAGCTGGGCCCATCAGAAATGGGCACCAACACTGGCTCAGAGATGGCCGTGTACCTCGGGTTGGTCCAATCTGAGGGAAGCCCATGCACTGGCTGGAAGTACTGGGAAGGGAGAATCCCTCTTGGCTAAGAGAACAGGGTGAAGCCTGGATGGCTGGCTTGCCATCGTGTGGAAAATGACTGCCCAAAGAAGGCCCACGTAAACAAATCACAGACAAGGGACGGACAGATAGCACCAAGTCCAGACGGGCTAAATGTTGTTTTTGGTTATCGTGTGATAGTTTTTCAAAAGCCCTCAGAGAATGATGCAAGTAGCTTCCCAGGCTCCGACGAGAATTGCATCAACTCCCACATTTACGACCAGCAGGACACGACACCCACAAACCACTTTTCTCTCCGCCTGCCATCTCCCCACAGCCCAGCCTGGCCTGTCCCTGAAGCAGTCCCAGGACCTATTAACCCCAGACCATCTGTCTTCTACTCCAAATACCACTCCCACAATGCCCTGCCCTTCCCCCTTTGTCCTAGGGGGACAAATTTTGAATGCCCTCTCCCAGTGCTTTCATCACATGATGCCTTTTGTTAAGGGAGATTTATGCCTCATCTGCCAGACACTGAGCATCTTGGGGACACGGATGGTATCCAGAGGCAGCCAACTGAATGGCTGAATCCACTCCCATGTAATCTTTGAATCCTTGGCATAGAGCCAGGGTTTGCCACAGAGTTGGTCCCGAATAAAATGTAATTAATAAATAAAACACAAGAAAATATATAAGGAGATCTTCCCAAATAGACTGAAGGTCCCTGGAGAGCAAAATGATCTCCTATAGCCCTGAATCCGCCAACAGGGCCACGTCCTCTATCTGTACCCAACAGATGCTCAAAATATCTTTGTTGCATGAAGGTGGATATCCCACCACCACTAAAAAGCCCTTCCAGGTTCCCTTACATCCAGCTGGTACTGCATAATGTACTGGGGAAGGTGGGAGGGAGGGCGTATACTCCCTATTTCTTGATTTCTTTAAGTTCTAATCAGATATGATGAGGCCTGGGGCTCTCCCGGGTCTTCCAATTTGCATTATTGATCCAAAATATAACTTACACAGGCGAATTTCAAATGCAAATGATCAGAATTGGTAGAGACAAACATGAGGAGTTACAACCGTGATTCTACAAGCCCCTGCATTCTATGGCTGTGGAACTGAAATACAACCATGTGCAACACACTTCAGAAATTGTGGTATCGCAACCACGGCCCTCAGACTGAGATCTGAGTGCTGGGGCTTGCACAGCCTCCCTGATTCCCCAGCAAGTAGTTTCAATCACAGATTTTTCTAGCTTTAGAAGGCCCAGTGGTTGCATGTAAAAAAAACATACTCAATTTAACACAAATAAAAGGCAAAATTAAGGGGGGCGGGGGATCATTGTGTAAGAAGAGTGGAATTTGGGTGACTTTCTTTTCATTCTCTTTCTTTCATATGGTTATGACAACAACTCTTTAAACAGGAAGCACTCTCTCTCCCACCTCAGCCAACAATTACTGGATGCTGGGTCTCTTGGGAGATTTTATGAACAGGACACTGAGCAGACGTCCAGTTTTATGCCACTTAGACTTTACAAAGGGAAACCACAGACCCAGCGGCAAAGATCACAACAAAAGATGGCACTTCTGCAAGAATATCAACATGGACATCTTAGAAGCACAGAGAATCACCGAAGAGGTGAATCTGAGTTCAGCAAAGGTAACCTGGAGAAGGGAGCCAGAAACTTCCTTATTGAGTCATCCTCATGCATACACCTTACATGCTAGGCTCTCCACAACCACCTTTGCTGCCCTGGGTAATGGAGAGAGTCATTGGACCACATGCATAAAAACAAGAAAGAAAGAGAAAAAAAAAAAACTCAGGTAGAGCCATAGGCCAAAAGCAGGCCCGAAAGATGTCAAGACAAAATGATGCTACTTCTATCAAAATGATGCTACTTTCTATGACTGTACTGGGAAGATGGTGGTGCTGGTGAAGGGTAGCCACACCTTCCCACTGCATTCCGACTGTGAGGGAAAAACTCAGAGCACAAACCTCACTGCAAATTCTAGGCTGTTGTCGTAACTTCTTTGATCCTTCATTTCCTCCCCTGGAAAACTGAGACAATTCCACCCACCTCGTAAGAATGCTAGAATGAATCAATGAGGACCTACCTAGAGCACCAGCACCCGGGAGACATAAAATAAGTGGAAGCTATTAGTATAATCATGACCATCAGCATCAAGTCACTTAGGATCAAGGTTGACTTATGACCCTCCATCTGAAGGTTGACTATCACTCTATTAACATATTATAAATTCCAACTAAAATAGAACCATAAATGAACTAAATAGCCCAGAAATGAACTATTCCTCCATAATCCACACATTACCTAGGGATCCCCAGGAATTTATAATAAAGATTTACAGTCCTTTGACAGCACTCTTGTACACACCGAAAGTTTTACATCCAGAAGCTATTTCCACAATATGTCCTTGGGAGCTTTCTGCATTAAAGTGGGGGAGGGGGGAGAAATAAAAGAAAAGTACCATAGCTAAGTTATGTGGTCAATCTTAATGTTTCAACGGTGTTTCATTTTTTTAAAATATATTTTTATTGATTTCAGAGAAGAAGGGAGAGGGAGATAGAAACATCAATGATGAGAGAGTATCATTGATCAGCTGCCTCCTGCACACCCCCTACTTGGGATGCTGACCAGGAATCTAGCCTGTGACCTCTTAGTTCCTGGGTGGATGCTCAATTGCTGAGCCACACCCAGCTGGGCCAATTGGGTTTCATTTTTAATTATGTTTCCTTATAAACCAACAGTATATTGTCATCCAGGCAAGTCCTCATTCTGACTAATCTGAGACTCCGTGGTATGCGAGGGATGCTAAGAAAGACGATTTCAAGTCTAATGTAGCCCACGTGCTGTAGACTTGAGAAAGGGAAAAGAGGACGGACCCTGGCCATCCCTCTGGATAGATGACTATTAAAAGAAAGGCCCAAGAAGTACAATGGTTCCGCCCAGCGGAGAGTCAGGTTTCAGGTGTGACCCCGAACAGAACACGACTCTTCTACAAGAGGGCATTTAAATGCCCTTCCTATTGCCCCAGCATAAACCAGAGATCCTGGAACTCACTCAGCCTTTACATAAAAAGCAGGAGGCTAGCTTTATATATGATGGAGATTCTACTTGGATAAGTGGAGACCATGGATCATTCATAAATAACAACAAAAGATCAGCAACAAAGACACCACCAATCCAAGTACAGTGTGGAGGAAGAAATTCATGAGGCCCTTGAAAAATGTTCAACAGAATCATCCAGACAAGGAACCCAGATAAGATCAGAAGGAGGAGCTACATTGTTAACCACAGCAGGCGCTCATCTGGTGTCATGTTCAACAGAATCATCCAGACAAGGAACCCACATAAGATCAGGAGGAGCTACATTGTTAACCACAGCAGGCTCAGCTGGTGTCTTCACTGAGAGACGCTCCGAAGATTTACCAGAACCCACCGCATAGCGTGTACAGTAGCTACAAATACTTATGATTCACGGCAGCTGGACTGCATTCCAAAGAGGAGGAGGATCCAATTGGTCCTTTTGTTGTCTTCATTAAGGGGAAGAACTCAGTTAAGCATTGTAGACAAAATACTGGTACCCAGGGTGAACATCCACTCTTCACACATGTGGAGTTCTGCCTTACTGAGACTCACTTCTCTCTGAGCCACACATTACACGGGCCCACAGCAAATAAAAGCTGTTCCCACAGAATGAATCCAAGGTGAGCAGTCAAGGCTGCACTACTGACAAGACAAAATGTGAGGGAGGCCACAGTTTAGTCAATAGGACATGGGACATACTTACCATGTGTACTCAAATGATTGACAGACAGTTCCTGCTTCCTAATGCTCATTAATTATGTATTAATAGCATCACCAGCTTATTTTAGAATCCATTATCTGCCAGGTGGAATTCTAGTAGATATTTTAAAAAATCATGCATATTGTGGCCATTTCAATCATCATTGAAATAAAACACGATTTAAAAAGAAGTCACGCTTCACCTATAAGTCCCAGAGAGGAATTCAGAATTCTTGATGTACAACACAAAGATGACAGCAAATCTTTTCCCATGACCATAGCATCAAGTTGACACAGACATAAAAGCCTGAGTTATCATTTGAAGGGATAATTTATATGAATAGCATGTGATATATGCCCTACAGTACCCAGAATAAATATAGATATAGCAATGGACAGCAATCATATGAGTGATATGTCTTTATCATTTCCTTTTTAAAGTAGTTTTAATCTAAAAGAAATAAAGCATTGCCAAATACACCACAGTGGGATAAAAAATAAAAAGGAGTACTAAAGGCTCCCAAGAAATCTCCCAATTTTAATTAGTGTTCCAGTAAAATTAAATTTTCCCAATTTCTTATGCTTATCAACTCACCAAAAATGCTAAACTTGCAATCTGTAAAGCATTGAATCATGAAGCTAAATACTCATTTCTTCATATCCATGTTACTTACTGAAACCCAGCCCTTTTGGGGCGTTGAAAAGAGGTCAGCTGTCTCCATGAAACAAAAGGTATTAAAAATCTCAAATGAGAAACACTGGTCCATTTTGCAAACAGTTTAATTAACAACTGAGAAAAATCAGTTGGCTCACGTAAGTGGATAAATAGAAAATGAAATAAAATAGGTGAGCCCACAGTTCACGAAGCAACTTATTAACAAAGCTTTCATGCAAAAGCTAAACTTTTCTTTTGTCACTACTCACCCAGGAAAAGGGTGGGTCCATATTCTATGTTTTTAAAGTGCCCTCCAACTGGCCTAAAATTGATATGGTTGAATTATAAGCTTTGAAAGTATTCAATTCATGTTTTATCCCCATGATTAATGTAATAATGACTCCACACAATCCTAGTAGATAAATCTTGTTAAAACCCTACTTCTCCAAATGGCCAATTCCCTATTCAGGGTGGGGGGGAGGGGGGAAACCCACCAAGAAAACTCACTAATTACCCATAAAATTTTCAAAATTCCTAAATTAGGCATTTAAAGTTTTCCTCAAGCTGATCCCAACTCACTGTCCAATCTCTTTGCACAGCCCTTAGGACAGAAGCTCCAAAGAGGGGTCAATTTCATTCACTGCTGCATCCCTAATGCCTACACAGTGTCTAAAACACTGAATGCCACACTTCGCTGAACGGTTGAAGGAGCGTTGGAATGAACGCTGCGTTACCTAGGCCTGGGGGAGATGGACTCCTGCCCTAGTCCCCAACCTTTAGAAAACACTATATGTCAAACCCCCACAGAATATAAATTTATGGGGAAACACATGGGTGCCTCCATCCCTTGAGATGTGCGTCTGAGCATTGTTATGGCGTGACACGTGACCCTAAACATCTACTCCCACAGCCAAAACTCGACAGGACCCAGAAAATTGTGACTCTACATCTCTTATCCATGTCCTTGAAACCAAAGATCACCGTATCTGCATGCCCTGATGGTTAGGGGTGTGCCGCTCCCAGCATCAGAAATAGAAAATGTTTCTGGGTGCCAGGAGGATTTGAGTATTGTAAGCTGTTAGATAACAGAAAAGGCAAATTAATTAACTTGTCAAATCCTTTCTCCCAGATAGACTGAATCTGAAAGAATCTTGTATAATGAAGTATTATGTCCCAAGAGCACAGAGTATCCATTTTCTTGTGCTCCAATTCATGATTTGAGAGGTACTTACAGATCGTCAGATGTTCTAACAGGCGCACATTGCAGCCAATACTAAAGCATTCACATCACTCTTAAATTTGTATATATGCATAAAATACAAACATACATGATACCAAGCATGATACCAATTCTCTTCATTGGCCACCAAAGGACATTCTTTGCTAGAATTACAAATTTTTTTATTTTTATTAAAATATGTGATATGATTTAATGAAAATTTCAAAAAAATATGCTTCAAGTTTTAATAAGTTTATGTACAGTTTTATATTCATTGATTGATAAAACCCATTTCTAATCCTCACCTGAGGATATGTTTTTATTTATTTTACAGAGAGAGGAAGGGGGAGAGAGAGAAATATCAATGAGAGAGAAACATCAATCAGTTGTCTCCCATATACACCCTAGAGAGGGATCAAACCTGCAACCAAGGCATGTGCCCTGACTGGGAATTGAAACCACAACCTTTAGGTACACAGGTGATGCTTCAAACAACTAAGCCACCAGGCCAGAGCAAAACAATTATCTTATGACTCAATAAAAAGTCAGATAATCCTGCACTATTGCTTTAGTCTTCACTTAAATTTTAATGCATAACTTGGAAATTTTAAAAAGAGAAACAACCTGAAAGTTGAAACACTTTGAAATTTTCAACTTCTCACATTTATTTTCGTTTACATTTTCATGAGCTGCATAGTATTTTATGCTTTAGATCATCATAATTTAACTCAATTGTTAAATATTTTAAGTTCTAGTTTTTCATCACAGAAATAATACAGCACTGAACATAAATTTGTGGCTATATCTTTAAATATGTCCTTAAGATATTTCCTAGATTTGAAAATCCTACAAATGTTTTTGAAAACTTTGTACAGAAATCCCCAGATTAAACCGCAGGACTGAAATATTGAATTGTATTTCTCTCAAAGCCCCTGTGCTCAGTTTGTTGGGCTTGATCCCATGTACCAAGACTCAATCCCCAGTAGCGGTTGTACAGGAGGCAGCCAATTGATGTTTCTATCTCCCTCTCCCTCTCCCTTCCTCTCTCTGAAATCAATAAAAACTGTTTTTAAGAAAAATTGGACTTCTTTCCCACAGTATTGAAAGTGACCACCTCTGCAATACTCCAACATTTTATTAACAGTTTTAACCTTTGTTAACTTTACATACATAAAGTTGAATACAGTTCCTATTTTAAATTTTTTCTTCCTTGCTAATAAACCTGAATATTTTCCAAATATTCACCAGTCATTTGAATGACACTTTAGAATTTTGTAAGTTATCCTATTATTCCTTGGGGTTTTTTAATTTTTAATTTTAGATTGTTGATCTGTAGGAGCTGTTTAGTTATTAAGCAGATTAAATATCTGAACAGACAGCTAAAAAATATCCTATTACTAATTCAAACACGTAGGTACAGAAATAATTCAAGGCTGTGCTTCTTTTATTAATGTGGTGCTAAATTACTTTATGAGTTCTCAAAGATTCTTATTTTTGGCACATTTGAGGGAAGGAATGAGACAGACGTTCCCCCTGTTTCCATATGTGAACACCAGTAACAGTATTTGCAGGCCAAACACAAGCTGAAAGCAGACAGGGAAGTGAACTCTGTAAAGTGGAGATTTGTAGAGTGTGATAATGAGGCAAGTCGTTATGTTCTAACAGGTCTTAACTGTTCCATAAATGTTTCCTTTACCCTGTAAACTTTAAGGTCAAGATAATATGGGGAGCACTTAAAGCAAAGAGAAGCCATGTGGGCCTTGGCTAGGGACCATGCCTCTTGGGGAGGGTGCGGGAGGGGATCTGGAATACTCTTTAACTGCCGTATGAACACATAAAAATATTTTTTCTTCTCTAGCCTGATTGTCCACGTTAGACGGAGAACTAACTTGGGCTGTATCGTTCACCTTCCAGGTAGTTCGATACAGTAAAATGGAATTCCATGGCTCTGTCAACCCCCAGAAAGCGTTTGTCGCATCCATCAAAGAAGACCCCTGCCAAGCAGACCGCACACTGGACCAGGCCATAGAATCTGACAGAAAATCTCATTTTGCAAAGAGAAAAGTCATCTCCCCGGGCATTTGGTTTTCGCACCATTTGTGACATGTTAATACCAACAAAGAGCGTGCCATTATTAAATCTTCCAGCAAAACTATATTCAGATTATTGACATGATTTTGTAATCCTTTTTTAATCGCAGAAAATAAAGAGCTATCAATACATGGTTGAATTTACTGGAATTTCCCCCCTCAGTGTTATTGATGCTATAATATGACTGGTTTCTTTTTTGTACAAATATCTAATGTACTTTATAAAATTTCCTTCAAACAGCATTAGCAAATGTGAAACCAATGGATTATTGGTTAGTGTCTAAAACATCTTAAATGTCACAAGCCACGACTCTGACACAAAATAGTTTCAATTACATGGAGGGTATTTCACTAAACAGGCAAGTCACGATTCATAACTTATATAATTAACAACAGCTTTACCTACTTCAGAATGGTGTACAATATGACTTGGAGTTACATATAGTTCTGTTTTTTCTAGAAAGCAAGATTTGTGGGATTTAAGATACAATGCCACTGATTTTTTTTGGAGAATTAAAAAAGTGAAAATATATTCAGGTTCTGTTTGAAGACAGAAAAAACAATCCTATGGCACAGAATGGTTATTCGTCCCAGGTCACACAGCAGGTGAGGGGCTGAACGATTCAGCATCGAAGTCTTAGAACGCCAAGAGTTCCCAAAGTTGTCCAATCACTTTCCTACCCAAAGCAGCAGAGCATGTGATAACTGTTCTAAATCTTTCCAAAAGAATAAAGAAGCTGTGATCTAATTACAAAGCCTC
Source organism: Myotis davidii (assembly GCF_000327345.1). Classification (NCBI taxonomy): domain Eukaryota; kingdom Metazoa; phylum Chordata; class Mammalia; order Chiroptera; family Vespertilionidae; genus Myotis; species Myotis davidii. Next base: position 1,220,073 of record NW_006284336.1, on the reverse strand, counting down.
CCGATGAACAAGAAGAGGGGGTGAGAAAAAAACCTGTGTGGGCGACATCATTCTCTTCCTCAGTTTTCATTGCATGGTCGCAGGGGGCTGGGGGAGAGTAAACAGCAGCGCCTCCCACTGAGCTCCCTGCAGGTCCTCCTGGTAGGATTTGGATTCTTCCCCTGATTGATATGGTTTGAGACATAGCCTAAGACTCTTATGTCACTCAATCCCCACTTCCATTGCTGGGCTGGCTCAGAGGCGCCTGCACTGCCTCACAGGAGCTTGTAACTGTCAAAAGGCATTCCTCAAATCCATCAATACTGCCTGCTGCCAAATATATACCCGGCTGCTCCACAGGTTGCAAATATTTCAATCACTGTTCAGACCTGCAGCAGCATCTGAGCAAACTTGGAAGAAAACGCGTGCAGTGTGATGGCTTTATTTATCCTTCGAACATAAGAGAAACACACAGGCCTAAACCTTCCCTTTCCAAATATTTACTGGAAGATTAGAAAAACAACAGATGACCGCCATTGTGTCAGGCAAGAAGAATCACAAAAATCCTTCTTTAAACAATCTAGCAGCCAGATGAAGACCCCAGACC
>NW_006284336.1:1202512-1219477 GCF_000327345.1 Myotis davidii | reverse complement strand
CTTTGCGAAGAAATAGAAAAGTCATGGGGTCAAGTTCAAAGCCAAGAAAGTGCCGCATAGAGAGGACTCCCAGGGGCTCACCTGAAGCAAATGTACCCAGACCTGATTCTATGAGTCAGAATGCAGGAGACCAGGGCTGTGCTGCATGGCTGTTCGGGTGGTGAACTGAACAAGTCCATGGATCACCAGTGGCATAGACTGCAATGGAATGGCGCCTTCTATAGGCGTGCAATCACGGATGACAGCCTGTAGGACTACAAGACGGGCATCGGGCCAGTCCCCCACTCACTAAGGTCCTACTATGTTCACTATTCATTTTAGAACAAATCATTCATTCATTCAAAAAAAAAATGCTCATTGAATGCAAGTGGAATGTGAATCTCATTCAATCCTGCAATCACCTTTTGGGTAGTCACTATTCTTCCATTTAGCAAATGACAAAACTGAGGTCGAGAGAAGTTAATTCAATTGTCTGTGGGGGGTCACAGAGTTATGTGTCTTCTGGGTCTGAGCCCAGGGCAAGTCTCTCCTGGACTGAGTTGTCTGGGTCATTAGAGAAAACAGTCCCTTCCTCAGCAATGACTGTACGTTGAGTTCTCAGGCTGAAGAAGCTGGAAGGCAGGGTCAGGGAGGTTGGAGGGAGGGGCCGTGAGTTGGTGAGGACCAGTGGGGTTGATACAGCAGTGCTGGAGGCTGAGTGGAGGCAGTTTGCAGTCTTTCGCTCACCCTATTTGGGACAGGCATGAAACCCCATGATGTAGATGACAGGCCCAGGGATTGGGAGTCAGGAAAACTGTGCTGACATCATGATACTATGTAGCCATGACTAAGTTACTAATTTCTCTGAGCTGTGAGTTCTTCACCTGTAAAATGGAAATACCAAAACCTCCTAGAGCTATTGTGAGGAGTAAATGTGATTATGGATTTATAGGGACTAGACAAACATCTGGCTGTCATAGATGTTCAATAAACTGTGGGTAGCGTTATTATTTACTGTGCTGGGATGCATGGTTCTTGGACTCTGGCAGCTTCAGCGTGCACATTTTCCTAAGTGGGGTATGCACATGCAGGAAGAATTTGTGCTTCTCTTGTGCCTCCTTTTCCCCCAAAGGACATCGGGAGAGTAAGTAGGTCCCCACTTAGAAATATGACTTCTCGCCCCTCTACTTAAAGAACAAGGAGAGAGAGGTGACCGCAAAAGTTAATCTGTCCAAAGAATTTACATTTTTCTCTCTCGGCAATATAGTTTCTTAGCGTGCCCCAGGTTTTTAAATCCTTTCGTTATATTCACGTATGCTTCTTTTTCCTGCACACTGTTTTGGAAGAAAACCTGAGAACTGTTCTATAGGCTCACAAAGACAGTGAGCCAGAAATGAGAAGGTGCAGCAGGAGGTGGGGGAGGGAGCGGAGACTGAACGTGCCAAGACAGTTATAACCTTATTGGTTATGGCAAATGTTAAACAGTCTAGAAAATCAGAGGTCTTGGAAAAGACTTGTAAAAATAACAACATGAGAGCTTAGTGTAAAGGCGTGGAACATGAAAAGGGAGGCCGTGGGTGGCATTTGAAACATGCTGAAGACGGTGCTGGAAGCACGCCCTGACCGGCGCTTACAGAAGGAGACTTCTTTAGAAGTCCCACCCATGGCCCCGCACAGGCAGGCCAAGGTGCGGGCCGCCCGTGGGAAGACGCAGGATTTTCAATACCCTGATTGGGACTGAGAAATGAGGGGACTGCACCTGATGTTCCCCAAGAGGGTTCAGAGAAAGGGAAGTTGGACATCTGCCCGAAGCAAGAGTCTAAGTGATGAAGTAGAAACAGCAGGTCTCTGAGCTAGAAGACAAAATGGATTTTTTTAAATAATCAAGATAATTCCTTAAAAAAAAAAAAAAAGATCATCCTTCATGAAGACATTGCTTTTTAAAAAAAAGACTGTCTCATTGAAATCTCTCAAGAGTGAGTCTAGCTAAAATGAGAAAGGTTGACCAGATGTCCCGAGTGAATGGCTCTGTGGATTAGCTCTATATCTGCCCAACATCTGAAGAGTAATATGAAAATGCCTGGTGAGCTACTCTGAGGGAGAGCAAGGACAGAGAAAGAGTCCGCTCCCAGCCTTGCCTGGCACTCTGTGTTCACAGAAAGCGCCTTCATGAAGACATTGCTTTTTATTCATCACAATTTCACCACCTTAAATTCATCACATCTACAATTAATCTCTTGGGTTGTGTTTTTTAAATTCCTTTTTACTGAAAATAACGTTATTATGGTACTCTGTGACTATTTAAAAGGAAAGTAAAGGTTTCTATTTATGAAGTTCAAGACCTGATTTCCCGGGCTCTTAGGAAACCTATGGAAGACTAATTTGAATCAACAATTGAACCAACAACTGCTCAGTCACGGTCATGAAATCATAGTGTCCAGGAGTTAGAAGAGGAAGATGCTCCAAAGGGAACACAAGAGTGTGAGACTTTGGACAAATCCTGGGGCATAATGATGTTTCATAATCTCAGCTCTACCACTTTACTGACCCTGTGATCTTGGGCAGGGTACTTAGCTCTTTAATGCACCAGGTTCTTTAACTATACAATGAACACAATTGTAACATCTATCCATGGAGTTCACATAAAGATTGCAAGTCAAAACACATGCCAAATACTTAGGACAGAGTCAGAAAATAAGAGTCCGTATGTATTACACACTATGATTATGACTGTTATCATTACTATCATTAATGAGTTACTAGTTTCTGACAAGCTAACAGTGTTATGTGATAGAAAGACTATGTATGACCTTAGGAATGTGACCTTAAGCAAATTACTTAATCCTTTTGAACCCCAATTTTCCCTCTTATAAACAGGGAGAATGGCAGGGATCTCGTAGGGATTAAAGGACTCAAGAAAATAGATGCTAAATTTATCTTTGCTCTCTTACGCAATAGAACTGGAAAATTTAAACAATTATTCAGATCTAAACAGAGGGTAGGGTCCGACATTTATAAAGGGCTTTTGTAAATAGATGATATTACTGCCACTATTTGCGTTTCTATCGGCCCCTATGCTGAATAATCAATAATAAATGTTGTTTAAACAAATGGTGTAATTTTCCAATCTGTGTTGTTCTAAACCGACCTTTACTCCTCATTGCCATTTATAACGCATGCATAATTCATTGATGAAGCAGGAGAAATAAGGATGCTTGGCTAAGTGGCCCTTTTTGGGTTGTTTTTGATGATTTGTTATAACCCTATAAATAAAACAAAACTTGTCATTGTAAATATGTATTGTGTTATCTAGGGGTATATTTAGTCGGTAAAATAATAAAAGCTAGCTTGCCTCTCCTGGAAATCTCAAGGTATAATTAATTGCTGGTAAGATTTACTCTAGAATTTCAGAGCCCTAAAGTAGAAGGAAAAATAAAGGCCACCGTCAACAGAAATGCTAAAAGAAATGCCTAAAGGGCAGAGCCATTTGCCATTTGCAGGAAGCATTTGCTGGTGTCTGGGAAGCAAAGTGGGTGATCCAGATGGTATTTTTGTTCAGGTAGAGAGGTGTAGGTATGGTGTGTGTGTGTGTGTGTGTGTGTGTGTGTGTGTGTGTGTGTACATATACATGCACTTTTTAATAAATCATAAATCAAGGAGTTTACAGAGCTATCTTCTGTCAACTTTAACTCCTGTGTGTTCTTTGTTCAAATTCACACCTACATCTCCTCCAGGACAAAAATATTAGTGTACACATATGCACGGATTCACACTTAAAAAAATACACAGCACAGATGAAGAGCTTTCAGAGCTGGCTTCCATCAACTCTGACTCTGGTCTGCTATCTGTTCCCCACACACACTCATGGTGCAATAAATGCTTTCAATATGGGAGACAAGAGCGGGACACTCCTCTGTCCCCAAAGGGCACCTCTGTGTGCTCCCTCAGATCATAGCTGATGACATGTCGATGAAACGGTGCTTGCTCTGGCCCCGGAGATCAAAATGAGGGCTTAACCTGCAATTTACTCTACAAGTCCCATGACACTTGCCAGATCTGAAGACTTCATTCTAATCTTCCCTGCTGAAAAAATAATCAAATACTCCAGCAAAGATGTATTGACAACTCTTAATTAACCATGCTAATGGGGGGAAGCGAGAGCATGGATAAATGAAATCCACACGTAACCTAACACCTTCATTTGCCCATTAATTTCCACGTCTCCTTCACTAACCCTTGCCAAGGGGGCCAGGATTAATAGATGCTTTAACAATAGAATTACTCGATGTCTGATGTCTGCATCTGCACCATACCAGTCATTTGTTGGACAAGCTAACAAGCAAACAACGTGGCCCAGGACTACATGGGGCAAAGGGGTTTGGTGGTAATGTTTTTTGATCCTTTGGGTACAAGTAAATAAAATTTAGGCAGCTTTTAGGAAGGAGTTAGCTGGAATCGTCTTTCAGCAATAGAGGCTGATTTGATGGGGACTTTCTGGTTCCTTAGCTATCATTGTTGCTACCCAAACAATTAGACGGGACGGAGAGGAAGCATAGAGACAGGGCCCCCCACGTGTGCAGAGTCAGACAGTTGGTGTTTTGTAATGAGCGGCTGATTGCGATGGACCACGGGAGATCCTGGATGGAAACTGGGCAAAGAACAAAAGTAGGCTTCCTCTTTCTTCTTAAAACATCCGGCACAGACACACCAGATGGCAGGAGCCGGAACTGTGGGACCTTGGGCAAGTCATCCCATCCATCTGAGCCTCAGCTGCCTGGTCATCTCTGTACCTCCACCCTGCCAGGCACAGCACAGGCACCCAGGGAAGCCATCCTTACAATACTAATCGCTTCTAACTCTGGTCACCGCCAACTGGCCAGGCACGTTCCACGGACCATCTCATTTCATCTTGACAACAAAACGTTGTCTGTTCCTTATCCCTGTGTTACAGGGGAGGAAGCAAAGACACAAAGGGACCTAAGTCACTGGCCCAGAATTCCAGGTAGGAAGGAACCAGCTGAGAGCGAAACCCCGGCCATCAAGCTCCAGAACAAGCTCTTAGCCAAGACACTGCCGTGTCTGCGCTCTCTCCCCATCCTCAGACAGACACTTCTCAACACTCTGAATGTGTTTTCTCCCTTGATCCCCACATGGCCCTATTAGTTGGAGATTACTACTTTATACAGATGAGGAAACTGATCTTGAACAGAGAGGGGCTGTGATTACCAAGGTCACCAAGGAAGGGCAGGTCCGTGCCCCAGGCCAGGCTGTTCTACAGATGAAAGTAAAGGCTCACCCGGAGTGGGTTTGCATCCCTGTGTCTGCAGCTGCTCGCTGCCCCACTTCCCAGGAAGTCAGGCCTCTGATAACTTTAGGACTTTATTACTTTCTGAATTCCCTTTGCTCATCTCACTCGCCCCTTCCTCCCATTTTCCCCTTCTGGTGCCTCTCTTCCCCATCCAGGCTCACCGCCCCCACCCCACAGCCATCTCGGCTGTGAAATGTTTGTGGAGTGCTCACCATTCAAAAGCCACATCCCAGTTTGCAGTTTGTAATTCTTGGAAAGATTGGGGCCATGTAAATAATCAACCCCCAAATGTTGTTGAAATGACCGTTTCGGTTCACCTACGTTTATACAAACACATTGTCCATGGTCTGAGGTCCCCATTTGCACTATATCAAACTCCAGATGACATTCAGATAGAAAGCGCCAGGCTCCTATCCCTTGTCACCTTGTCAACCAGCAAGGCTGCTGCCCAGTTTAAACCTCAGCCCTGGCTTCTCCTCTCACCCTAAAAAGGACGGGGGCTAAGGTAACTGGATTTACATTTAAAATACAAGCAGAAACTCGCACGAGAGCAACTGGGGCCTGCACTGGAAGCAGGGACAGTCCTGGTGCGGGTTCCTGGGAAGTGGGGCGGCATTAAGATAACCGATCCCCGTGACATTTTACAAAGCGAGCGGCATGGTACATGAGTCCCCGGAGGAAGCAGGGTGAGGCAGCTTCCTGGACCGCGTGAGGCAGCTCTGCATTTATGCTTGGACCTCTGCAGACAGACTCCCTGGATTCAAATCCACTCTCCCCCTCCCCCGCCCCCGCCCCGTCCCAAGATGTAGGAGCTTGGGAATGCACTTACCACTCCATGCTTGCTCTTAGGAAAAACGGGCCTACTCAGGGTACCTGCCTCAGAGGGTTGTTGTGAGCACGGGCTGCAAATTCACATAAAACACTGAGCACAGTGCCAGCCTATAGCAAACACTCACTACATGTCAGTAAATAACATCACCGCTGCATTGCACAGCTGGTGCTTCATGCATATCACTCCATGCTATAGGCCTGTGCCTTGTGAGACACACACGTCAGCCCCCATGTTACATAGGGCTCTGATGTCCAAGGCTCGGCTTTCAGGTGGGTCTCTGCTTGTAAGTGCCCTGTTTCCGAACATCTTCCACAAGATGTGACCCCACATCAACGCCCATGCGGGAAGGAGTGTGGCTGTGTGGGCATAAGGGAAGGGGAGGAACGGAGCCCACATCCAGAGGGGCACAGGGAGGACCAGAAGAGCATCCCTAAAACACTGGTGGGATCCAGGAACCAGCCCACGGCCACAGAGGCAGGGGTGGGAAGCTCACAGGACCCCCAAGGACAAGGCAGAATGAGGGTCTGAGCGGATGTAACTTCCCCGAGGAGGATTCCGGGAGAAACGCGGGTCCAGTGAGCACAGGCACTATCGCCGTCTGCATCCACACATTACCTCCTCTCTTAAACAGCAACTGCCTTCAGGGTTGGCAGTGCATCCCAAGGGGCCCTGATGGCGCCTTTGCACCCAGGGAGAGAAATGGGGTGGTGGGCAATGGACACTAGGTCCACTCAGGGTGCAAGCAAGAAATGGGTGCATTTCATAGAGAATTGAGAAACACTCCTAAAATTGACCAAAGTCTCGCTGCTTTTTATCATCACCATGTTTGGCAATTCTAAACAGTGTCCATGAAGACATATCCCTCGCTCATCACCCCTCCTGTTGGTACCCCAGAGTTCGGCACACACCCCTCCTGTTGGTACCCCCCAGAGTTCTGCACACACACTGCACTCACTAAACACTCTGAAGGACTGAACCTGATAAAAGGGGGCCAGGGAAGAGCAGAAATCCTGTTGGTTCCTGGGCAGATATCATATCAACAGACTGACATTTAGATCTACAGAACACATCTTTCAAGGAAAAACCATGCCCCCCTTTCTCACGTGAAATAACACATCTACACACAAGACCCCAGTGGCACAGACAGACATCGCCACAGGCTGACTGGAGGCTTGACATTTCCTAGTCCTGTGGCTACCAAAGTCACAGGGGTCCTAGGATTCATTTCCCTTCTTCAGGAGCCCTGGACAGATCATGAATACCCCCTCATCAGCTGGCCAACTGCTCATATTTACAGAGGGGACCCGAACACCCCGCCCTCTGCCCTGGGAACAAGATTGCAAGAACAGACCCTCCTGAGTGATGGTCAGAGGGCACTGGCTTCGGAAGAGGTAGTTGAAGCTATTAAGAAATCAACGCGGGCATTTAAAAGCAAAGCCCTTTCCATGTCAGAGAAGACACTTCACTATTCATCTTGCTCCCTGCCTCTGCTTCACCAAGTTGATGGAAGATGGTTTAACTGACATAAAAACCAGCTCTACATGAATAGCGGTGATTGATGGAGCCATTCCCAGCATCAGCCAAAAAATGGCACTCAGAGATGCCTCGGGCTTCCTGTTAACTGTTTTATGAAGGGAATGATACTTCTTCCTCCTCTTGTTTAAAGAATAAATTAGCAGAACAAGTACTTTCAAAAACAGAATATTGTTATACTGAGATTTTAAGAAGCAATGGAAGGCCTTTGGAATGTTAGCATGTGTGTGAGGGCTGTTAGGATGGGGAGAAAGGGTTCTGTAGGGCTTTTTCCACAGGCCACTGTTTGGTGTCAGGCTACTGGATTTTCCTGGGTTGTATTGAAGTCCATGTAATTACAAACTATCCTATAAAGTAGCTTCACCAATAAACACAGTGTCTCAGAAGCAAAAGAAAAAAAGAAATCCAGACTTCAAGGGGAGCCTTAAAAAACAAAACAAAACGCACAGATGCTCCAAATGGGCCATGAGGAAGCAGAGGAGAGAGGAGACCATCTCCACAAAAAAATGAGGAAGAGCAGCTTCGTCGGACGTGCACTCAAGTACAGACCCTTTCAACGGGGGGACAGTGATCCATTTGCAATACGGTGCCTTATTCTGCGGTGTTTCTCAATAAGGAATGGAAAAGAGCCGAGGTTTCAAAAGTGTTCACATTCTGACGTTTTGTTCTTTCTGGAGCGTGGAAGGTCTCCTCCCAGCCTTTCTTCCTTCTTAGTTTGAAGAAGGTTAATTGTGACTGGGATCCTGCGCAGTGTCCTGGCACTTGAGACTCAGCCATTGTCGAGCAGAACATTGTCCGGCTGCACTGCAAGGACTAACTTTGGAAGCATCCAAATTTGGAAGGCCTTTCAGAAGCCTCGGGCTGAGTCCCGGTCCTGGCATTCTATGGGATGACAAATACCCACCCCGCTCCCACTTGTCTTTGAAGATGTGCACATTAGCGAAGCATAAAATCCACTTGACTTTTACAATAAAACAAGCTGGCTCTTTAACCCAGCCAGAATAAGTTCTTAGATCACCGTAGCACATCCAAAGGACCACTTATTGCCACGCTCTTACTGACTCACCAGCCAAACCCTCAGTACTCTCAATCACATGGAACGTTTCGGGCCCAAATTGATATGATTCTGGAGTTTTCAAGTGTTTGCAACCTTGACCTAGACATTGTACTTGTGGCAAGTCAGTCTCACAGAAATCATCTTACATGGGAAGTGCTTCAGTGCTAAAGATGTTCTTGCCCTGGCTGGTTTTGCTCAGTGGTTACAGCATCAGCCTGGGGACCAAAAGGTTGCGGGTTTGATTCCCAGGCAAGGGCATGTCCCTGGGTTGCAGGTTCCCAGTCACTGGAGAGCTTTTGACCTTTTAACATTATTCTCAGAGCGACACCAAATTGGGCATTAAAATGCTGGTGAGAACAAAATGAACCTTGTCATTTGCAGGAGAGTAAAATCTAAAAATCTTATCAGAACCTGCTACTTTCAATGCTTCCTAAAAACTTTACCTTGAGAAAGTTTCGTTTTGCTTTCTTTCACCATCCTCAAAAGAAAAACAAAAACAAACCCCCCCAAAAAAATGGAAATTAATATTGTATGTAATTGTAACTGAAAAATTAAATAAATAAAAATTTTTAAAAAGAAGAAGTAAAACTCCAAGAGGAAAAAAAAAGTGTGCTCCCTTTAGCTCCTATGAAAATTCATTGCAGGCCTGCATGCTCTGGACCCACCTCCTTCACGCACATGAACCTGACGCCCAGGTCAGAAGCCTCCTCTGCTCTGAACACGCATGGTGATGCCAAACCCCACAGGAGGCACCGAGGGGACCCCTGACAGGAATGAGTCTCTTCCAGGATTCACTGCTGAGTGTGATCATCGCACTTAATCCTCCTAGAGATGGTTACTCAAAAGGACCCAGCATAGTGAACTTAGCACTGACAGGGCCGAAGTGACGGAGACAGGGGGCAGGAGAGCCTGGGGGATGCAGTGTGGCAGAGAGAATGGGTGGCAGGGCTGGGGGTGGCCTCCGAGTCCTGACACTCACAACTGTGTGACCTCAGACATGTTGCCAAGCCTCCAGGGTCTCCATTTCCTCCTCCTCAACAGGAGTCATCACAGATAGCAAGGAGTTTAAATGAGGCAATACGTGAAATGTGCCATAAACGGAAACTTCTCATCATCCATGACTCCTAAAAATATAACTGGCCACTTATATATGCCAGGCACTAAGCTAAACACTTTTTTGTTGTTGTTGTTAATCCACTTATTTTCTTTCTTCTTCTTCCTTTTTTTTTGTTGTGGTTGGTTAATCCTCACCCAAGGTTATTTGCTCGTTGGTTTTTAAAGACAGTGGAAGAAAGAGAGAAAGACATAGAGAAACATATATATGAGAGAAACACATCAATTGGTTGCCTCCTGCATGTGCCCCATCGAGGGCACGGGCCGGGGAGGAGCCTGCATCTGAGGTATGTGCCCTCGACTGGAATCGAACCTGAGACCCTTTGGTCTGCAGGCCAATGCTCTATCCGCTAAGCCCTTTATATGCTCTTTCTCCTATAATCTTCCTGATACTATTTAATCCCCTCAGGGAGGATACTGTTATCTTCTTTCACCCATGAGGACACTGGGGTTGAGAGGCGAGGTTACCTGCCCACCACGCACACCTGGGAGCTGGGACACCAACGCTGAGCACCAGAGCAACTGTCCCACCACCTTGGACACCCGCCAGCTGCTGAGCCACAATGAGGCTCGTTCTGAGGAGCAAGCCACACGGAAATGAAACTGTGGGGTGTAGACTGGGTCAAGAACAAGGGCTTCCAAAATCTGAAACGCAGTAGAGCATCCTGTGGTTTCCCTGAAAGAAGGGGCCTGGCAGTGGGGGGAGGCTGGTATAGGACTTGAATTTCCCTTTCTCCTTCAGAGGATGAGTTTCTGCGTCCACTCTCTCCTGTCCCCCAGCTCTAATAGGGCCCACAGATGGGACAAGGGTCGAGAATGAAGGGGGGAGCTCAGGATGTCACCCTGCCCACCACCCCGCTTTTAAACAAACCTCCTCGAGCCCTGGTTCCGTGTCCCCCTCACTCAAGGATTTATGTCTCATTTTCAATGGAATGCTACATTTGGTCAGACCACGAAGAAAAGTCCTCATTATAAACTAGGAAATGTGTGGAAAGAGAATTATTTACCCAAGGCAGCGCTCAATCAGTGTTGCCCGAATATTTATTTAGCCCACACACGGAGAAGTTGTGTTAATGTTTGCCAAAGAATGTAGCTTTATAAAGTAACTGGGTCAAAAAAGACAGCATATCATTTTACAAATAACTTTAAAATTGCTTAAGTTAAATGGCCAGGCTCTGTCAGGTTTGTCTTTTCAAAACGCTGCAGAAACAATATCCAGAATTATGTCTCATAAAATACAGGTATCACAAAGTGGCTGTTTAGCCCATTAAAGAAAATGGAGAATGAAATCTGAATTATTTCTTCCCGAGGCAGAAGCAGACAGAGTCACTAAAATTATGTGAGGCCACCGTTGCGATGCTTCCAGTCTGCAGGGCAGCGAGGCCACGGCTCCTGCACCCACGCTCTGCTAGGAGGGCTGCCTTTTTCAGTCAACAATGACAGGAGCTCCATTTCTCAGCCCCAAACCTAGCGTTTGGGAATTCACCCAAAATATTTGCTTTGGGTTTATCAGTGGCATTTGTCTGCCTCGAAATGCCCTGTGAGAGAGAAGGCTAGTGACACTGACAGAGAAGACTGCCCAGGGCAGTTTACTTAATGGACCCGAAGGTAAGCGATGACAACCTGGGTGTGAATCCTACTGTGCCCTCAAAGAGGGGTAATCTGAGCAACGCTGCCATATTGATCATTAGCAGTCATAGCAACAATAAGCGCAATAATGACCAGGGCAGACAAGGATGAGGCTCATGGGCCCTGATAATAATAGAGGAGGGAGGGGGAGGGGGAAGAAAGGGAAAAGGAAGGCTGAGAGGGAAAAGAAAAAATACAACAATTACAATAGCAACTGACCTTTATCGAGCTCTTATTCTTACCAATCTATGGAAACAGTGTGGCAAATATCAATGGTATCTTCATCCTAAATGTTTGTCAGTCTAGTGGGGACACCACTGGCCCGCAAAGGCCATGATGGTGGAATGCAGTGAGCAGGGTGAGAGTCGTGGCCCCTGAGGGTGAAGCAGTAAGCAGGCAGCTAACTAGGTTAAGAACATACTCATGGAGATGGGTGTCTCTAGGTTAACAGGTTCCCCAATCACAAGTTGCCCATTTGAGACAAGGGGTACGTGCCTGACACTAATTCCTTCTGGTCTCCCTGACCTTCAGCTCTCTGTGCAAGTTCTGAGGGCAGTCAGCACAGGGGCTCACCTACTCAAATTTCTTCCAAATGGTACAGGGAGGACACTGCCTTAGAGCGGCGGTTCTCAACCTGTGGGTCGCGACCCCTTTGGGGGTCGAACGAACTTTCACAGGGGTCACCTAAGACCATTGGAAAACACATATGTAATTACATATTGTTTTTGTGATTAATCACTATGCTTTAATTATGTTCAATTTGTAACAATGAAATTGGGGGTCACCACAACATGAGGAACTGTATTAAAGGGTAGCGGCATTAGGAAGGTTGAGAACCACTGCCTTAGAGATTCCTATACCTCCAATGCCCAGCAAGCCCAATGCCTATCCCTAGAGGGTGCTTAGTAATTAAATGTTTACTAAGAAGAAATGATTAAAACCATGAGATCTCTGCTTTGGAAAGACAGCTGAGAGGGCAGGAGGCTGCTAAGACTCCTGGAGACTGCAGATAAAGAACAAAGACTCCAGGAACTTCCGGGGGAAACAAGGTGTATGAATTTCCGATGGCTGCAGTAACAAAGCACCACAAACTGGGTGGCTAAAACAACAGAAATTTACTGTCTCACAGTTCCGGAGGCCAGAGGTCTGAAATCAGCATGTTGGCAGGGTTGGTTCCTTCTGCAGCCCCTGAGGGGAAACCATGCCACGCCTCACACGCAGCTTTGGGTGGGCTGCTGGTGATCCTTGGTGTCCCTTGGCTTGTAGGTACAACACTCTAATCTCCACCTACATCTTCACGTGGCCTTCTCCGTGCCTCAACATGGCCTCTTCTCTTCTGACAAGGACAGTGGTTTGGATTTAGAGCCCACCCTCCATCCAGGATGACTTCCTGTTGAGATCCTAACTCATTAATTACATCTACAAAGGCCATATTTCGAAATAAGGTCACCTTCTGAGATTCTGAGTGGGTATGATTTGGGGGGGGGTGGTATAGGGGCACTATTTAACCCTCTGCACTAGGACTCGGCAGCTTGCCCATGTTTAGAGTTTCTCCCTCCCTGTGCCTGCCCACGAGGCTCAGAGCTAGAGGGTGTCTTCATGCTCACGGACTTAGTGAAAGTGGGAGGCAGGTGTCTTGTCCCAATCCGTGGCGAGGCTTAAGAAAAAAGAGAGGGGAGCTCCAAAATCCAAATCGCTAAAGCCTTGGGTAGAAAAGAAAGGGCAGAGGAATGCAGAGCCTGGGGAGTGAGGCCTGCAGGACCCACCCCCCGACACACACACTGTCACACCCACCCTACAAGCAGGTAAGCATCAGGCCTGGGCCCAGTCCTCTATGCTCAGCCTGAATGAGGCTCTTCCTCAGGGAGACGGGCATCCTTGCTTTCCCTGCCCTCACTCAGGAGGACGGGAACCCCATCTTCCCCAGCTTCCAAAGGGGCCACGCAAATGACTTAGACCAAGAGACGAAGCACACGGAAGTCTCGCTGGGCCAGGCTGCAGGAAGCTGTGGGCAATGCAGGCCTGGGAGGCCGTGGGGGAATGTGGTGAATAAACTATGTGATTCAGAGGTCAGTGCCAGACACACTGGGCATTGGAGGAACAGACACGTGTGCCCACTGGGAGGCACAGCGGAAATGTGCCCGCGTTAGACAGGCCACCTGGCATCCAGTAGGCAGCAGGGAGTCCATGAAAGGCAAAAAGACATGGGAATCTGCAGGCCTTGGGGGCAGAAGTGCCACAAACAGGGTGCCACTGTCGCCGCTATGAAAGCAATTTGATGCACAGACTGCATATTATGAAATACCCCCGACCCGCCCCCCGGGGTTTGGGGTAATGTCTTGTAACAAACACATTTATATGTCTGCAGTGAAAATATGATTATTCACACCAGAGAGCAAAACAGACATGAAATCAGTGAAGGTCAGGTTTCGCCACCAAATGAGTTTTCTGTAAACTTACAAAAAAGTTTGGTTGTCAGAGTTTTAGAAATGTTTGAATAGCGAAAAAGGGGACTGCAAGTGGGTATTTACGAGCCTGAATCTACGCATGTTCCTAACCAAGGCGGCCTCGTGCCCAGAAGGGAAAGTGTGGGGTGAGGCTGGGATGGATGCCCAGCAAGGTCCAACCACCACCCTGCTCCAGACAGCTCCATCTTGTACCTATTTTGTGAATCAGGCTTCTCCCAACAGCTTTTGTCTGGTGAAACAACACAAAATAGTCTAGAAATTGCTGCCCTATTTCAGGACTTGATAATCTATTTACTTATTTATTTTTGTAAAGAGCCATACAGGCCCTGCCAACGGCACAGCGCAGTGGTTGAGCATCGGCCTATGAAACAGGAGGTCAAGGTTCAATTCCTGAGTCAGGGCACATGCCTGGTTGTAGCTCGATCCCCAGTAGGGGGCAGGAGGCAGCCAATCAATGATTCTCTCTCATCATTGACGTTTCTGTCTCTCTCTCTCCCTCTCCCTTCCTCTCTGAAATCAATAAAAATAAAAATAAATTTTTAAAAGAGGCAGACAATATCTATTTTAGGCTTTGTGGGCTGTGAGGCAAAACTGAAGGTATCATGTAGGTACTTAATATAACAAGAGATAAAACAAATTTTTACATATTCTGATTAATGAAATTTAAAACATTATTTATAAAACACTGAAATAGAAATCCCATGAAATTTTCATGTACCATGAAACAATACTTCTCCTAATTTTTTTTTTTCCTGATCATTTAGAAATATGAAAACTATTCTAAGCTTGCGGGTGGTAACCAAAGAGATGCGGGCCATATTTGGCCCATGAGTGGGCAGTAGGTTGTGGCTGCTGCTCTAGGTCCTTCCTGGTCAAGCAGGGTCCAGTCCCAGAGTGGACCCACTGGTGACCCCTGAAGGGACCAAGTGAAAGCTGTGGCTGGGTCAGAGGAATGCAAAGCTGAGGGCTTAAAACAAGACACTCCCCGCCTTTGACTTACAAGTCACTTTAGGAGCAAATGCTTCCTACTTAACTTTTCAAACTCTAAATAAATACCAAATGTGGCATGAGCCATAACTGAGGAAAACTACTTTCCTTAAACAAATGCTTCCTTTCAAAAAAAAAAAAAAAAAAAACTTTTATAAAGAAGTCTAATGCAACATTTTTACTCTCTTATATTGGAATGATAGTACAGCAGGCTATAAACTTATTTGCATTGCGTGTTGTCAGTAGGTGCCATCATCAATCTGAATCATATTAACAAATGCCCCAGGAACATAAATCACTCAGAACGGAACCATCCTAGCAGTCTCTGAAGGCTGACCATGAGCTCAAAAGTCCGAGCAGAAGACAGATACCACCATCAGGGGGCAGTCCAGCCATTCCCAGATTCCAGGACACGCTTTGGTGCCCCATGTGTATTTAAGCCCATGTTAATCACCAAGAGGACACATACTTTTGAATATACAGGTTCTAGGGTACACTAATGTCTTATCCTGCTTAAACCAAGAACATGCAATAACAGATTAGACAAACCTTGAATTAAAATGTACAGTCCACCCTCAAAAGGGGTCGGAAATATTTACAGAGAAAGCACATGTGAATAAACTACTTAAAGGTAAACCCAGTGTTTGAAATGGCAATGTGGAAGGTGTTCCCAACATGGAAAGGGAAAACCACAAAATGACCTTTAAAGCTCTGAACGTGTCTGCCAAAAAAGCAAGGCCAACTGAAAAACTGAAAATCAAAAGCTTGGCAAAAACATCTATGTTCCAGCGGCCTCAAATCTAGAACAATCCCCCCCATCCTTTGAGCATAAGGAGGTCAGGAACAAAAATAGCATTTACTGAGATCGTACTCTGATTACTTCCTTGAACATTTTCACTAGCCATGCTAAGAACTTATTTTCATCCCCATTTACCAGAAGAGCAAACTGAGGCATACAATTCTAATTAACTTGCTCAAGAATCAGGTCTGAGGTTCATAATCTGTGTTCTGCATGCTAGAACCTAATAAACAAACAAGCCCATGGACCAAATATGCCCACAACCTGTTTCTGTAAATACAGTTTTATTGGAACAGAGCTATCCATTTATGTATTCTCTGTGGCTACTTTCATGCTCTAATGGCAGAGTAAGTAGTTTCGACAGAGACCGTACAGCCCTCAAAGGCAAAAATAATTAGTCTCCAGCCCTTTGGAGAAAAATGCCATGGTCTAGTCTTTTGTGGGTACCTACCATGCTACAGTCCTCTGCTGGGGAATTAGATGTTGGTGGCTCCTGGACCTCCTCCCTCAGTCACCTTGACCATGCGTCTGGACAATGGGAGCACTCGTGATGTAAGAACAGCCAATCTAGAGGTGACTTGGTGCAAATGGCACAATGATGACAACATTGAACCAATCAGATTCACTCCCTCTGAGAGTTTGAAGGAGGCAGCTGAGAGCAGGAAGCAGGAGCAACAAGGCATAAGGAGCCGAGCAAGGCTGTGAATCAGCTGAGCCACACTGCAGCCTGGGCAGAGAGCGGGAGACAAGGTCAAGCAGTCCCTGCTGCACCCCAAGCCTGGTCTGCAGGCTTTTCCTAGACTAGAGGCAGGGACTTCCCTCTTCGTCCTTATCCAAGAGCATCCGGAGTGCCCCTCCGCTCCAGGCCACCAGTTCATCCGACGCCCTGGCCTGGCAGCAAGAACCAAAAGGTTAGCATCGTGATGCATCCTCTCCAAAAACAAATCCAAGAGCACAAGCCATGACTGACAGACACAGACACACTCTATTTTATAGTGTTGAGCTATTTATTTGAAGAAAGTTAGTATCGCATGGCCCCTTCCCTATCACCAACAATAACCATAATAAATATTTCATAAGTTAGAATATATACTCAATTATTTATGACATTTTCCTCTATTATTATCATTACTATCTTTACATGAGTGTGTGTGTGTGTGTGTGTGTGTGTGTGTGTGTGGTTTTTCCCTCATTTTGAAGTCACCAAGTAAGAGGTGAGGGTTTCTTTTTCGTCTCCCCCTTCTCTTAACAAAAAGACCC
>NW_006284336.1:1194988-1202432 GCF_000327345.1 Myotis davidii | reverse complement strand
TTTTTATCCTAATCCTCTAGTTAAAAAATAAAATCCATATTCAAGATCCTGCTATATCAACTTAATCAGGTGTGGGGTTTTTTGTAAGTTAAATTTGATTTCTAAATCCCTTGGGTGATGAGATTTGTGAGTTTTTATCATTTTACTTCTGTCTTAAAAATAGAGACTTGTGTGTTTTCTTTCCAAATCAATCCAACAGAAAGGGAATTATGGTCAATGAATATTAAAATCAGAGTTACCTTTTTACTTGGGAGAATTATCAGCATTTTGATTTGATGGTCTTAGAATTCAAAAATACATTATCAAATCCAAAATACTGGAGTCCTGCAGATTACTCTTCCTCAATACTTTTGTTTTTTATTTGTTTTATGGGGGTTTTTCTAATATATTTTTATTGTTGATAGTATTATAGATACCTCCAATTCTTCTCCCCTTTACCCCCACTCCCAGCCCGGACCCACCCTCCCAGGTCTTCACTATCCTATTGCCTGTGTCCATGGGCTATGCATATAAGTATATAAGTTCTTTGATTTATCTCTTCTCGTCCCCCTAATCCCACATCTAGGTATGTCAGTCTGTTCCATGCCTCAATGCTTTGAAAACAAAGAAGGCACAATGGCATGGACTCTGGCTACAGAGCAACTCTAAGCCCTGCAGAGAAGTACAAACACACAAATGCTCAAGCCAATGTGCTGGGGGGAAGGCACGGGCCCAACCCTGCACACGTGAACTGCTCATGACCCTCACGTATGCTTATATGATGTATTGCAAATACCCTAAAGCAGCACTGTAATTACAGGGAGCAATTGATTTTCAAAGTCCTGTATCAAAATTAATACTCATAAAAATAGAATCACCTGAACCAGGGAATGTAGGGATTAGAGCATTTTGAACATTATACTTCAAATTTATAAAAGCTGTGTGTTAGCTAGCATTCACAAAGGTTTTTAAGAATGGAATAGCTATGGGCATGGTGAACTTACCATATGTATAATCCAGATATAAAAATGGGTATTCAACTGCCCCCACCTCATGTTCAGGACTAAAATCAATTAAGTTCACTCACATAATTAAAATGCTGGTCCAGTGGCCCATCTTCCTGTGAGCAGGTTTAGGATGTCAGGGAACACTGCATCTGCAGGGGACCAGGAGGGCTGTCCATTACTCAGATGCCTCCCCGGTCAAGACCTGGCAATGCCATTTCCCATCGGAAGGTCTCAGCCCAGAGAGAAGAAAACATTGGCTGATTTTGGTGAGATCGAGGTATATCTTGGAGTGAAAACTGGATCCTCAAAGGAAAGTGTTTTAAAACTCTTGCTTAAACTTAAATGGTACACATACAATGGAATCCATTCATGGACAGAGAAGTCAAGCATCAGCCTGCTAGGCCACCACTGCATGTGAAAAATATCCTCCACGAGACTGCTTGATAGGGGAAAATAGATCTTGAACAGAGATGAATAAATCTGTACAACTATGAAATATCAGTTAAGCATGTTGGCCATTAACAATGTTTTAGGAACATTTCAGGTATGTGGAAATACATAATTCTCAATGTCTGACTTTGAATTTAAACTGGTTCCAGCTGAAATGAGCATGTCCAGCCAAAATAATGAGTATTTCTTTCCTGGCTTTCCTTCGCCAGATCTCTGAAAGACAGTAACACTGAATGAAGGCAAGTCCTTCAGAAACAAACAAACAAATATAGATAATCACTCCTTTTGGATTTCTAGGTAAATTATAGAGAGTGAGAATCATATCTGAGAAGCAGTCTACATTTTTCAAAGAACTTCTCTAGACCTCATTGGATCTTCAAAAGAGCCCTTCTTAGGAGAAAGGACATTCAAGTCTAAAACAAATAATTTTATTCCTCCCATTAAAAAAAATTCTGACCCATAAGATAATCTCCATTTTTCAGATTTTAAAAGCTTGTTTTCCTTATCATGGCCCCAAATCTGCAGGAACAAGGATTTCTCCCCAACAGTGAACTCCATTTTAGGAACTCCTTATCTACCAACATTCACCTCTGCGAACCTCTGCAAATCCCTGGTTGTGAAGCCCTGAGAGGAGAAGCCAGCTCAAGCAAGTTCAAGAATGTTGGGGAGGAAATGCCCGACCAGCTGCAGCCAAGCAAGGGGTGGAAAGTGGAGTTAACTGTACAATATTGTGTATATTTATCAATTGTAGATAAATGAGATCACATAGACACTCTTAAGAGTTCCATCTTCATTGTTGTAATTTAATGAATAGAAGATAAACATGTTTGATTTTGACTTCCATCACCATAATACTTACCAGTTCTTAATTAAAGAACTGAAATTCTCAATTGTTAAGTTTTCCTACTCTGGTGATTTTCAGAAAAGCGATTTGTAAGGCTATGAATAAAATACTATGTTTATTTTCTTTTTTAAAGGTATACTTATTTGCACTTCTATCATCTGATATATTACACTAGCGGCCTGGTGCACAACATTTGTGCACTGGGAAGGGGGGGGGGTCCCTCAGCCCGGTCTGTGCACTTTTGCAGTCTGGGACCCCTTGGAAGATGTCCGACTGCCAGCTTAGGCCCGCTCCCTGTGATCCTGGCTTCTGGCTGAGTGATGCTCCCCCTGCTCCACCTGCATTAGTGTCTGCCCCTGGTGGTCAGTGTGCATCATAGTGACTGGTTGTTCTGCCGTTTGGTCAATTTGAATATTAGGGTTTTATTACATAGAATAGTAATATATATTTAAATTTATATCCCCTAATAGAAAATCACAAGGACTACCTCATTCACAGGTATGGCCTAACTCTGTGGTCGGCAAACTGTGGCTCGTGAGCCGCCGTTTGCCGAGCCACAGTTTGTCGACTACTGGCCTAACTCATAACAGGCACTCAATTATTGAATGATTAAGTAAATAATTTGGATTCCATATTGTGGAAGGGAGAAAAAAAGTTTAGGCCTCTCAAAATACTTACATGCTTTGTAGAACGTACTCCATAGGCAAATGAAAAGAAGTCCAATGGGAAGGCCTCCTAAGCAAAGGCAGGGCAATCAAGAAAGGCCCAGTCTAAACCTGAATTTCTCTGAATCAGCTATACTACTTAAGCTCATACACTGCTCCACTCAGCCAATGGCAATTCCTGGAGAGAGGCAATTGATAATAATTACGTTTTCTGCCTTCTCTTGGGTTATGAATTTATCATGATGTAAAAGTTGAGTTACTCTGATGCCACGTTAACAATGATAAACACCATAAAAACAAAAGGAACTAAATTTAAGCATTTAGAGGGACTTTATTAAACAAATATAACTAAGCAAAGGCAAAGCCATGCAATTATGGAAAAGAGGTAGCAACACTCTGGCTGGCTATTTTTGACATCCACCTGAGAACAGATTTCAAATGCCCTCATGTCGGCAGGTACATTATCATGTGTTTTATTGTTGTTCACAGCTGCAATTTGATTATTCTGTATTCAGAAAGTCTAAGTGGGAAATGTGCAACACATAGTAATATACATTTTTTTTAATGAAAACAGTGAAATGCCTAAGCCACAGTTCATGAGCTCAACCAGTGAGTAAAATCCATAAAAGAGTTTTAAAAAGGCTTTGAAATAAATTGGTCTGATAGGAAAATTGCAAGAGGAAGCCTCCGCGGGGGCTGGGTGGAGGTGGGCAAAGGCAGGAAAATGGGGACAGGTATAACAGCAAGAAAGGAAGGAAGGGAGGGAGGGAGGGAGGGAGGAAAGAAACGAAACTAAGTCCGAAGAAAAAAACAAACAAAGGTTGAGTAATGTCAAGCTGCCAAAATCATCAATGTTCTAATTCATGTTCCTGACTCCTTGTTCTCTGAGCATTTCCAATGAAATCCAGAAACACCTGTGATGACTCACACCAACAGACTTGCACACCATAGTCAGCACTAAAACCAGGGAGACCTGTTAAACCCCCTACCTAAAGGCAATCTTGGAAGTTCTTAGGAATTCTGAACTAACTCTCTGTTTTCTGCACTAAGGAGATAGGCATGGCATGGATAATGGAAATGAATGGAAAATAGATATCATTGGTTTGAGAATACACAACCTGATCCGTCCCTCCCCTCCACAGCCCCGGAGTCTATGGTCCTAGCTGACTGATTTTCATGATCATGCTTCCCCTGCTCAAAGGGAATGTACATCCCCTTTCACACTGACCACAGAAGTAGGTCTGAGACCTTGCTTCCTAACTGGAGAAAACAGTTTTCTCATTTGAAAACCTTTGCGAATTATCACAGCTAGGACAACAGACACTCAACAGTTGACAGTGTTCTCATTGCAAAGTATTATCAGCTACCTCGGGTAACTCAAAGAGGCACTAAGAGTGGTATATTAGCAGGAAAACATAGTCATCAATATTACTGAAATGCATTTTGGGTTTACTTTTTCATGATTTCCCATGCTTAAAAGTCCTAATTGCTTTCCCAGGCCTGCTGCCATGAACACAGCCCAATCAAAGCCTATACCAATCAAATGTGTGCATAGTGATGCTCATGCTCATTTCCACCAGAGATAACATGGACAGCTAACCTACGGGACCTGGCCTTTGTAAGCCCATTACAGCATCACAGACATGACTGTAGACCTGTCTGTAATTCAAATATTTTCCCAAACCTTCCCTAGCAGCACATAGTGGGTGGATTGGGAGATCCTAAACTGTAAACCAGAAAGGGAAAGAAACTCTTTGAGATGGTGCTCTCAGGGGCAGAGGGTTGTGAGGTGGTGTGGAGGGGAGAGTATCAGCTACTAGAACTTGGCAAGAAAAGCTGGTCTGGATGGAGGACTCTGCTAAGGTTTCACTCATGGAATTCCACATGGTTATGGCTTAAATGGGCCACAGACACTGAAACAACCCACTTAACTCCAAAACAAAAGGTGTGGGCTGGGAACATCAGACCTGCAGAAACTCTAAAAACAGAAATGACTGCTTCCTCAGGCTAATCCCATCAAGTCCTCTACGTACACACCAGGTCCCAAACAGCCCGTTTCATTATTTTAAAAAAAAATTATTAGAGAAAAAACTGCATTTCTAAAGGACCAGATATGAGTGAAATCGTAAAACGGTAATGATAAAGTTAAGGTCCCGGCCATGGCCTGGTAGCTCAGTTGGTTAGAGCTCCGTCCCGATACTCCCCAAGGTTGTGGATTCAATCCCCAATCAGAGCACATATAAGAATCAGCCAATGAATGCATAGCTAAGTGGAACAACAAATCAATGTTTCTCTCCCTCTCTCTCCCCTCCCTCCATATCTCCCTTCCTCTCTCTTTCTAAAATCAACTTTACAAAGTTAAAGTCAAAAGAAGCTATTTGATCAAGAATCAGGAAGTTGAGGTTCCAGTTCTTTCATGTCTTTAAAAAATATTTATGGAGTCTTGTTGAGTATTCACACTAAGATCCTTAATTTTATTTTGCAATGGAGAATTAATATTTGCTCTTACTGGTATATTAAATTCAATCAATAGGAGTGATTAAGCAGACATATGATCGTATGTTGGAAGGATCCTATACATACAGCTATACAAATGGGACATACTGATATTATTTTATTGAGTCAAATGACAAGCTTCTTAGTACAAACCAGCCGTGGCAAAATTCAAGATAACAAATGAATTAAGGTACTGAGTAGAGGTCAGATGACCAAGGAGACTCCTGTTAAGTCTGACTTCCTAGGTAACACTACGAAGGACTCAAAAACACTTATGCTGGAGTTTATGGACACTCGGAACAGGAAGCCACCAGAGCCCCACCCTGGCTGAGCATGTTCCACAACTCCAGAAGGGAGAATCGTAAATGAATGATCTGCCAGCTGACACTGAAACCATGAAAGACAAAACCTGGATGTTACATTTGTCAACTAATGATTTCACCAAAAAGACCAAACTTTAAAAGGCCTACCGTGGGCATTTTTAAGTCATCTGAAATCCTGTCTCATCTCGTAGCAGTTCTCAACCTGTGGGTCGTGACCCCTTCACAGGGGTCGCCTAAGACCATCAGAAAACACATATATAATTACATATTGCTTTTGTGATTAATCACTGTGCTTTAATTATGTTCAATTTGTAACAATGAAATTAGGGGTCACCACAACATGAGGAACGGTATTAAAGGGTCGTGGCATTGGGAAGGTTGAGAACCACTGAAGGGCATTTGATTCTTGTTCATTCGGGAATGTCTACAGAGGGGAGAACGGTTATGCCTCTGGGGTCTTCTCCCATTGAGGCCTGCTTTCCTATGCAGTGATGACATTGTTTCAGGGGTAAGAGAACCCCTTGGACTTTGCGATGACCTGATGACCTCCTTGTATCCTGTTACCCACCCTCACTCTCTATACAAAGGATAGAGAAGAAGGGCCCCTGGAGAGGGGAGAAACATCCAGGTGCTTGTGATGCTGTCCTTCAGGGCCCTAGAATGGGACCCCTTCCCAACCCACTCTACCCATGACCCCGGGCAAAGGCTATTTGATAACCGTAACTATTGGCCAGGGAGGTGGTCCATAGGCCATGCTGGTATGGTGTCCTGGTGACATCTTGTGGTGAAATAGGATAGAAATAAGCCTAAAGTCCTACCCATGGCATTTGGGTTAACTAGAACCTGAGTTCACCTTTGTGCTTCTACCTGAGGAACCTCACACTTGATCCCTCTTTCTCTGAAGAACAGTCCATAAATGAGAGGCATACGCTGAGGTCCAATGGACACAGAGGTTTAACCACAAACCAAGGCAGACACTTGCCAGAGGTGATTCTACATAAGCAAGCAGCAACTATTGTTAGATGAGTGATCTATATTTCCAAAGAGATAAAGCCACTGATCATCTGCTCCAATGGACTCATCAATAAGAAGGTGGCAGGAAGGAACAATGGCATATCGGTGAAGGTGGTCAGGTAACGTGTACCTAGTTCTCAAGACTCCTTAAATAAAGATTGATTTAAGATGGTAAAAATTCCCTCAAATGTGTGTGAAAAGTTGTTCTTACTAGTATTCAATTAGGCATTCTAGACTCCTAAATCATATAATTCACGAAAGGTAAACTCAAGTCATTTATGTGAGGTTAAAAATTAATTATGGACAAGAAAAAGATTCTACAAATAAAATGTTTCCATAATAATATTAAGAGCCTACCTGACTGTGATTACAAATATAGACGAACAGATTGCATAGCAGTGAGAATGCTAACAGAAAAGTTAGACCATTTGCATTGAGCACTAAAAAGTACAACATAAGTGCATTTACATAAGTGCATTAATATAAATACCTCTTTGTGTCCAAAGTCATCTCTTCTTAAACACTTAGAAGGCAAGAGGTGCAGATAATAGAAGTGAGATGAATCTGTCTACGTGAATCCTTATGTCCGGGAACAGCTCTTAGCAGACTGGCCGGGTCAGGGGAAACGCATTTCCTGTGTATGACACACTGAAGCTGTATTTGATA
>NW_006284336.1:1193192-1194957 GCF_000327345.1 Myotis davidii | reverse complement strand
CAGGAAGCACAGCACAGCCAGGCCTGGCCCTTGGTACCGATTCAGTGTGACAAGGCACTAGACCGATGCACACATTTGTTAGCTAGTGTTGTCTTCAAGAGTAGTAGCCTGGCAGTGAGGCCTGAGCCGCACAAGAAAACATCCCAGGATAAGAAGGAAGCCAGGAAAGGAAGGAAGGAGGGAGGGGGAGGGAGAGGGAGGAAGAGAGGAAGAAGGGAGGAGAGGAAGGATGGGAGGGAATAAGTTAGTTTCTAGTATTTTCTAGGCAGCACCAAGGAAAAATATTAAGATGTTTCTTGCAGAATATACATCCCTGAGAATGTTGAGGTTTTAGACATAAGATCTGGAGATTCGCAGTGGTAGGTACCTTCCCTTAGATGCCTGAGGAGTGCCAGGCTTGGTGCCATTTCCAAACTGAATTAAACCTAACCACCAATCCCAGGGGGTGGAGTTAGAGCAAGGTACCGCCATGGGGTCACCTCTGACAGTTTAAGAGTATCAGTCTCCCTGATCATTCACTCCACTAACTTCTTAAAGATCCCCAGATGTTTCTGAAGAATAGATAATTGAGCAGTCTATGCTTTAAATCTGAGTCAAAATGCCAGGTTTTTGTTTGGTTTTACTTTGTTTTGTTATTATTATTATTATTATTATTTTAGATGCAGATATCTAAGTAAACATATTGTTACAATGAAGAAAGGTTTTTAAAGGCATAACAACTAAATGCAGAGACCTTAGAGGACAGGCTGATCGATGTGGCTACATTTAGATTAAACATAATTTTTTTAAAAGATCGTGAGAAAATAAATACCTGTGATACACCCAACAAAGGGTTAACACTCTTCCTGAGCACATACAGACACAGTGCTAGAAATCAGTCAAAGGACATGATCAGGCCATTTTCAAATGAAGGCACTGTTAGGTACATAAAAACTGTTTAGCTTCACTAATAATCAAGGAAACGCACAGTAAAATTAGATTCAACCTGGCTTAGAAAATGATACCTTTTGTTTTTTTGGTTAAAATATAGGCAAGTAACCACTCAGTCTTTCAAGAGGGCAATTTAGCAATTTCTCTCAAAGCCTACCCTTACCCTCGGAACCAGCACTTGCAGGCACACCCAGCAATCACTCACCGGGGTGAGCTGCAAATTCACTCATTGCAATTCCGTGTACAGAGAGGAAAGTGTAAATAACCTGTATGTCCGACAATAGGGACTGGGCAAGTAAATTATGGCCCATTCGTATATTAGGGCACTGGGCAACTATTAAAAACAATTCTGCTGAAGGGTTTAGTAGCACAGAAATACTGTTAAGTGGGAAAGGGCAGGTTTTAGGACAATTCTGTTTTCTTTTTTTGACCTGCCTGTATTTTAAAATTTTTTACAAGCAACATAGGTTTGGGATATCAGAAACGATACATGTGAAATAATCACACACAAAAAAATTGTTCCACTTAATCAGCAAGAAAAACTAATGAATATGCTCCCTCTAGTCCCTTCCTCTCCACTGACAAGTCATGGGAGCTTCCGCAGTCACTTAATGCATTTGGGCCTCCGTCTATTCATCTGTAAAACAGGAAAAATAACACCCCCCATACCTTAGACATGTGGAGAAGGCTACCAACACAAATTACATGAATCTGCTCTCTCTAGACAGGCTATTCTGTTGTGTTATTGTTCTTTCGGAAACTCTGTTGTCCTAATAGCCATGCAAAAAACAGTTTCTCAGCTCTAATTAACAAATGTGTCCCCTGAGGTAGGTTC
>NW_006284336.1:1164908-1193110 GCF_000327345.1 Myotis davidii | reverse complement strand
CCCACCCCCCCACGCCCGTCTGCCTGCCCCCAATAGCTCTGCAACTGAACTCAAGCACGGTCTCCTTCCAGAAGCTCACGGGGAACTTCACCGGCCACATCAGCCTCTTGAGGAGCAGCCAAGTTTGAAGAGGGCAAAAGGGTATGTCCCACGCGAAAGTAGGGTTTCTCAGCTCAGCACCGCTCACTTTTGGGGGCCAGACCATCCTTTGTGTGGGGCCTGTCCAGTGCCTTGCAGTGTGTGTTAGCAGCTGGCCTGAACTCACTAGATGCCAATAGGCACACATTCCCCCTAAGATGTGACAATCAAAATGTCTCCAGACATTGCCCAATGTCCGGAGGGGTGGGGGTGGGGGCAGCTGCCCTGGTCCAGAACCACTGCACACCGTTTAAGAAAGGCACTACTTTCTTTTCTTTTTTTCTTTTTTTGTTAATCCTCACCCAAGGATATTTTCCACTGATTTTTTTTTCTTTTTTTTAAGGAGAGTGGAAGAGAGAGGGAAAGACAGAGAGAAACATTGATGTGAGAGAAGCGCATCGGTTGATTGTCTCCTGCACACGCCCGACCAGGGCCTGGCTGGGGAGGAGCCTGCAACTGAGGTAAGTGCCTTGACTGGAATCGAACCTGGGACCCTTCGGTCTGCAGGCAGACGCTCTATCCACTGAGCCAAACCGGCTAGGGCGGCACTATTTTCTTGTTATGAATGGGCATGGCCTGTAAGCAGCAGATCACCAGATCAAATACGTGATGGTCTCAAGCGTATACTTCCTTTGCAGGAGAGTCCATGCCAGCCTCAGCCAGGATCTCCGGAGACTGAACGGGAGATGACAGGGACTGCTTGACCCCCCACCCCACGCCCCACCTCCCTTCTCAGCCTTGAGCAAAAGCAAAGGGCCGGCCCCCTGAACCCGCAGCCTATCTGCATCTCCTCCGAGAGCCCGTTCTCAAAGCGCTACACGGGAGCGTGAAGATCTTTTGTGAGATTACTTATCTCCAGCGTGTGTCACTTTTTCAGCGCCATAAAACTGAAATACTTGAAATAGATGTCACTACATTTGTCATGAACTGACATGGCCAATTAATATTACAAATTCACCATGGAGAAACGCTTCCAGCTCCCAAGGTATAAACTGCTGAACATCACAATTTCGTCTTGTAACAATGGGCCAACCTCGCCAGGGCTATAAATACGCCGGGCGAGAGCCTGATTAAATGGCAGAAAGTGCTGTTCACGGGGACTCGCTTTGCAGGGTTGACACTTGCACGGTGCCCAAAGTTAACAGGGACCACCGGTGTCTTGCCTGCAAAATATATTTTTTTCCAATCTTTCTTCCAGGAAAAGTTGACTGCTGCAAACGATGTGATTTTTTTTTTCTCCTTACAGCTAGCACTTGGCACACTCATTACATGACAAGAAAGATTCTGGACACAGGTTGTCCCAAGTTATTTGCCATTTAGCGATATAGGCTTTTCTCTTTCATGCTTTATTTTTAAATGTATTTTTTATTGCTGATAGTATTACAGACATCTCCCATTTTCCCCTCCTTTACCCCCCCTTCCCCCAGCCCCTACCCCCCCCTCGGTCTTTCTTGCTTTTTTTTTTTTTTTATTAAGTGGTGTCATAGCCAAACTCGCGTTCCTAATGAGGCACAGTTTGGCCCTTGGCCCTGAAGGAATACATGTTGGAAATGAACTGGAAAATGACACTTGGCCTCTCCTTAGCGTCCCATGAGCCGGCTCTGCCCCCTGGGAGTCAGCCAGCTTCTTTTCCCGTGACCATTTTATAACCAGAAGGAGTGAGGGGGTGGGGAGGCCGTTGCTCCAAGTCACACAGTGATTTTGGTGATTTCCAAACACTCTCCATTCACGGCTGGAAAGGGAGGGCATCTGAAGTGACCTCCACGGGATAGTTTCAGGGCTGAAAGGCCTACACCTTCCTTTCTCGGCAGCAGTTTCAAGTTCAGGTCCTGTGGCTTAGTTCTTTCAATTGTTGGTTTGGAGGACGGAGAGAGCATTCAGGAAAGGGATTATGTACTAAGGAAAGAGAAGTAGTGGCCAACAAATTACCCCAACTGAATAAATTGAGCCAGCTTTGGAAATGAGGTTTTTGGAGGAAGGTGAGACCTATATGCATGAGTGTATGAAATCAGAGAGAAATGTGTCAAAAACAAATTACAACTCTTCCAAATACAGGATTCCACACGAACGGATGTAATCATCGCCATCCGTCAAGCTCAGTGTGTGCATTATGTCCTGCATTTCATCAGACAGAGTTAGCTCTTGGGTCATTAATTAGCAACCTCCGTTCTAGGTACCCGGATACGAGAAAGGCTATAGCGCACACGGTCCCGCCTGTGCTGTGATTCATTTTCTTACCTACTTCTCTTTTTCTTCCGTCATTTTGCTAAAAGTGCCCTCTGAAGGAAATCAAAGAGGTTTCTCTTAAAACAGTGGTTCTCAACCTCGTGCAGCCAAGGTTGAGAACCACTGTCTTAAAAGGAAAACATGCAAATCTTTGCTCAGAGTTCACCGAAGAGGAGATCGCTTTCCTCAAAGTACACTTACGTAAAGTCACTTGCTAACTTCTTTGCATCTAATACCAAAACAAAAAAGCTATAAGAAGTCGTATGCATTTATATTAGACTTTTCCCCTTATTCTCTCAGTAATGGAATCTTCCTGTTTTATGGAAGCTGAACCACTCCATACAAAGCACAGTTTACTCCAAGACAAACAGAAATTATAGAAAATATAAAAATCCCATTAAACCCTTTAATCTCTAACTTTCTAAGCAGGTGAATTAATATAGAGGACATTCAAGATTTACTTTCTTTAAGCTCCAACAGTAAAGAGAGTTTCAAAGTCATTCTCAAAGCTCCAGAGGTTTTTTTAAATCCAAATCAACCAAGCTTAACTCTGCAGTGTGATATCTAATAAAACCTACTCTAGATTCACCTGCTTAAAGATACATGGTACATTTGGATAAGAGAAAAAGAAATCCGTGAATCTAAAGGTATAGTGATCCAATGGTTAAAATTTTTGAATAAAGGTTTCTTGTTTCAAGTAATAAACCCAAGCTTCTCAGAGGATATTCTGAACCTTGATTTTAGAATAAGCCCAAAAAGAAATTACTGGAGCAAACACAAGGTGAAGAGAAAAATTGTAAGCATGTTTTCCTATAAGGTCCCCACTTTGTAACTGTGAGAACTGCATCATCACATTCGAGCTCAGAATAGCCATTAGGGTCTTTTAATTCTTCTTGGTCCTTGTCAGACCATCACCCATAAATTGCTTTTCTTGGGGGGAAGTGTACATGGTTTTCTTCTCCCCTAAATTTCTTATATAAGAAAACATTAAGCATATTTCAAGTAAAAAAATTACAGTGATCGATAGCCATGTCAAAGATCAAATACCCAAGCTAAGAAAGCTGAGTTTAAAAAGGTTATAAAATGAAATAGAAAGCTTTGATTTTCTAGTTGTGATCTGAAGGTACTATTAGAGGCTGTTGGGAAAGAATAGTTAGAAGGCCTCTGAGGCATATTTCAGTAATACAGTTATGACCAAAAGGAGTGTTTGTTAGGCACTTGTCATTCACTTTAGTAATTATGCAAATGGAATAAACCAAGTCGGCTTTGAAACTAAGGCTCTGGAGTAAGGCAAGAATTGAATGAATGATGTTATAAAATCAGAAAGAAACAAGTTCATGTTGTCATTTTGCTTAGATAGAAGTATCCATGATGTAACTGGCCTTTGTAAAAGTCATTGATATCACTTACGAGACTCAAGATGCGCAACTTCCAACTGAAGAAAACAGCAAACTAAACCCCAACTCGTTACAGACAGCAATGGATAAAGATTTTGAGTGAGTGTCCTGAATAAACAAACATTAGCAATCATTGGGCATTACCTTACTTAGATACCATAGATTAGAAGGATAAACCATTTTAAATTAAATTTGAATTCATCAAAATACACTTTAGAGAGTAATCATACTGAGGATGATTCAAGAGACACTTTTAACAATAATATTACAGGTTTTTTAATACATAATTCACATACCAATCAATTCATCTATGTAAAGTGTACAATTCAACGGTTTTTAGCTTATCCCCAGATCTGTACAACCATCACCACTGACACGGAGGTGGGGAGGGGTGGGGAGAAAAAAGAAGGGGAGAGAAGCGGGGTGAAGAAGGAAAGTTAGGAAAAGAGTGGAAAGAGACTTGGCGGCACACGGGCTATGGCCGCTCTCGCGGTATTGGCTGTTGCAGGATTTCTCACTATTTCCCACGGTAATAGAGCTCGATCTGCCTGGTTCCCAAATAAACTCCCTTCCCAAATAAAGTCAGAGAGAACGCAAAAGAAAACTGTTCATTCGCAAAACTGAGACGCACCCAGTTAAAAAATTAAGTTGTACAGATCAGAAATGTAATCATAGGAGACAAGCTCTGAGAGCTTTTCAATCACTGTGGGGCTGCATCAATTTAAAGTCATGTTACATTAAAGAGGAAAACGTCTGGGAGAGCCTCCCCGTGTCACTTTAGATTAGATTTGTTGTTGTTATCAGGCTGTGCATTTTTGTCGGCTTCATTTTACATTTTAAAGACATGGCTTAATGCCTATAAATAAGAAACATGTAACCTATGACTTGTTCTCGGTCGCCCAGAGATTAGTAGGCAGCACAAATGAACAGGAAGAGGAAAACGTACAACGTTCCCCCGGATTCACATTAACATATTAACTAACTTCCTTGCAGTAATCTAACATAGGGCAACTTCAAATCCAGTGTTGCTGTGTTTTAACTCTGCTCCACTTCATTTAAGAGTTACACAAAAATCAATCTGTGGTCTCTCTCCCTTCACCTACTCTACCATGTAGGAGGGAATTGGAAAATTCCATCCAGTTTGTCTCCGTGTCTCGTCAAGTGCGACTTCCCTCATCTCACCAAGATCTTGTTAAATTGCATATGAGTTTCGTTCGGGGCTCCGAGGACTTCCAAACATCAAGTTGCATAAAAGTGACACTTCACCAATTTAAGTGATAAGTTTTCAAATTGTGAAGCGTCTAATTGCAACGATAAATTCACCTTGTTTTCCTCCATGGCGAGACATCTGTATCTTTAACAAACAACAGTGGCAGTTTAAAAACAATTAGACTCAAAAACTCTAATGAATAAAAATCACTGTCTCCATAGATAGCACATGAGCGTGGCTGTACAAGGCGCGGCACTCACAGCTAAGGGCTCTCCCAGCCAGGAAGCAATGCCTTCTCTACGTTGATCTCTAAGGTGGAGACCACAGTGAACATCAAAATTCTAGAGAAAACAATTAAAACCTCATGCTCATCAATGCAGCAGTCTTATTATTACTTTTATTTCCTTACAGGAAGCAGAGTGGCCTTCATTTTGGTTGACAGTGGCATTCGATTAAAGATCGGTTGCTACCTCACAGAGTCCAATCATGATGTCCACCGACAAACTGCCTCTTAATGACAAGGACATGAAGAAGAGCAAAGGCAGGAAGGGCAAGGGGCAGTGAAAATCGAGGGGGGCGGATGGGGTGGGTCTCTGCTTCCCAAGGAAGAGGCCACTCCTGAAATTCAAGACACTGGATATGAGTTTCCAGACTGGCTGAGTGGTCAAGGGCATGAAGTCTGGAAGGATCCTTGAGGGTCATTTGCCTGCACTCCGATTCCAGTGTAAATGCTGACTTCGGAACCCGACCGCACAGAAGATGAGTCTCCGCGGCCTCCCAGCACACAGAGTTATTTATCCCTGAACCCCTATATATTAACAACCCTTGCCCGTTTGGTGAAATAACTTCGTTGAATGAATGAATCTTAGCATCGACCTATGGGGCCAGGAGATCACGGTTGATTCCCAGTCAGGGCACATGCCTGGGTTGTGGGCTTGATTCCCAGTGTGGAGTGTGCAGGAGGCAGCCAATCAATTTTTCTCTCTCATCGTTGATGTTTCTCTTTCTCTTTCCTTCTACCTTCCTCTCTAGAATCAATAAAAATATCTTAAAAAAAAATAGGTGGCTCATTAACAAACAAAGACATAACATCAAATCCACTAAGGGTTGAATGGAGTGGAGCACAGCTAGGCATGAAGGTTAGAGAGAAATGAAGGCTGGCTGCGCTCTCACAAGCTTTGCCACCCACTGGGGACTTGGGGCATGAACATGAGAAAAGTGTGAGGCAGTGTGGTTAAAGGGCCTGGCTGGTGAGGACACCAGTTATTCAGAGGGAGGTGCAGTCTCCAGGGGCGGAGGTCAGGAAAGCAGCCTCAGGGGAGGTCAGACTTGAATGGAGGGGTGGTGATGATGGGGCTCACCCCTGCAGACACCGATTGGGTGCTGAGTGCCAGCACCTGCTGGGTGAGTTACAGGGTCTTCAGCTAACCCTCACAAAACCCCTCAGAGGTAGCAACAATTCCCAACCACATGTTACAGATAAAGAAGCTCAGAGAGGTTTATTGCTTGGCCAAAGCTCACATGGGTAGGAACGGGTGGGGTTGGACTTGGACTCTCAGTCTGACCCTGAAAGCCCTGATACTCCTCACCCCAGGAAGAGCAGTGACTTTAGGGGCAAGCCTGTGGCATAGACAGGGATCCCGAGACCCTACAGTCCGCAATGTGGGAGCTGACGTGGCACCGCGATGAGCCCAGCTGCGCAGTCAGGGCCACAGGCGGCAGGGGTGGGAGGTGAATCTGCCTGGCAAGGGACCCCCGCCCCAGTGGCTGAGGGGGCACCTCCTTTCGGAGCTCAGAAGAGCCGAGGCAGCCGCACCGAGGCTTACAGCGAGTGACATGTTGATCAGCACCTGCTCTGCAGCAGGGCCCGTCCCCTCACACCCGGACAGGTCTCAGACAGCCTCCTGAAACCGCCCTGGGGGCCCCAGAGGCCCTGAGGTCTCCACAGCTTGTCACTCAGGCACCGAATACACTTAGTCTAATTGGATATTATCCCTCCTTTATAGAGCCAAGCAGGTTGTTACCTAGTTCCCTGGGTAAGACATTTGCAGCTTCATTTTGCAATTACATCTCCCTGGTATTTGTCATGGCACAGAAGTGAAATCCCTGTGTCGCTGGTCCCCAATGTCATCTTTTCCTTCTGTTTAAAACATAGGTGCCATACCAGGTCTTTTTTAATCTGTAAGTGCTTTTCCGACCTCTAGGAAAAAAAAAAAAAGAAGAAGAAGAAAAAAACCCTGCGATATCTGACCAATTATTTTCTAACCCACATTAAAAATAAATGCCACTTCCATTGCCACTGTGGCAGTCGCTAGAACTGCTCACAATTGTCCTGGCTCTTCAATTCTTGGGGGCACAGACTAGAATCGCATGCACTTTCCTGTCCTTTCACAATCAGGCGTGGCTGTGGACTTGTTTTGGCCAATGAACTGTAAGCAGAGGTAATAGTTCTAGGTGGGAGCTCAGAAGCCGGGCTCTGATTTGCCATGTATCCTTCCCTGTACTGCAAAAATAACAGAGGTGTGTGTGAGCGATGGTAGTGAGGTCATCCTGGATCCCTGAGTGACTTTAATGAGCAGACCCTGTCCCCTTCCCTTCCTCTTTGGTCAGATATCATGACTGAAAAATCACAGAGATCTGGGGATGTTTGTTACTACAGCACAACCAATTACACCCTGACAGGTAGAAGCCAGTTCCAGTTCCATCTTCGTGTCCCACCTCCTTCTCACAAAGTCAGCTTTCTTTCTGGCTCCCAACATTATGGGACTGCTCATGAGTTATCAAGGGTCACTCTTGTGCTTCCCCAGGCACATCACTGCGATACCTAGGTCCCCAGGCCCTCTGGAAAGCCTTGGTGAGGTCTCTTCTGAGGTTACATCTCTTCATACCAGCCTAGACTAATCAACCTCTGCCCTTAGAGAAGAAATCAACCCACTCCTTCTCCCGCTAGTGGGCCTTCCTTCTGTAACAGCATCTGATGCCTGAAGAAGCAGAAAGCGCAATGTTCGCAGCTGCACTGCTGCTGAGGCCGGATGCTGCTCTCTGGAGTAAGGCTGATACCTCAGCTGAGCACCTGTTGGGAATGGGCAGTTCATAGCCTTAGATTCCAAGGAGGACATCTGTTATTTTGCAGATATATTAGTATTTCTTTAGCGTAAATTCCTAGAAGTAGAATTGGGGTATATTTATTACACATACACTTAGCAGACAATGTCAACTGGGGCAAGTCAGTAGTTTGCTGAATTCTTTCATGCCTCTTAAAGGAGATGTCAGAAAAAATCGAAAACCCCTGACCTTTTATTTACAAATGAAATATGGCTTTTGTACATGTGATTTTTGAGCAGGATAAATACACCCCAAGATATATTATTAAAACTGAAGATGGATGCTTGTTGCCTATGTTCCATTACATTTCCAAATAGAGAATACTTTGTTTTCTTATAATCCCATTTTTAAAACTAAGAACGTTTTGTTAATTTTGGCTTTAGGAAACAGTTTTCAAGAACCCTGTCTTTGTAAGGAACCTTTTGACAGAGCAAGGAGCCTTTTGACAGAGCAATTCTACTCCTAGGAATTTACGCTAAAGAAATACTAGTATATCTGCAAAGTAACAGATGTCCAAGACAATTCATTTCAGCATTGTTTACAATACACTTAGAAGATCAGGAACTTCCCAAATGGCATGTCAACGGACAGAGAACCAATTCCATTAAGAAACACCCATGTCATGAAACACTATACAACTATAGAAAGGAAGTACAGAGGTTGAAGGGGCTGCTGACTCTCAAGGGAATGGTGCCTGTGGAAATCACACTGACACACTGAGGCTGGCTTCCCTGGGCCTCTGCAGGTGCTTTCTGATGCCAGGTGTGATCTCCTATCTGTGTGGCTCTCTCCGGCTCTCTAAACATGGTTCTCTCTGCTCGAATATCACTTCACCAACAAAGCCTTCCCCAGCAACCCTGACAAAAGTGCACAGTAGGCTCACTATACATATCTAATGAATGAGTGAATGAATGAATGAGTTTATAAAGCCCTTCAAAACCATGTCTGTGGACTCCTTATGGTATATCAGTCCCCTGCAACAGCCATGAGGAGGCTCAACTGGTCCCACCACCACCTTTCTGAGAAGCAACGTCCCCCCAGGCCCACAGGGAACGGCAGCACCGGAACTGAGCCCATGGTCACTCCTCCTCTCCCACGGAGCCAGGCCAGGGCCAGAATCAGAACCCAAAATGAACTCCTTTCAGCCATCTAGCCTCTCAGTAGGAATATCCGAAGTATCTTTAATCAAACTTGAGAGGCTCAAATTGCCCACAATTCTAGAAATGCCTCCAGTTACTATGGATTTATCAGTGAAGAGAATGAAATAAAGAAAATTTGTTTCATAGTTAAAGCCAAGGCCACTTTATCCCAGATGTGCTTAAATCACTTAGCTCTTAACAGAATCTTTAACTATAAATATACTAAATTTGGTAGTAGGATAGATTAACTACAAAAGGAAATTAACACTGCCTTAGAGAATGGAGATAACATATTAAACCACTGATAGGCTACTTCTGAGAATTATAACTGGGTAGACCTAACATTTTTAAATGGATATTAGAGATGATGAAATACTGCTTGGCCACCCTCTGAAATACAATTGAATTTACATTGATTAAGGAAGAGGGAGGAAAGCTAGCATTATATGAGGCCTTCCATTAAAAACTTTAAACAAGCCCGAAAATGACGCCTTAGGAAATAGGTTCGGGTGACTAAACGGTGTGTCATTAGTCCCCTGGCAAGAAACTGCAGAACTTAGTTCCCTTATGCATGGGTGTGTGCAGGATTTCATCAGTGAGTAAATTAACACTTGCCTTCCAAAGAGACCGGCAGGAACACCCCAAGTTTGTGAGCCTTTGTCGTTAGCCCTGTTTGCATTCTCCACGGCAAACCGACAGTCTAGTGATGCAGTGCGTTTGAAACCCTCAGCGGAATCGGCTGCCTGAAGCTGACGCTTCCCCGTTAAATACAGCACCGCTCAATTAACAGCTCTTCAATATACAATTTAATTTTCCTTTCATCTTGATCCACAGCCTGGCTCGGCACAGGGCGTGCTGGAATAGATGCGCGCTGAATGTTGAAGCACGTCTTTAGAAATAAACCTATCACACTCGTAATGATTTCTGTCATAGCATGACAAAACAGATGAAGCTCCGCGTCTGCCACTTCTGCCCACACGTCATTTTTCCAACATCACCAGAACCTATGATTTTTTTTTTTATTTTGGCTCTTCTCTAATACTTTTTTCCCCACTTATCGCTGAATGGCATTCTGCTGTTTGAGAAAAGTTTATCCTTTTTTTCTTCTTCTTCTTCTTCTTCCCTGTGTGACAATTATTCAGAAAGAATGAAGAAAACTGCTATTCTACTACTTACATGTAAGTAAGGAATGTAACTTATAAATGAATTATGAAGGTCTTGTCCTTGGAAAGACATGCATATTTCATCATAAGTGTGATGCATAACACTTACTCCACATCCAGTATTTATATTTATACATGATTATTCTAGGTTTTTTTGAATCGCAGCAACCCCACACTTTCTCACAAGCAAACCCAACATTCTCCTGGAACCTGGAAGGCACAAAATAGAACGCAGGGACGGTACTCCCAGTTGACCTTGCACGCGTGCTCTCCCCCTGGGTGGAAGGCATCCTGTTTACGGAGAATGCTGTGCACCAAGTCATTTCTCTAAGGCATACAATGCACTGTTCAAACAGCTCCCGTGCTCACTGTTGGTCAAAGAGGCAGGTGTTTTTTTCTTTGAACCAAAGGCAGTTTCTTCTGTTTAAACATATTCATAAAAACAAACTTGACAATGCCTAATGCCTTGGATAGGAGCAGGATAGCACTGACCTGGGTTTCTCAGTTTTTTTTGTGCTGTGTGAGGAAACAACAGGGCCCTCCCACTGTAAGTGAATCAAGTGTCAGGGAAATCTGACTAAAACCCAGTCCCTTTCTGATGAAATCATTCCCGTTAGTCTTTCTTAGGCTGCAGAGTTAGGTTCATTGCAGAACGGAGATCCTGGGTAACGTCACGGCCACAGCACGATGCCAGATGGACTTATTTTAAATTTACTGGTTTTATCCCAGTGTATTTGATCACAGGAAAATTTGTAACCTACTTTTTAAAAAAAATCACAATACATTTCAGATTTTTCACCTTTTTTACTGCCTATTTAGCAAGAATAGAAATTACACATAAATGTGCCTAGACATATATGTATATGTAAACACACATACAGCCATTTGAAATAGGAACTGACACAGCTACCATGTTTTAAGCATGTTCCTTCCCTTCTTACTCTCCTTTCCGCAATGGTATCCTGGCTCCTTATATAATTCCAAGGGAACTAAACAAAAGCTGTAAGAGACTTTTTAATTGTCAGAGATAGAGCACTTAGAATTTATAGTAATTAACTAGTCATTATTTCAAATAAGAACATTAATTGGTATGTTTGGGAAATCTGCAGCATTGCAAAATTTAAAATAAACATTATAAAGATATCATTTACAACTAATCTATATTTACCACTGAAGTGAGCTTCAAACTATATTTCTTTCTATTATGCATTTATTGGCTACAGCACACAGCAAATGGGGTGTGTTATGCACAGCTTCCTAAACACCTAAATTTATAAAACCCAATTACATAAATTAATTAGGAATGAACGCATACATTTATGCCTCTGTTTGCAACTGGAACATATTAAACATGACAAAATTAATAAGTAGACTCTAAAAGAAAAAATAGTGCCATATATTTATTTTCCATAACCAATTTTTTATGAGATTTAATTTGACTTATCTAGTCCTAAGGGTCATGATTTTTAATAAATATGCAGTTTCTTGCCATTTCATATATATGTAAGGGTATGCTTTTATGGTTCCTAAAGGACCAAGAATGTATAAATTCAAGAGCATTTATTTCCACATCCAGAGACTGAAGGGCAAAGAATTACTCAAGTGTTTTCTATCTTGCTTCTCTCCACACTATTATCAAAGGCCACATTTTGGAAATTAGAGCAGTATACACACAAAATTAAGTGATTCACCCATCTATCGCTTATCATGGAAACAGCCATTAAAACAAGCTGTCTTGGCTCCAAAGAGGAAGAAAACATGGATATAGGATGGAGCCAGTCAGAGAACGTGGCGGGGAACAGACACAAGATAACTTTTTAAATGCAAAAAGCAGGGCCCGAAAATGCCTTCCTCTTATATTGAAAATAAATCAAATAATTTTACAACATTGTTGCTCAAAATACTTTCTTGCATGAGAAACACTGAAAGAAAATAATATGATTTAAAAAAAAAAAAAAGGTAAAAGGAAAGAGATAAAGAGATGCGGCAAGAAGGGAATCTCCCCCTGCCTCCCATCCATGCATATTCCTAAGGGTCTCACTAACATGTGCCTGCAAGGTGTCCAGGTAGAGACTCGCTGCTGGCAGTGGTGTGTGTCTGAGCACATGTTGTGTGACCTGGTCTGGAGTCTTGGTTGTCTTGGTTAAAGGAAAAGCAGGGATGTGAAAGCAAGGCCTGTGTCAGGCCTCTATTCCATTAGAGCTCCTGGGAAACAAGGGAGATTCTTCAGGTCACAGACCACTTCCGTGGGCCAAACCGTGCCCTGCTTGCTGGAGTAAAAGTAAGTAAGGATAAGTAATTATGCAGAGTTCCTGGAATCAACCCACGAGATTGTACACAGTCCATCTTACACAAAAGGGACAGACTTCATCTTTAGAATGCAGGGCCCTCTGGGAGGAGAGGCAGTAGAAGGTGGAGGCAGCTCGCAGCCTTGTTCACACCCTTTGTGCCAAACTGCAGACCCCAGGGCTTCTCCACAAGTGCCTCCAGCTCCACAGGACCCAAACTGAAGCATTCCTCTCCTTCCCCCTCCTCCCCTTCCTGTGCTCCCTATTCACCGCTCACCACCCCTCCACTCCCTCCCCCAACTCCACCTGAACGGAAGATCTACAGACTTCCCAGGTGGGCCTTTGCTCCCTTGGGCCTCCAGACCTTTGCCCAGGGGATACTCTGACGGCAATGTCCTTTGCTTTGCTTTGCTTTGCTAACTCCTAGTAATTCTTTAAAATTCAGCCCAAACTCACCTCTTCCACCAGTTTTTTCTGACTCCCTCTCCCAGTGACCAGCTGACACTGTGGTGGTTTTCAAACAGGCATACAAATTATTTGATAACCCTCCCTTTCCGAGGGGGAGCCAAGTTCCCATTCCCTCCCAGGTGGAGCAAACAAGGTGATTCGCTCCTAGTGATCTCATGTGGCAGAGTGAAAGTGGGTGACTTCTGAGACTGGGGCATAAACAGTAGGTTTCTCCTCTTGGATCACTTCCTCCGGAAGCCGAGGACGTGTTGTGAGGAGTCTCTAGCAGCCCTACGTGAGGTCCACCTGGTAAGGAATGAGGCCTCCAGCCAACAGTCATGTAGGTGAACCTTCCTGGAGGCGGCTGCTACAGCACGTCAAGCCTTCAGAAGACATCTCAACAGCCCCTCATGACACAGCTGTGCCAGAACCACCTAAAAGGAGCCACTCCCCAATTCCTGTGAGTTCTCTGTGAGTTTTCTCACCAAAACTCTGAGATAATAAATGCTTACTTTGAGGGTACCATTTGGGATAGTTGTTTATGCAGCAGGAGGTAACCAACACCAGTACCCTTCCTGTACGCTTCCACAACACCCTGCATTACCCTCTGTATCTCTAGAACCCAGCACAGTACCTGCACACTGTTGGCACTGAATACATTTGAGGGATACATAGTCCGTGGCTGAATAAATGGATTTATGAACAAGTGAATCAGCTCTGTGAGAACTACAAACAATATGTATATAAAATATCCTAGTATCAATTATATAAACTGTGATATGATGTTATGATAATTATTTATAACCAATACTTACTCAGATTAGAAAGAACCATGTCATAATGTTTCAAGAGGCCAGAACACACCTCATTCTGGAAATCATTGCTCTAGGGGTCTAGAAATCACATGTATATTTTTGTTTGTTTTTAACAACATTACCCCTTTGTTGTGACATTTAAGAAATAAGGAAGTTCAGAATAGAGAGGGGTGTTTTCCAGTGATGAGGATGGAAGATGAGGTGAAGACTCTGTGGAAGAGCTGGGCCTACAAGGATACCATTCAAGGGAGATGGTAAAGTGGGCAGAAAAAAATAGAAGGAACAACAGGCTAGGATGAGAAAGCTCCATCTCTGTGTCTATCCATACATCCATCCATCCATCCACCCACTGAACTGCTGGTATTTTAAACGTCACCTCTGAATGTGTAATGTATGTCCATACATGATTAGGTGAAATCTCTGTAGGGTCTAAAACATCAGCTTAAGGAGTTTAGAATTTTTATACTTGGAAACGGGGATCCATCACAGAGTTTTAAAGAGCTATGCCTGAGGAAGACGCATCCAACACCTCTGGTGGATGTGCGTGCTACAAGCACAGGCCTGGTGAGGAAGCTGCAGCAAGAGGCGAAGGAAGATTAGAGGAGAGGGGGTTATGGAGCTGGACGACAGGTTGGATGCTGAGGTCAGAGAGAGAGGGCTGGAGAAGAAGACTCTGACATTTTGAGTCTGTGTGACTGATCTATGTGAGTTCACATTAAGAAAATGATGTATGAAATTCTGAATTTAAAAACAGATGGAGTCTCATACAAATACTGAATCATTATGTTGTACACCTGAAACTAATATAATATGTCAATTATACAACAATAAAAAAAGAAGAAGGAAGATGGATTCTTAGGGATGTGAACGATAATTTTTCTTTGTAATTTGTGTGAGTTATCTGCATAGATTTCATTAAGCAGCAGCTCTTCTAATCATTGTCAGGCATGACAACACCATAATTCACCTCTCCTCTGTCGGTAGCAGATGTCACTAATCACAGTTCTCTCTTCCACTGAGCGTGGGGACAGCTTCTGAGTCCTTCTCAATGGGATGCTTCAGGCAAGAAAGTCCAATAGTTTGAAATGCACTTGCCATCCCGCGTGAAATAAGGTGTTTGGTTACTGACTGAGACACTGGGACTACAAACCTTCTCATCCTTGAAGTGACTAGAAGTGGAATGTCAATACAAAATGAAGACAAATCATTTTGGAAAGAAGCCTGTCATTGAAAAATAGACTTTATTTTCTCTTTGCCATCACCAGCACAAAGTATTTTAGTTGCTGAAATAATAAAATAAGTCAACAACAACCAGAAAGAAAGAAGAGAAGAGTAAGAAGAAGAAAAGATAAAACATGTTAGGACTTCTAAGATTAGGAACTCAAAGTGCGGATGCTGTTCTATAACTCCTTTAAACTTGACCAGTTAAGTCCCTGGGAAAGGGAGGAAACAGAAGGATGAGGCATAATCTG
Source organism: Myotis davidii (assembly GCF_000327345.1). NCBI lineage: Eukaryota > Metazoa > Chordata > Mammalia > Chiroptera > Vespertilionidae > Myotis > Myotis davidii. The sequence continues at coordinate 1,177,710 of NW_006284336.1, read as the reverse complement.
GGGAACAACCAGAGGCACATGGTCAAGGGGGAAGGCACCAGGACCAACTACCCTCTGAGCCAGCTCTCTGAGCCCAGGTTGGGAAGGAACATGGGACACCAGAGTGCCCCAAACGTGCTCGGTCTGAACTGGCAACCAGAAGTTAGCCAGGTTTGGGGGGGTCCAGAAGCCATGTAAGCGTGGTCCTGTACCAGGTTTTCAGCCACATTGCTAGACCAAACTGGCTAGCAAAAGTTTAGGATACGGAAGAGAAGGTCAAGATTGAAGAAGTGAGAGAGGAAAAGTTGAAAGAATAAACTGAAAAACATTGAAGAATAAATGGAAAGGAATGCCCAGTGAATGGATGGAGAGAATGTACAGATGAGTAGATAATTCCACGTGGGTGGCCGGGTGCATGTGGCTAGACCAGGATCCTGTTCCAAAAAGAACCAGACTGAAAATTACAAATGCCTACTTCACTTTTGTATTTTTTTTCAACCTGCTATTAACATAAAAGACTGTTGTGGCCTTGCCAAACATTTGTCATTTCATCCCTTAGCTATCAACACTTTGGACTTCAAATACAGTCATAGAATAACCCAGCTCAGATCACTAGTATTTTTGCATCATGCCTTCTCCTGCTTTGGATATGCTGTAAGTTTAATAAGGTTTCTTTGCACCCTCAGCCTTTTCCATGTTCCCCATATAATGCTGTTATATTAATTTCCCTTCTCAAAAAATGATTGTCTTAACAGACATTTTGGTTCTTAGTTGAAATTCCTTCCCTACTTCAGTGGTTGCAGAACAAAGCAAACATACTGTCAGATTAGTGTGTACATTTTCATACCTTAGATAAAGGCAGGTTATTTGGGTGTTTTCCCTCCTTATGTGGGTACATCCCCCTCTGTGCAGGGGGATTCATGGGCGCAAAATTAAAAACCAGAAACAATCATCCTGTTTTCAGCCCAATTTTCCTTCTAACTGCTTCAGGGAGAAGGAAGAATTGCTGTCTATTTGGAAGCCAGAAGCAAATGTTTGCCTTTTCATCATAAGCTTTTCTACTGTTTGCAGTCAGCTCTGCACTCAGACCTGCTCACAAATAAAACTGGAATGAATTTTTAATAACCTGAAATGAATTTGGGAGTGATGACTGCCTTGCCCTCCGGCACAACAGATCATGAATGTGCACATGTAAAACCCTCCATCCAGAGAAGGGAGGCCGGACGAGAAAGAGCAGGCCCAAGACGGAGCATGGTGACGCCTTATGCTTACCTTGGGCAAAGGACACCACACTGTAAAATTAATCCAGCCCTTACAGATAACAAAGCTCCCCTCTGGCTTTGAACACTCCAGTCCGCTCTCCCAGGACATGGATTAACTGAAAAACCATCAAGTGAGGGCAAACCTCCCGTGGCCACCTGAGAAGCCAAGCGCCCCCGGACTGTGAACACCGTATTAAGAATGACAATAATAAAAATTGCGTGATGATCTATGATCTAATGCGCACTCTGTTAAGCATTGGAGCAATATCACCTTGAGTCCTCCCAACAGTCCTGCAAAGCAGCCATTAATAACCTGTCTTTACCCAGGGGGAACCAAGGCTCAGAGAGTTCAGGTGCACTGACCTAACCTTTGTTTTCATTCCTTTGCTTTCTCTCTTTCTTACTCATTATTATTGTGAGCATATATGCTGCAACCTATAAAGAAATTCACTTTAAAGGTGTGTCGGGCAGGTGAAAGGAATGACATCAAACCCAGCTAATTTAGCAGTGAGTCACATGAAACAAAAAAGGAGAAAATTAGAAGGCTGGAGAGGAATTCTTAAAATGCCTACTATGTGCCGAGGAAGCACAGTCAGAGCCAAGGCAACGATCACAAATACTGCTATCCATCTTTCTAGCTCTACCACTGACGCCTTAGAAGTCTCATGGCGACACTCAATAACTTAAAAGAGGACATACTAAGAAATGCATTATTTATTTCCTCCCCTGCCATCCCAACAGGCTTAAAAAGAAAAATAGGTTGCACATTGGCTACCGTGTCACTGGTGACTTTAGAAGCCAGTACCTTTGTAGATCCATAAATAATACTTTTTCCTGCTAGGAAATGGCTCTTCTTGCATCTATTTGGTTTTCCCTCATGCCATTGATGATTCCATCCAACACTGCTTAGTCTATCAATGAATCATTTACACTGAAACCTACATACATATGCCTCCAGCTGCTTGCTTGGAACAAGAGAGAAGAAAGGTCTTTGGGTCTGGAAATTAGCCTAAGCAAGATACTCCCAGGTAACTTGGTGAGGAAGAGGGAATGGGAGGGGTGGATAGCATACATCTGAATAAAAGATCACCTCACCTTGCCCAGCCAGCATGGCTCAGTGGTTGAACATCCACCTATGAACCAGAAGGTCATGGTTCAATTTCTGGTCAGGGTACATATCTGGGTTGCTGGCTCGATCCCCAGTAGGGATGTACAGGAGGCAGCTGATCAATGATTCTCTCTCATCATTTATGTTTCTATCTCTCTCTCCCTCTTCCTTCCTAAAATCAATAAAAATATTTCTTTTTTAAATAGATCACCTCATGGGGCTCAAAATATCAGGTGAGTAGCACTAAGGAGATTTGGAACTTGCATCCTGCCTGCATCTAATGAACTAAGGTCATGCCCTAGATAGCAAGTAGTAGAGCAGAGGAAAGAAGAACCCACTTGAGTGTTGGGTTCATTGTCTAAGAGCCTCGGCAAAGAACCCCTAGAGGTGGAAATGTAATGGAGGCACATTAACTGCCCTTGAGTAAGAAATATTTATATGGCCATGATGATGTAAATACTTAGTATTTCTCATCTTATAGAATCAATCCATACAGAATGCACAAGAGGTTTAATTATGGTTATAGAATGGAATGTAAATGTTATTAACTATGACAAAGCAGAAGTTAGGGGTGAAGGGGAAAGAAAGAGGTGAAAGACTTGGAAAGAATGCCAAGAGTTCATCTAACAAGGTACAGAGGCGAGGACACTGTCCAGAATCAAAAACAAATACACACACACACACACAGAGATATAGACCTATAGATACATATAAAATATTTAAAATTCATAAAATCCTATCTAATAAAGAGAGAATATGCTAATTGACCCTCATGCCATGGCAAAGATGGCAATGCCCACAGCCAATAAGGAGGGAATATGCTAATTTACTGCCCCACCTAAAATATGGCGGCACCCACAGCCAATAAAGTAGGAAAATGCTAATTGACTGCCATGCCCTCAAAGATGGCAACGCCCACACCCCAAGATGGTGGCGCCCAGTGCCTTCAGGCCCACCGGGGCGGCAGGCACACAGCAGGCACCCTGCGCCTGCCTCCAGAGTCCCCCAGTCCTCTCAGCCCCCAAGCCGCCCAGGCCACCTGAGGCTCAGGTAACCAGGGTCGGCCGACGCTTGTGCTGCCAGCAGTGGCAGCAGCAGAGATGTGATGGGGACGTTGCCTTCCCCTGATCGCTGGGTCACCTCCCGACCCTGAGGGCTCCCGGACTGTGAGAGGGGGCAGGCAGGGCTGAGGGACCCCCACCCCCTTCCAGTGCATGAATTTTCATGCACCGGGCTTCTAGTACACAATATAAATATACAAAATCTGAAGTTACATAGTGAGAGGAAGGAGACATAAGTATTGAAGTTAGTATAAATGAGTTAAATCCATACCTATAACAGCAAAAGTTATTTGCAAGTCCCTGAAATTGATAGATCAAAAAATGGTAGTTTACACATTCTACTAAGACATAGGAGGCAGCCACCAGAAGCATCAGAACAGCAACTGTTCAAAGTGGTTGTCGTTATCCACTCTTGCAGGCCAGCATCCAAAAGAGCACCAGACACAGAATCCATACTCAGTCAGTATTTGTCTGATGAGCGGATGAATGAATGAATGAATGAATGAACAAAAGTGGAGGGTGAAAAAGTAGAGTAAGAGGCCACACAGCTTGCTGTCATTAGTCTTTCACAATGATTTGAGTCTTTTTCCTAATTGTTGCAAATATTACCTTTACCTTGTTGTGTGTGAAGGGGTGGGAGTGTGTTTTATTTTGGCTTGTTTTGTTTTGTTTTTTGAGGGGAGGCATGGTCATTTTCATTCCTCTGGTAAGAATCTGGTACCCAGGTTCAGCAAGGACAGCCTTCTTTGAATGGCAAGAATTCCCGACACGAAAATGCCAGTGGCAGCTTCCATTGGAAGTGGCTGTGCTGAGGGGTTGGCCTGACTGAGGCCCCCACAGCCACCTGGAAGGAGAGGCAGCCTGAGAATGGAGGCCTAGAGTCTAAGCTCCAGCAGCGATCAGAATGGCTGACAGTTTTAGGCAAAGGAGTGAAAATTGCCTCAATTAGTATATATATGCTGTAAAAAGAGAAGAGAAGACAGCAAAGAAAAATCACTGGTATGGGAAAGAAGGAGGAGTCTATGTCCTTGCCCGTTTGCTGTCTAGTTGAAACGTATGGGTTCTGTTTTCAAATTCTGCTTCTGCCATGGACTCAGCAGTAGAGCCGGGGGCAAGTGGCTTACCTCCTCTCACTGACTTTTCCCTCTTTTGTAAAATGAGGGCACTTCCTAGTTTTCCTAGAGCTTAAATTAGATAAAGCTGCAAACATTTGGCATGTGCTAGTATTAAAATGTCCCTTAGAGGTTCCCCTTTCCTCGGATGAACGCTAAGAATACATAGCTTTCCACCACAGAATGAGTTTCCTACAAGGATGGAATAAATGTTCCGTGCTAAACATTTCTTAAGCTCAGATTCAAAATAACTTCAAAGCACATGAAAAGCATTTGTTAAAACCAAAAGATATTTTGATGTAAAATCCAAAACAAAAACAAAAAATCACAAAATGTAAAGCTCAGTCAGTAATTAGCTGGATTAAGAAAAAAAAAAAAACTGCATTGCATATATTGTGGGAGGACTGATTTGATCACCATTGTGGTACCTGCCACGTGGAGAGTTCATATTGTAGCTGGTACCTCGGCCTCCTTTCTGCAGAAAGGCACTAAGGAATGGGGAACAATAGCGATCAAGTGCTCGTACGAGGCCTGGCACAGGGCTGGCCCTTCAAGTCACACGCACTGTTATCGTAGGCTATGCGATAACACCTTTTCCTTGAGCTCATATTACATATTACGCAAGTAATTTTCTCTCCCATACAGGAAGGATTTCACTAGGATAACAAGGAGATCACAATCGCGTTGTGCCCTCGCTTAGCATGCTCAGCCCAGGCAGCAGTCAGTGGGGGTGACAAAATTGCCTCCTGGATCTTACCATGACTTTTGTCCAAAATGATCAGAGAGTACATTAAATCATTAGCAGAAACGTTGCTGCCTGCTGATTTTACAGCGCCGGCAATGAAATTCATTGCAGAAGCAAAATAGGGCCAATAATATAATTACAGCGCTCTGCCTATGCAGTCAGAGCTAATGCTATTATTTGACATCGCAAGGCTGTGTTTTTTCCCCAGAGTCTCTGTGGAGACAAGGTTCGCCCTAATTGGTTCCAAAGCACAGCCTCCCCACCACAATCTTTCCTCAGGACCAGTAATGTTAATTTCCACACGACTGTAAATAGTATTTGCAAACAATACAAACATGGTAATAAGAGGCTAGGTGGGTAATTAATGTGGTTACAAAGTAGCTTATTTGCATTTTTATTTAAAAAACGGCCTTCTTTAAAAAGCAGCTTAGATTTTTTCCTTGCAAAAGGAGCCTTGGTTAAAGAGTACAGCAGTAATTACTCTCTTTAGGGGTTCTTTTATATGTCCTTCAGGGAATTAGAATGAAAAGATAAGCAGAATTATAAAGGAAATCATGTAAAATATGAAATGTACTATAAACACTTAGTAGTGTATTTACCATAAGCTAGGCCTACCTTTTCCATTAATGAAATATTTTAACCGGTTTACAATACACTTAAATTAATCATAGGTATGGCTAAAAGGTACAGTCATCTAGTTAGACTTTTTTAAGGTTTAGTATTATAAGATTTACTATGCCCTCACAGTAAACTCCACATGACAGCCTCCTGCCAAAAAGTGGCCTCCTAAGAGAAAGGGTGAAGTGTGGTGACCCTCTGAAATAAAGCACAGATCTGTGTTCCCTAACAAAAGGAAACCATCATGTTAGAGCAATAATTTCATCTTTTTCTTAGCTTATGTCTTGCATTCCTGGGCTCAAGAAATAGAAAGTGAGGAAACAAATTCAAAAGCTGATATGGAGTAGAATTCAGTCTTTCGCATTTCTTGCCCAACTGTTACATGTGGAAATTCACAGAAGGTGGTCAATGTTGGGGGACCTGAATTCATTTGGAGGCCATTTAATCATCACTGACCAGCCAGTGGGAGGTGACCAGGAGTGGCATCACAGAGATGGCTCCATCCCCATCTCCATCCCCCAAGGAGTTCATGGTCTTGACGACTGTCTAGTTTAATAAAGGATCGGGTTCCAGTCAGACTGTGGGTTCTGGAAAAAGTGTCATATGGGGCATAATGGTCAAGGAGAAGAGACTATGGATCTGAACAATGGAAGGTCTGCAGCAGGAACTGCCAGCATGAACCAAGGCACTGGGGCATGGAATCGCTGCCTGGAGAACTGTGTGGGGGATCTTACTTAGCAGAAGGCAGAGAAGTGTTAAGTGCAAATGTCAGCCAGGTAACAACTCCATGCCATTGTTCCTTCAATGACTCTTTCTGAAGGCCCTACTATGTGCAAAATTGTGTTCTACAGCCAAGCTCACATCCTATTGGAGGTAGGCAGTCAAGAAGCAATAAATATGATCCCTGAGAAAACTCAATAAAATTTCAGCACATTATAAGTGCTAAGAATAGAAGAAAGAGGAGTTTAAAAGGATCCGGAGAAAGGGTTAAAGCAGGCGGGATAACACTCCAAGGAGTGGGGGATGCGTATGGTGTGAGCGCCTGGCCCGTCTGTGAAGATGCTGCAACTACTCAGTCCCAGCTTATTATTGCCATATCTTCCAATGTTTTAAAAAGAAGCTAAAATTTGGATTTTTGAGTGAAATCTTACCTTTTTAACTAAAAAGGCAAACATATCACCCATTAAGCAGGTACAATAAACCTGTCTTGCAGAAGACCAAGGTAACAAAGCCCCCTGACTTGAAGGGGCATTGTATTGTTTTTAAAAAAATAAGTTAAGCCTTTAAAAGATATATCTTTACGCTCATTCACCCAGCCCTCCAAAAATTACAATAAAAACAAATTATATATATATTTAACTAAGACTGCCTGTCTTCATTTAAGCATCAGTATTCATGCCAATTCCATACTGTTAATATTTGTCACCCCAGGCCCCTGCCGTCCCCTAAACATCCAAACATATTCTCGTAGGCTGTGTAATGAATGGTACTGTAGCCCTATAAGACCTGACTGAAAGAAGACCAGCTCCACTTGGTATTGTCGTGAAAATCTTCCCCCGGCAATCATTAGTTATACTGTAGATAGAATTCAGAGGCGGTAATGATGCTTTAAATATGATTTCAAAATACTTGAGAAAAGCAGAAAAGCAATGAAGTGGAAGAGAAAGATAATAAGTTTATGACATTCAAGTAAATATATCCAGAAAACTGGGTCATTTATACCAGAACTGTAATATTTACTGTTAAAATATGCAAATGACAGTATGAAAAATGGTTTGTGATTTTGAAGAAATATAGCACCACAAATGTCAGTGTGAGGGAACTCAATAACACTTAATGAAACTTTGGATTTCAAATTAATTACTGATTGACTAAGGCATCTAGAGGGAAAACAGCCTCGATTAGGGAAGCCTGGGATAGGCCATAAATCTGAGGCCTCTTTCGAGGACTCTGAGCTGCTATTTCCTACACATGCCGTTCATGCTAGGCTAATGAGGTGACTGGCCACTGCAAAGACCACTAGTCTGGTTCTCAGAAAAAGACTGAGATCTTAGTTAGCAAAAGGCAGAAAAGGTCAATATTTTCCTGACCCTTTTAGATGGACTTTTCTTTCCTTTTTTAAAAAAGAAAAAACTTGTGTATTTGTGGCTTTAACAGCTTATACGAGCTTTAAAAAATCAAAGGTTAAATAAACCTGCAAAGTGGTATATTATTGAAAGATAAATGGTACCTACATTTTAAAACTCATCTTTGGAGGACTGTATTATTTGTTCAGTTATCGTGCCTTCCTTGCCTTTGCCATGTTTTCCTATAGGTGGAATATACTTTCCTGCCCCACTGATGTTGGGATTGGCCATGAGACTTGATGCAGACATGAGGTACATCAATGTCTGAACAGAGGTCCCTGGAGTTTCTGCCCTTAGTCATGACAAAAACATGCCCCTACTGACTGCTCCTCTTCACAGGCCTGAAATGAGAAGCCCAGGAAGCCCAGCGAAGACAGAAGAACCATAGCCAACCTCCAGCCTTCGTGTGCCAGCAGCAAAGAAATACACATATGTTTTGCAAGCCTTAGAGAGCTTGGCGTTGCTTGTTACTCCAGCAAAAACTAATACACTACCCTTGCCAGTTAACAGGAAGATTTCTATTCTGCCACGAAAGGCAAGTCATAGCTGTGTTGCTCATGTAAGTTATATAATTCAAAATATTCAACAATAACAACACTACACCTGTAATAAATAAATTCTCGCCTAATGGATTAAAAAAAAGCGTGTTTTATAGTTACTGTCACAGAATGGACAAGGAAGAGACTATAACCACCATTATCTAGAATAAGAGCTTCAAAGTAATGAATAGTCACCAGTTAGAAAACAGCAACAAGAAACCAGTGATATTACTTAGAGCTCATTGTGTGCTGAGCACTGTTCTGGGACCTGGGGCCTATTTGTGTCTCCCTTTGGTGTATGAAGAAACTGAAACAAAGGTTAGCTAACTTGCCCAAAAAACAGATAGGCAGCCTTGTCTTTGTTATTCTCCATATAATTTCTGAGATATTCATGATCTACTTTTAGGAATCTGTGTCATACATTCAATATAACCAAAACATAGTAATTATAAAAGCATTCCAAGACCAGCTCGTGTGTCTCAGTGGTCGGGCATTGTCTTATGAACCAGGAGATCACGATTTGATTCCGGGTCAGGGCACATGCCCGGGTGGCAGGCTTAGTCCTCAGTGAGGGACGTGTAGGAGGCAGCCAATCAACGATTCTCTCTCTCGTCATTGATGTTTCTATCTCTCTCTCCCTTCCCTTCCTCTCTCTGAAATCAATAAAAATGTATTTTTGAAGTATTCCAAGTATAAGCAGTCTATCACTCCCCAGGAAAGTGACTCCTGTGATCAAATATCCTATAAGATCTGAGAAGCACTCTAATAATTATTCTAATTTATTTCTCCATATAGTTTGCACCCTCCATTGCTCCTTGCTCCACTCCAAAATGCTGTTCTCAAATCCCACCTCAGTTAACAATCCCTTCCAAGGATCAAGAACCTGCCTTGCTATAAATCCCACCCAAAACCTTCCCCATGTGGGAAATCCATGTTAATTCAACCAAACTATAGCTATAAAACAGAAATCGTGTACAGGGGAAAAAAGGGACTGAAACTAATAAAATGGAATTAACATATTCATGTGGGTGGGATGTTATATATAATATGCACAAAACAGGTATCCAAGGATATTTGAATGAAGGCTTTTTATATGTTGGGACCATATTGCTATGTTTTGGAGCATTTTGTTGAAAGCTCAAATAAACGTATTAGAAACTCATGCTATTCTCAATTGGTGTGGTATGTTTTTCTACCTTCTCTCCCTGTGATTAAAGAAGGATCACCCATCTAATTAACTCAACAGCAATGGTCTAAGGGGCAAGATGGGCTGGGCCTCAGCTTGCATTCCATTCACCAGGCTGTGTGCCCAGTGGAGGAGCTGTGGGCCTCAAGAGAAGAGGGGACCTTATTCTAATTGTCACAAAGGTGCCAACTGTCTGTGATGGGTGATAATCCAGTGATCTGGGAGCCCCATATTGTCTGATCACAGAGTTGGGAAGGGAGCATGTAAAACATATTTTATTCCATAGCTGTCTCTTTAAAAGAGAGTGAAAAATGAAACATATAACCTTAATGCTGGTTTTCATCTTTAGTGTTCAGACATTTAAGACCAAAGTCTCCAAGTAAAGGCCCTTGATAAAGCCGTGTAGTTAACAGATGACTGATGGCTTGGGTTCAAAATAAATACCAACAAGCGGTGGCTGGGGGACAGCATAAAGGGAACTAAAGGATACTAACCCTGTGATGTAGAAGGCACTTTGTCCTGAACTCCCATTCATCAGCAGTCACTTCCCAACCCGATGCCGTGTCATCTGAGATTAATGATCTGGCTCAGGTTGGACATCCATTTAGAAATAGAGTTGGGATCCAACCCAGTTGGTTCTGCCTCCAGGAACCAATGTTTCCCCTGTAGTACCAGTGTGACTATAGGCAGCCATTGAAAATATGCAGGACCTAAGCCAAATCTCTCCAAATGGGGCCTAAGTCCTGCTCCTAGTATGTGTGTAGAATAGAATTGACTGGAATGGCATGAGTTGCAGCCATGAGGAGGTGAAAGGCGAGAATACTGAGAGTAAGAGTACCCACTAGGCATAGCCAAAGAGTCACCAGCATATCAGATATTATCTCACACACAATGTGGGGTTTATCGGCTCCGTAATATGACAAGGGCAGAGGTGACATTGGCCAAAGGAATTCTTTTGCTTTCTCTCATTTCAGCTTGCCTTCACCTTTCTTATTCTGTCTCCTGATAACAGGAACCATAGCTACTAGCAGCCCGTACAAACATCCCTCCAGTTCCCAGTCCCACAGACAAGAGAGCATCTTCCCCATTGACTGCTCTGGCCAAGTGCCCATCTTGGATGGACCACTTTGATCAGGGTGTGATGGACCATAATGGGCCCAAACTAGTTCATGTGAATGAGTAATGACACCTTCGCTTCCACAGTCGCCAGAATGGAGGTGTTAATAAAGGAATGGGAAGAAGTGCTGGACAAGACAACAGACACAATGGGGAAGAGAGCTCCTGCAAAAAGGTAAGAGGGGTTTAGCTGTTATTATTAGGTCAGCCACTGGCTGTCCACTCACTCCTGACCCCTCTATTTTTCTCAAAAAATATATTTAAAAGCTATTGTCCCAATTTTATATGCCCTGTGTATTGGCTCTACCTGTAACCCTCTTCACTTGGCCCTGAAGATGAACAAATGAGCCACCATTATTGCAAAGACATGCAGTCTTTCATATCCCTCATGAACTTGCACCGACAAAGAAGAGGATAGAGATGGGGGAACCTCTGGTTTAGGTCATCAGAACAGCAAAAATGCTGATGCCTACCAACAAGCAGGGATGATGAGCAAACCCATGAGGGCTAGGCTGCCATAGGCAAGGGTTCCTGGCACGCTACCACTGCACAGGTGAACCAAAGCCCTGATCTTGCCCGTTAACTTGTCGCAACCTGCCTCTGAAATCTGCCTATTCCTGGTCCTAAGAACCCAAGCTTGCTCCTGTTTCTGGCTTGGCTCAGCCCCAAACCCGCCTCTTGCAACTCCATCCTGCATATGACTGCCTCCTCTGAGCCATGGCTTGAATCAAATACCAACGTACAGGAATGTCAGGAACTCTGGTATTGACCTAGCCTCTGCCTGCCCCTCCAAATTCTTCCTGCCCTCTCACCCTGCTCTCCTTCTCAGCCCCGACCGCTCCTCCCCAATCCTCTTCAAAGTCTTAGCAGGAGTTAATTTAATCTTTATGGTTAGCCAAGCATGGAATCAAAAAAGAAGATGTGTTGTACTTCATCACATGTAGGTTCCATTTTGTCCAGTGGCCCCAAGGAAAGTCATTTCTATGATTTCAAAAGACACAACCTTCCCACCCTCCACCCCCCAATACCCACTAGGGATCTTAACATCCATAAACCTATTGATAACTTTATATAAGCCAATGACTTTTCAGCTGGGACCATATCATAATGGCCCATAGTTTAGTGCCCATTCTATAAAGTATAACTTGCTGTTATTTTTTTTTTAATATTAGCTCTTTAAAACTTCCAAATGATGGTACTACTGTTCTGGATTTTTTCAAATATAACCCTGTTATTCCAATATGTACCCTTTAAACTTTGTTTTGCCCAACTGAGACAAGTGAACTATTCAATGTCTGGATAAAAGCTCTTCTTATCAATTTATTTTATTCTTCTAGTTGGGTTGATTTAATAATCATTGATAACTACTGAATTCCTTGAAAAAATAGCTAGTTGGGAAAACCAAAGGAAGTACCTTTTAATCAGCCGAATAAGAAACTAAACACTCCCAAGTTCTCATAACCCTGGTGAGGAATTACAATGAATGAAGAGATGTTATATTAATTAAATTCTTGGAATGCATCCATGATGCTTAATGGAAATGGAAGCCTTAGGAGGCCTTAAATGCCTGGGAAACACCCATCACATCACTTAAATCCCTAAAAACCATCCACATCTACCAAGGAATCTGTTTAAATCCAATTATTTATTTCATACTAAAAAATAAGACTCATAGGGGGAAAATGGAATAAAAAGAGAAATAATAAAAATGTATCTAGCTTCCATACATTGTTTCACTCATTTTCTGATTTGGTTCTACATAATTTATTACAGTTATTTAGAGTTTCTTTCAGCCTTCAAGCAGAAGGCTAATTGAGGCTGAAGAATTCAAGTTTTCATTCATTCATCCATTCATTCATTCACTCATCCACTCACTCATTCAACAAATAGGAGAAAGGAACTGAAATGTACTCATTCATGAGTACCGATATATGCTGGGTCTTACGCTTA
>NW_006284336.1:1138218-1163825 GCF_000327345.1 Myotis davidii | reverse complement strand
TGTATTTTGAGTGGAAATGTTAGGGGGTCGTCTTATACGCCCAGTCGTCTTATACGCCGGCAAATACGGTATTTGTTAAAAATTTTTAAATAAAATACCAGTTAAATAACTACAAAGAGGGCTGGAGTAACTGTGGCAGGAAGTCTATAGAGCCATTCTCTGATACATCAGTTATCCACCTCCTATGTACATGGTGGGTTGCCAGCCTCCCGGCCCTGGGAGGCCAGGAGACCTCCTCTGGCCAATGGGATAGGAGCGGATGTGGCAGCAGCACTCTGAGCACAGGCTTACAGAGCCAGTGTCGGGACCAGCCTGCCTCCTCTTCCTCTACCACTATCCCGCCAGGCAGCTGCTGCCGGTCCGGGTGGCTGAGTGAGGTCCCCTCCTAACGGAGCCCTCCAAGCAACTCATGATGGAAATGTAGTTGGAGCAGACATAAACCTTTGTGGTTTTAAGCCCCAGAGATTCCAAGGTTATTATTATGGCATAGCTTAGCCTGTCCTAACCCATAATTCAGTTGTTGATTCCATACGTGTGACATCAGCTATTCCATCCTGGATATCTCCCTGAATGTTAGGGCTTATCGCATCTGCTATATAACCCAGGCTTGGTTTTACAGTGGTTTCATTACCAACCATAAAAACTGGAACAGTGGAACTGTATAAACAAACCGAACAGTATTTTTACTGTAAAACATGAATGTAATATAAATATTTGTCTTTGCCTTCTCTCAGCATCTGTAATGAGAGCAGAAAATTCATGCCATATGTTTATAGTATGAAGGGGGAAGAAAATAGATCTCAACGATTCATCTATGTGGATGCCAGCTAAGCTGTTCAATATTTTTAATTCACCCATTTTCTTTCATGTATGAATTCTCCACAAATCATAAAACCCTTACCATTGTCAGTTACCACATTCACGACTCTTTCGACAGAAGGGTCCTTGCTGAGGAAATGAACATGGTGCTGTGAAGTCAGTTTCTGGGACGAGATGAGAAACCATGCAGTGAATGGTTACATTAGACCATGGCGGGCCCCAGCCCCGCTCTACACATTTGAATACGAAACCACTTCTCTGCAGACTTCAAAAGACCTATCCTACCTCTAGCTGGAAGCGCATCTGAACATTTGGGATCCTGACAGCTCCTACTCTTTTTTTACGCTCACAGGGAGAAGCACTGAGCATGCTAAGTGGCTCTGCCTTCTGCGGGGCCCTGCGAGCTGGTGGGAGGAAGTGTTATTGCTACTGCCGAGGTCCGTGCCAAGCACAGACTCCAGCTTCACATGCAGGGAGCAACGGGGGATGTTTTCATTTCGGAGCTGTGATGGGGCCTCGATGTGAAGTTGCTGAAGCCTGTCCAGAGTGTTTGTGCAGCCTGTTAGGATGCGAGCCGAGAGCACAGAGAAAGATTCCATTTTCTCCAAATTGGCTCACAGACCAGAGGTTTCTGGAAACTGTTACTATCCTACAAAATCCGGTGCTACCGCAAGGAGCCTTCGGTTGAGCATGAAAGCCATCACCCAGCTGAGGCTCTGCCTGGCACCGAGGCGGCCGCCCCTGTGGGCAGAGGAGTTGTTAGTGAGAAAGTTGTTAGTGAGGAGGCCTTGATGGGTGCGAACCCAAGACACGCAGGCACAGAAAGGTAACACCAGAAGGGTCCAGCGCAGTGAGCGGCGCTTGGCAGGTGTTACTGAGCGCGGGCCACGAGCCTTCACTGTTCTAATCCCGACAAGCATCCTCTGAGGTAGGGATACACTATCCGCATTTTCCTGGTGAGATAGAGAGAGGCACAAGGCAGAGCACTGGGCTGGGTCCACACCCCACGGGGAGATGACAGAGCCACACCCCGCTGGGAGATGACAGAGCCCCACCCCGCTGGGAGATGACAGAGCCCCACCCCGCTGGGAGATGACAGAGCCCCACCCCGCTGGGAGATGACAGAGCCCCACCCCGCTGGGAGATGACAGAGCCCCACCCCGCTGGGAGATGACAGAGCCCCACCCCGCTGGGAGATGACAGAGCCCCACCCCGCTGGGAGATGACAGAGCCCCACCCCGCTGGGAGATGACAGAGCCCCACCCCGCTGGGAGATGACAGAGCCCCACCCCGCTGGGAGATGACAGAGCCCCACCCCGCTGGGAGATGACAGAGCCCCACCCCGCTGGGAGATGACAGAGCCACACCCCGCTGGGAGATGACAGAGCCCCACCCCGCTGGGAGATGACAGAGCCACACCCCGCTGGGAGATGACAGAGCCCCACCCCGCTGGGAGATGACAGCGCCACACACCGCTGGGAGATGACAAAGCCACACCCCGCTGGGAAATAACAGAGCCAGGGCTCCAACCTGTCAGGCCGATCCCAAAATCTGTGCTCACAACCACGAAACAGAAGGTTGACATCAAAGAAACACCTTCATACCTCTAACCAGCTGGTCCACACCATCCACAGTGATGAGAAGCACAGGCATTGCATCTGCTCCTGCCCGAGTATCACTGAGCTCAGGCCAGAAACCAGGCCTCGCTCTCCTCCTCCCTGCCCATACACAATACACACACACCTCCTACAGTGTTTATTATTATTATTATTATTATTAATTTACCTATCTGTTGCCATACCCTGAGACCTTGAGGGCAAGGGCAATGCCATGTATCCACATATGCTCAGAGTTTAGGGGGATACCTGGCATACACTAGATACCAATAAACGCTTGTTGATTAATAAGGAGACCATAGGCAAACAATCAATGTGCAATGTGATCAGCGCTGTGATGGATACATAGTTAAAAACCAAAATGTGGCCCGAGCTGATTTGGCTCAGTGGATAGAACGTCGACCTGCAGACTGAAGGGTCCCATGTTCGATTCCAGTCTAGGGCACATGCCTGGGTTGTGGGCTGGATCCCCAGTGCAGGGCATGCAGGAGGCAGCTGGTCGATGATTCTCTCTTATCATTGATGTTTCTTTCTCTCTCTCTCCCTCTCTCTTCCTCTCTGAAATCAATAAAAATATATATTTTTAAAAAACACCAAAAATGTGGACTATAAGCTCCTTGGAGGCAGGAACCTTTGCCTTTTTAGTCACTGCCTTGTCCCCAGAAGCTGACCCAAAGAAAAGGGTTGCAGACTATATGCTGACAGAAGGGAGGGAAGATGGGCAGGAGCGAGGGAAGAGCAGTCCAGGATGGCTTTGTGGGAAAGACACCCATGGACCAACGCTCACAGGGTTTGGAAGCATTGGTTAGGTTGAGGTCCTTGCAGGAAGAGGAAATGTTCTGGGCAAAGACACAGAGAGACTGGAGGGTTTGGGAACAGCAATGAGATTGACATGCAGTTGGAACAAGGAAGAGGTGGTCAGCAATGAGCCTGGACAGGCAGGCAGGGGCTCGACGACACGGGGACCCCAAACAATTATCGTTATCACTGCTAGCATTTGTATGGCACCCATTAAGTACCCAGATGCCATTCTAAGCACTTTATGGGTAGGACTTCGGTTAATCCTCACAACAACTTTATGATTCAGGTGCTATTATCCTCATTGTATAAACAAAGAAACTGAGGCAACAAGAAGAGATGGTGAGGCAGAGCTGCCTCAAACAGATTGTCAAACTGCAGCGGGAAGGCCGGGGAGGGTTGGGGGGCAGGATGTAGGGGGGTAAGAGATCAACCGAAGGACTTGTATGCATGCATATAAGCATAACCAATGGACATAAGACACTGGGGGGTAGGGGAGGCTAGGGGACTGTCTAGGGCGGGGGGAAAAAATGGACACATATGTAATACCCTTTGTAATAAAAAATAAAATAAATAAATAAAAAAAAGAAGAGATGGTCACTGGGAGCATACGTGGCAGAAACAGGATTCAGACTCAGGCAGACAGAATCCCAAGCCTGTTGCTTATACCCACTGAACGTATTTCACCGCTCGATCCTTTTAGATTAATGGAGTGAGCAAGTGTTAGCATCCCTTCCAAAATGCCTGGAGCTGAACAGGGACTCACTGATGCTAAATGCATCCTTTCCAGCAGCCATCATGGTGACCAGATGGGCTACTTACTCTTCCTAAATAAAGTCTTCATATACCCCCAGTTTGTCCACTTATAAATTTAAACTATATACTATATGGTTTTTAAAAAAATCTATATTTAATTATAAAGCACCAGTGAAATTTCACTAGGGGAATGATAATGTAACATAAATGAATGCTTCCAATAGAAAAAGCAGTAATTTAAAATAAATTACAGTGTTAGTCAGAAAAAGGATTTACTCTCTTCATAGGAAAAAAAATTGCTCCCTGGTATTAGGTAGCCACACTCAATTAGAAAACGGCACCAAGAGCAGAGAACCAAATAACCACCCGAAATTGCTCCTCTCCCCGAGTAGGTTTCACTGTTGATCCCAGCACGGAGTGCGTGCAGCCCGCTCTGGCCTGAGTTTCATTAAGGCTTAAAGTCAATTAAGCCACGAATTGGAACAATCATTCCTCCTTTGCAAAGTATTGATATTTTCTTTCCTGGCCGCTTTAGGGCTTTTCCAGCTCTCACAAGGAGATTTATGTTAGACAATTTCTTTCTGATTAAAACAAATCATAGCTCAACAATTCTAATTTCCTCCTTTCTGAGCAAGAAATGATCAGAGAATGCTGAAAACAGTGATCAAACCCATGGTGCAGAGGCCGGCACAATAAAGCTCCATAAAAACATTCCTGAGAAAAGTCTCTCTCTCTCTCTCTCTCTCTCTCTCTCTCTCCCTCCCTCCCACCCTCCCTCCCACCCTCACTCCAGTATCTCTCCCTCTCTGTCTGTTTCTTTGTGCCTTGATCTCTCTCCCTCCTCTGGGTCTCCATCTCTCATTGAGTGCATGAGTCTCTCTCTCTCTCTCTCTCTCTCTCTCTCTCTCTCTCTCTCTCTCTCTCATATATTTCCCTTTCTATACATATTTCCCTTAATAACCTTCAGGACAATTACTTATTAACCAGAAGGGAAGAGGAACCTTAGAAGCAAAGCCAACCCAAGCTGGTTTCTACCCTAAGTAATGGGAATTAAAAGGTTTCTACATTTACCTCCAAAGCCTAGCCATCATCTCAGACCTTTTAATTTTTAAAGCAGTTACTGATTTATGATCACCTTATCTCTCTTGATCACACACTGGCAGGTTAGATCAGCAGTCTCCTAGGTCCATCCATTGGCCCATGCACGTATCTCCTCTGCGCTTGGGTTCTGCCTTTTCAACTGATCTCTACAAAAATTATCCATTTACTGTCCTTCAAAATCGAGTTGATTTATGAGTCCACTCCCCACTTCTCCAGAATGGCCTGGGAAGCTGGTTAACTGAGATAACCCAAATTGTGATTATAATGTTTTTATGGATTTGAGAGAGAGAGGAAGGGAAAGGGACAGAGAGATTGAATCATGGATGAGAGAGAAACATCATCAGTTGGCTGCCTCCTGCACACCCTCTACTGGGGGATTGAGCCCACAACCTAGGCATGTGCCCTAACAGGAAATCAAACCAGTGACCTCTTGGTTCATGAGACAACATTCAACCACCCAGCCACACCAGCTGGGCAAGGATTAGTAATTGTTAAGAAGAGAATGCAATTTGCTTGACACAATGTATACCACAAAATAGCAACTCCTTCTTTAACAAGCTAGAAGGTAGTTAAAGAATTTAAGGCACTTTAGGCAACATGGAAATCAACTTACATAGTTCAGTACTTTAGAAAATAATCTGGTTATTTGTCCCATCTGCTGGTATGGTTTCCAAAAACAAACAAACCATACTGCCCCTTCCCACAGTGACGGGATACTGCTGCCCGGGTTATAATCCCCAAAGCTCAACTGTCAACCTCACTGTATCCTGAGTCATTATTTACTAAATGCCTCGTATCGACCAGGAACTATGCTACACACTGGGGAAATGCCAAGAGGAATACAACAGGCCCGACTTCTGTCCTCCCACCGCACTTAATCTCGGCTGCTTATATGCTGTGTGAGCTTGGACAAGATCCTAAACTTCTCTGTGCCAAATATCATCATCTAAAAAATAAGAGTCATAATTTTAGCTACCTAGTAGGGTTCTCATAGAGATTAACAGAATTATAGCAAGGAATCATACCATTTAAAGTGTTTTTGCACAATGACTGGCACACATTATAATCATTGTTACTATCATAAAAATAAGAAGGAGAATTAAACAAGTCATCCATCCCTGTCTTATAGGCAATTCTGTTCTTTTAAAAAATAAATACACACTTTTTTTTTCACAGTAAGCAATTGAGCAGCATGATAATTTGTCTCAAAATAAGGCATAAATATCTAAGTAACATCTGATAGGTCAGTTACCCTCTCTGAGCCTCAGTTTTCCTATCTGTCAAATGGGGGAGTGAAACTAGATAATCTCAAAAAGTCCTTCCCAATCCTACAATTCTACTGTTTCTTAAGCACAGTATACCTGAATGTAATCTGTTAATTCATAATTTTCCCCACGAAGACAAACGACCTCACCAATTAATATCTAAACTTATCATTATATTATTCTTGCATAAATTGGCTCACATCTTTACTGTAGCCCCTAAAAGTAATGGCTAAAAGAGTTCTGCAAAGCCTCATAGGTCATATATGACTGAAAAGAACTTTATTTTCAACATATACTTTAAAGTGGTATAGAATTACATCTGCTTTTCTTTGAGGCCTCCCAAAGCCATCTGTGCTAGTAGGTCTGCAAGAACGCCGTCAGCAGTGGCTCAAGCCTGCACTCTGACTGCGACCACTAACATCACTGCCAGGCTCCCCAGAATTCCCACTGCAAATGCAGGGTTACCCAGAGCTGAAAGTAAGCACTGAACCAGCTCTGTTATCCACACTTACACATCAGACAAGCCGTGAACTGTCCCAAACAGAAGGCAATTCTGAAACGACCCCTATGTACTAGTACTTGTTTCTAAGCAGCATTCTGGGGAGCTCCCCATCGTGAAAGGGTCTGGCTAGGTCTAACACTGATGTGGGTTCCGATTCCGCAAGTCCCCATCATCACGAAGGGGGGTCCAGAAGGTTCCAGATGGTGGGTAAATGATATGAGAGGAAGGGCCTGGTTGGCCACAAAGATCTGGAGTCACAGTTATGCATTGCAATGAGAAATAGAGACAGTCTTGGGCTGGAGGCTGGCGGCGCTCTCCTGGGAATGAAAACAGCAGCCTCTGAAAAGAAAAAGTGCTAACAGCAGGCACCCCAGAACGGAAGGGACCAGGGCCAGCCTGAGACTCCAATCTGCGCCCCCAGGAGCCAGGCCTGACCCCTTCTGGACAGAGTCCAGCAAGGCCACCCGTCAGGTGTAGCTTCACTAGATTACTAGGATAGCTGCTCCTATGTATCTTGCTCAGACTTCCTATTCTTCCTCCTCCTCATTCCTGACATAGAGATCAATCGATGGGACACTACTGAGACCATTACTAGATGGGTCCTATCTTTCCCTGCCTTAAAAATAGCACCCTCCCCGCCCCCCCCCCTTTTCATTTTTACCTTCATATTGCTTACAATTTGGTGTAGATCTTAAGCATCCTGTAATTCATCAACTAATTCTCTCCTGGCTACACATTCCAAGTAATTAAAGTTCAGTAATAACTTATTCTTTCTGCTCCAGCACCTGCATTTCATTTGTTTATTTTCCCAGAGTCGTAAATCTGAAGGGCTGTCAAAGTGCCATAATATTAGTGCAATAATCAAAGTTAATTAGTCCCTCTCAATAAACAACAACAAAGCCATTACAGAGATGCACTGAAGTCTCTCCCAGCTACCCCGCGTACAGATTGCACTGTAGTTGGAACAATTAGAATCTGAGAATGACTGGGTCAATGAAGGCACGTTCTTCAGTCGTTTAAAAGGAGGCTGTGCTCCTCATTCGCCCTGACTCATTGCCTCTGGGGAAGGCAACGCAGATCTGGGCTCTGACTCCGCGGCAGGCGGACACCAAAGCAGATGGAGTTCTCCCCACTGCCACGTCTTACCATACACACCCCAGCTCCAGTGTCAAAGGGGGGCAGAGGGTGCAGAGAAATGAGGGGGCCGGCCTCACTGCCACCTTTTAGTAACCTGATGTCTTCAACAATGTTGGAGTCATCACTTAGGGCCTTTGAGAGATGTGAGTGTTAGTCGGGTTCTGATGAGAAGGTGGCCCAGTGGAACGTGGAGGGCAGAACCGGGCAGGAGGGGATAAGATGCTCGGAGGAAGACTCTGCCCTCACTGGAAGCCAGATGATCTCTGTCCAGGGATGCTGTATAAGAGGTCAGACAAGGGGACCCAGATGGCTGATGCAACCCTACGACCTTAAGATGCCTTGCATTTACAGGTGATCACTGGGTGCGTCCGTGTGTCTTGTCCTTTTCACTCACTGTCCCGTTTCTCTGAGACCCTTCTCCCCTTGAGGCCATGACCCATGGCTACATACTAAGTTCCCCAAAGTGTAGTGGCTTCAACGGTAAGCATTTCAGATCTCATCAAGTTCCTATGGGTGAGGAATTCTCAGTGTTTCTGACTTGAGGTGTCTCATGAGGTTGCCGTCAAGCTGTCAGCAGCAGGCACATGCAGGCTTGACTCGGCTGGAGGACTCCAGGAGGGCTCACCCACCAGGCTTCTGGCTGGAGGCCTCAGTCCCTGGTCACGTGGGCCTCTCCATGTGAGAGATGCTTGAGCATCTGCACAGCATGGCAGCTGGTTTCTGCCAAGTGAGTGATCCAAGAGAGCGAGAAAGGAGGAAAAGGTGTGCCTATTATGACCATTCCTGTTATAACCATTTCTGCCACATTCTACGCATTGAGAGTGTCCTGAAGACCAACCCACATTCAAGGGGAAGAAGATCCAGCTCCACGTCTTAAATGGAGGGCACCAAAGAACCTACGGACAGACTTTAAACCATAGCCACTTCTAAGGCTTCCTTTTCTCATTGTCTTCAAAACCTAGCCACAACTGCATCCCCCAGTTGGCTAGGAGGCAGGGACTCGTGCCAGGTGAGTCCCCTGGGGACACAGAGTTGGTTTTGCCAGCTGCACATCTCTCTGCACTAACCCCAGCCTCTGCAGCAGACCAGCCATCTCCACACCAGGGCATGGGCACAGGAGAGGCGGACAGTCATCTCTCCGCCCCGTGGCAATGGGAGGAGCCCCCTGCTCCTGACCTCAGCTCATCTCAGTATTAACTGACACACTGATGGGAAGATGAAAAGCCGCTTGTCTACTTCCAAGTACTCTGATCATTTGGAGGAAGAGGAGGAGGAGGAGACAAGGAGGAGGAGAGGAAGAGAAAGAAGAGGAGGAAGAAGGTGAGGGGAGGGAGGAAGAGGAAGAGCAGGAGGAAACACTTCCCAGGAAAATTTCTGAGTCCACCTATCTGGGGATCTGTGCTGAACAGCTCGGCCGCTCCATGAGCTGCCGTCCTCAGAGCCTTGCTATGTGCCAGCACAGTATCTAGTGCAGAGAAAATATGGCTGCACAGGAGCACATGTGTGTTTTTCACTTCATCCTTTTGATGACCCTGAGAGCTGCTATTAGCACCGTTCTGCAGATAAATAAATCAAGGTTCAAAGCGACGACCGAATTTGCCCAGGGAAACCCAGGGACACATATGGAAACTAGGATTCAATCCCACTTCTGTTTGACTCCAAAGCTTCCGCTACCTCGACTCCACTCAGCTGCCTCCCTATAAGTGGAAAAGTTGTCCAGTTTAGACATTTGCTTAAAATAAACCTTAACCAATTGCAGTATGTGCTGCCCTGTTCTGAGACCGCCTCGTCTACAGCTGCATCTCTATTTGTCCTTATGTACGAGGTTTTATTGGCACAGGGAGTGTTTCTCCTCTCTGTTAATCTAACACCTGCTACGTGTGAGATTCTCTGTAAATGCCCCATAATAAATATGAAAAACAGTCTCTAGCACATTTTTCCCTCTTAAATAACAGAGCCTAAATGCCTAGTGGCCAGGAGCAGGTCTTTCAGCATTGGCTGAACACCATCTGAAGATGAAATCCGTCTCTTCAAACTATGTTAAAATTGCTTAATAAGAACTCGGGGGACCACCTAGCAATGAAAGGATGCGTCTGCTTTGGGTTTCACATGATTGGGAGTGATGGTTTGGAGCCGGCCACCTAGGCTTGACTTTCACTCTCAGCTCTGCGGTTAATCACAACCCTCGTTATACAAAGGTTACAGTGAATATAAAGTTTGAAAGATACCGTTCAAGACTGAGAACGGTGGCCTCAGAAAAAAAAAAAAATGAACACACAGAGACAGTGATCAAAGAACAATGAATAACACTCAAGACTAGGTCAAGGCAGATTTTTCACAATGAGAAATAAAATGGAAATCTTAGAGGTTAAGTACTAAGCACAAGTTTTAGGCATTCTGGAGACAGAGAAAACTCAGAATATTTTAGCAACCAATTATGTCTATGAGGGGGATGAATAATTTATCTGATAAAGAATCTTTCCTGGGCCTGTGACAAGAAAGGTCAATAGCCAACTTAAGTAGAACAGTACATACACTCCACGCCACTTGAAGTGGAAGTCTGGGGAGGAAGGAGCTCCCTTTGGTGAGTTCCATCAACTCCATCAGGTTACAAAGAGCCACCCATGAAGCTCTCTTTCCTAGGGAATCACAGGTCGCCTCCGATCACGAACAGAGAAATAGTCATACATAAACATGCAAATCTCTCTGAATATAATCCTGGGCTAAATCCTTGAAAAGGAGGGGCCGGTCTTCTGACACAACACACATGATTGAGTAACAAGACAGCTTTGGGGTTGAGAAAATATGACTTCCAATCCTGGACCTGCCACGTAGCTCCCAGCTGTGTGAGGTCAGGCGAGTCTTTTCCCCTCTTCTAGCCTCCAGTGTTTTATCTGCAAAATGGGTCTAACACATAAATATTTTATTGGGAAATGCTCAGCACAGTACCTAGTACAGAGACATCTATCAATACCTAACCCCACCACAGATGACCATAATAATAGGACATTTTTGTGAACGAAAATGTCCCAAGGGAGAACTCTAGAGGTTTATCTTTACCTTTGTCTGCATGTGTATGCGCTTATTGATTAAAGCAAGTGGTTAACATAGTTCTTGCTGGTTCACAGGCTTGTTGATATCACACTTTATTTATTGAAAATCCAATACTATACATAAAAACAATTTTTAAAGCAAAGAAATGAGGGGCAAATCTAACGGCGGATTTAGGATGAACTTTTCCCAATAATCTATAACTATTAATAATATTAATAGTTTTTATATTTTTGTTTAGCTAAAGATCATTCAAAACAGTGGGGATGAGCCCTATAACTTGTAATGTGTTGAATGGTGATCATCTTTTCCAAGACAAGTCACCAGCTTAGACAGGCATGAGGTTTATAAATTACCCACAATACGTGCTGCCCATCTCCCCCCAACACACACATCACATAAAAGAAGGCATCACCCCTAGGGTCTTCAATCTGTAAAGGCAAATTATGGGATTCTAGCTCTTATTTTCAAAGGAGATTGGGGGAAATTCCTGCCAACATCAAAGCTATCCCAGATCACAAAGTCACTGAAGGGATTTGAGGGAGCCTAAAATTAGCTGGATTTCTCCATTTGTTCTTAAAAGAGCAAGTAATTTATTACTCAACATCCTACCCCATCACTGCTTAAGATCATGTCATGAAAATGCAGGGTGTTCATATCTATTGAAAGCACAGCACAGTGTCTCAGCCACATGCCTAACACACCGGCTGGTATCTACTAGTAGAGTTCCATAGCTGAAAATAATACTAAAATCATTATTCTCCATGTTAATCAACAAAACTGCAATATGACATAATACTGTCAGCTTTCCACATGCCTTCACTCCAACTGGATAAATAAACCTGCTATCAACTGTATTGACAACGAGAATAATTACAGCACTTCAGTCTCTCCAGCATCCAACGATGTGGCCACAATCAACAGAGCATGTGGTCTCTCTAACGCATGGATATTCCATTATCTCTGACTAATAAATCTTTTCTTTTTACCCCTCATCTCCTTGCCTTCTCAATAGCCATTTTGATATAAACCGTTGCTTGCTGTTCCTGATGACTGACCCCTTAATCATCTTTCTTAAATATATGCAAAGTGTATTTCTTTGTAAATACAAAAGAAAAAGCAATCACATAAATAATTAAGATGGCTTTTCAAATGACAGTTGAGTGCTAATATGAGCTCCACTGGAAAATACTAATCAACAAACTAAATACACATCTATTAAAATGTAGGAGTCCAGACAGATGAAGACAGAAAAGTAATTCACGGCAGCTCCACTGGCATCACGCTGATGATAAACATCCTCCCTACAGCTCCTCTTCAGCTACTTGGAGAGTTAAGAAAAGTAAGCCTCACTCTGTACTCTCATGTATGAATAAGAAATTATTACTATTATTATTACTATTATTATTAACAGCAGCAGCTAACATTTAATTAAATGCTTAACCTATTCCCAGCAATGTGTTAAGCACACGTACAGTCAATGCATTCAATACGTACAGTCAACTATATCTCCTGTATTTGTAATTTACAGATAAAGAAATAAAGGTTTAGAGACATTAAGAAACTTGCTCGAGCTCATAGGTTGTATCTGCTTCTAATCTTTGCCATTTTAATGCAGCGCATTGTAGAGCAGTTGTTATCAACTGGAGAGGAATTGCCCGCCACAAGCAGCATGTGCACAGGAGGCCTCTTGGAGCCCACCCAGCCTGCCCCCTGCACAGCCCCTGGATCTCTCAGGGAGACGCCTGAGAGGAGACTCAAGGGCAGCCCAGAGGAGACTCAGCTCAGCTGCTTGTGTTTTCTCCTGGGCGTCTCTGGCCGAGGGAATTTATCCTCACTAGTCTCTGGGATGACCTGAAGTCTAGGCCAAACAAAAGACAGGTCGGGAAAAGACTGTGCTCCAAGTCTGTCTCGGAGACCAAACCACACCAAACTCAACACACTTGGGGCACGCCTCCCTTTTGACAGGGGAATGGGTGTAAGACGCATTCTGGGGAATTAGGAGTGGGTCTCCTAGTAACTCCAAGGAAGGGCCACCAGCACCTCTTGCCATCAGCCCATTTCCACCAAGCCCATTGGTTACCTCAATCCCCAGTAGATGCTAGCTTCAGAACAGTCACTGGGCCCACATTTCACAGGTGGGCAGCCACACAGGTGAGCTCTCTTCCACTTCCTGTTTGGCTCTTTACATGATAAGCAGATCTAATAAAGGCCTGGCAAAAGGAAGGCAGACTGGGAACCAAAAGTGATCCCTTCCCCTCATTTGATCCCCCCTCCACCCCAGTCTGTTCCGCCTGCATACAACTAGCAGTTGCATGGGATAGATACATCAGGCCTCTCTGCTCCTGCTCTATTCAACCTCATTCCTCCCCAGGACCAGAAGTTTTAGACCCCACGCCTTAGGAATCTAAAATTTAGAGACTGTAATAAGGTGAGAGGGAAGAGGAACTGGGAGCCCCACTGAGGCCTTTCAAGAGCCCTACACTGGGATGGGGGATCTTGCTGTGACTGTTAACGTGCATTTCGATACAATTCCCTTAGAGATCCTCCGATCTCAGCATGGAGAGGGAGATGTGCCAGACATCCATTAAAAACAACAGCCAAACCCCACTCCGATAAATACTGAGTCAGGGACAGTAAAACCACACCTGTCAGTGTCCCAGACTTAGAGAAGGCACATGAAATCCCAAAATTCAGACATGCTGCTACGTAAAAGAGAATCCACTCCATCCTGAAAATAGGAAGATAAACTATAAATTTCCTACCTGGCCAGCCTTACAGACTCCTTGGAATAATGAGAAAAATAGTAGGTGCTTGCCTTAGAGTCAGGGACACTTGCCTGCAACACACTTAGGGTGTGAATCGGGTAGGGCACACGCCTAGGATGGTGGACTGCTTACAGAGGCAGGAACCCCATTTCCAGAGGCACTTCATTCAAATACGACTGGGGGCTGATAGATCCATCCTCCCTCCTTCTTTAATTATGCTAATGGATTGGCCCTTTAGGAGGGTGGTTTACTTCTGCAGTGTCCATGTTATCCAATTTTAATTATTTTCAATTCTTCTCTTATTTCCAACTTCGGAGCATCCAAAACATCTCAGCAGGAGGGCCTTTTCCCATGAAATCATTATTAGTAGCAGTAATTATATCTCGGCTCTTAATATAATTCCATATGGAACGTGTTTCCATTTTACTTACATTTTACTAAATAGCTGGATTGCCCCAAAAGTGGTTTGAGAACTCTATACAGGACATTTTCAATGAAAATGTTTTGTCTGGGACAAGAAGGTATGTCAGAGTAGCTTCATCTGGGAAATAAGATTAATCCTGAAATTAATCACTCAAATAGCACCTAGTGATTTTGAAAGCAACGCCTGAAAGGTAATAACATGTATGATGCCGGATGTGGTAGAAAAGCCAGGTCGTGGGGTGGAGTAGATGGACTTTGGGTTTGGAGGACAGGTGGACGCACCAGGAGCTGTGCTCACCAGCTGCGTGACTCTGGGCAGGTCTCCTCACCCTCCTGAGCCCCCCATTGGCTCCTCTGTAAAGTGGAGAAAACCAGGAATTTGCATGCTCCTGAATAAGGATACGAAGTGTGGTTCTTGGGGGTCCCAAGGAGGGTGTGAGTAACATCTCCCCGGCACAGAGGGATGGGAGCGCTCTGGAACAGAGCGATTCTGGGAATGGATAGTGAAGGCAGGCAGAGAAGGGCCAGGCACAGAAGAGCAAGCTGGGGAAGGAAGCACGAACTCCATCTCCTGAGCCAAGCTGATTGCCCGGGGGCCTCGGCACGTACGAGCCAAGGCTGAGCCGAACGGCCTAAAGACTCCTGAGTGAGCTTTTGGATCGTTCTGAGAACCTCCTGGGAGGTACCAATATGTGGCGGTGCCGTCCGAGTTCCGATACGGATAGGATTCATTCCAATACAGTGTGAACGAGCGTAAGCTGGCTAGCAGCTGGGAAAGCCAGAGTAGATCAACTTGCCCTTGAGAAACACAAGAAGGTGGTATTTAATGATGTCACAGATGAAGTTCCTTGGCAGAAATGAGGTAAGGAAGGGCCTGAAGGCAACCGGACCAGCACATATCGCGGGTGGGGAAGTGGGGTGAGGGCCTGAAACCCCAGCTCAACAGATTGCCAGGGAGGTTCTCGCACGCTCCGCGCTGTGTTCATAGTGCAATATATGAAACGGTCATGACAGCTTTCAGTGCCAAATTTGAGCTTCCATTCCACAAACCAGGGGGGATAGGGAACACGTACAATGGGGTTCACAGAGAATACCCGAACAGATGAGAGATGGTAAAAGGTTTCAGTTTCTTCAGTCTACAACCTATAAAATTTGATGGAAGCATTTCTGCCATATGAGTATTAGTTTTGTTTTTGTTGCCATTTCCTTTGCTCACAACCCTGGCAGTGAATATTTCGGGGTAATTCTCTCTCTGGGAGTACTATTTGCTGGTTGACCTCAAGTTACTATATGGTAGAATGAAACTATACAATAATAAAGTCTGTCCTCTGAAACTGATTCACAGGTACCCACCCAATTAAGGCTTAAAAAAAAAAAACAACTAACTAAATGGTGGGTCTTTGAGATCATCCCATTCAACCTTCCAAATTGGAGATGAGGAAACTGAGGCACCAAACAGATTGAGAGATTTGCCAAAGACCCACAGTTGATTAGGGCAAATCCAGGAATTTCTTCCTCTGAGCATCAAACAGTAGTTATAATGGGATTGATACAGATGACTGTGAAAAAGGAAGACAATGCTTAAAATGCATAAATAATTGTGTTTAGCATTATCTTCTAAGACTGGTTTCAATATTAACATTATTGTATAACATGGTTATTGCAGCATCACTAGGGCCACTGGACTTATTTCTCTAAGTTAAATACAACATCAATGGGCAAAGTTTCACAAGTTGGACACTGTCGTGTGAGGTACTCTTCTAGAGTGACAGTGTGGATAGAAACCGGCACAACCACACTAGATGACGCACTGGGAAACAGCCACCGACCTTTCAAAAACTTAATATGCCTCAGAATCAATGGGTCCGCTGCGAAGGCTCTGCCCTCTGACTGTACTCACAAAGTATGCATCAAGAATGCTCACTGCACCATAGGTGAGACCCAATTTTGAATGAAAATGCAAGAGAGACTGACCTTACAGACAGCATCACCTGGGATAGCAAAGCAAGGAAAACAACCCAAATATCCTTCAAAAAGGGAGACTGGTTAAAGAAATTACAGCATAAGAAGATGATGGACTATTACATAGCAGTTAAATACAATGAGGTAGATAAGAAAATGAGGAAAATAAGAAAAGATCTGTAGTATTAAGTAAAAAATAATCAAAGTATATTGTGTGTATGTGTGTGTGTGTGTGTGTGCAAGTACATACAACCTTTATCTGAAAGAATACACAAGAAATGGTTCATAATATTTACTTTCCAAGAGAAGGACTGGGAGGGGCTTTCACTTTTTACTTAATACCACCCCATCTTGTATGAAGATATAAACCACATGCATATATTACCATTTATTCACTGTATACAATTCTACAAATTACAGGGCCCTGTTTTGTATATTTAATTTAATCCCAAATAATGAAGCAGGTGAGATTAGGAGTTCATTTGAAATACACAGAATTTTTCAGGCAGAAACTAATCTTCCTTTTCTTGACTTTCATAAATTTTCAGTCCAGAACCTCAGACATTCTCTTAAACAAACCATGGTCTACTTCTTCAGATGGCAGGAAATCTTCCACTGTGTCCAGAGAATGAAAATAGTCTTGGCAAGTATGATCCAACCCCTTCACACTCTGCTCCCAGCTACATGACTGTCATCGCCTCCGCCACCTCCTCCTCCTATTCCCTCTGCCCAGTGTGACCTTTCTCCCACCTTCCCCCTAGTCTTTCTTTCTTTTTTGAAAGAAAAATTCTTTTTCAAAAAATATCTTTTTATTGATTTCAGAGAGGAAGGGAGAAGGAGAGAGAGAGAAATAGGAACATCAGTGATAAGAGAGAATCACTGATCAGCTGCCTCCTGCACACCTCCCACTGGGGATCGAGCCTGCAACCCGGGTATATGACCTTGACCGGAATCGAATCTGTGATCTTTCAGTCTGCAAGCCGATGCTCTATCCAACAAGCTAAACTGGCTAGGGACCCCCTAGTCATTCTTGAGATCTCAGCTCAATTACTTCTTTCTCGGAGGCTCTGAATGCCCCCCCACCCCCACCTCCCTGGCGCTATTCTCCATTTTGGAGTACCACATAATTCACAGTACCACTTGACATTATTTCAAGTTTACACTGAGGCTTATATTTCTCAAGTTAAATCTGTCTTTCACTGTGAGCTGAAAGTTCTACAAAGATAGTGGTAACATCTGTTTTTCCTTAACAGTAGGCCCCAGTACCTAAGACCATGGTGCACTTCAGGAATCTATATGTATAAAAGCCTAAGCAACCCTTACGACCAGACAACCAGGTGACCAGCTGGTAGGTATGACACACACTGACCACCAGGGGGCAGACGCTTGGGGCAGACACTCAACGCAGGAGCTTCACCCTGGTGGTCAGTGCTCTCCCACAGCCAACCTCCCACAACCGGCTAAGCTCCCACAGTCCCTCCCCGCAACCCACTGGCCCCAATCGACCACAATCAGGACTGGGCGAGACGGCACAAATCAGCCCTGATTGCTGGCCAAGCAGAGGGAACTCACCTGTGCATTAATTCATGCACTAGGTCTCTAGTCTATAATAATAAAAGCATAATATGCTAATTAGACCAGACGTCCTTCTGAACGACCTTCCAGACAAAGCCGAGGCTGCGAGGGAAGCCCGGGTCCTGGGTGCCTGCCAGCGGCCAGAGGGAAGCCCAGGTCTCGGGTGCCAGAGGGCAGTCCGTGCCAGCAGCCCAGGGAAGGAAGGCCTACTCTTGCACAAATTATGTGCATCGGGCCTCTAGTATGTAAATAAGTGATAATTGAATAAATGAACTTGGTCTATACTTCACACCAAAGCCCAGTTGCCGGAAGCTAATTCCAGCATGTCATAAATGCAAGAAGTTTCATCAAAAGGTTGATGGAACCTTGAGGATTGCCTGCTGGAAATGGTTAAGGTCATTTCCCCACACCTGAAGATTTGCATAGATGATTGCCTGCTGCCAGACAGCTGAGGGCATTTCAATCTACATGTTATTGCCTCCTACTGGCCAAATACCTGAACAGCCGTAGGCAGTTCCCCTAATCTGACAATGGATTCTGTATACTAAACCTTGCCGTTGATATGTATATCTACCTTGCTTTAGGACAATTTGTGTTAATAAAAAGCAAGGGGTCCAGAGAGATGAGAGAACTTGGTTCCTTTACCTAAGTTTTCTCTGGCTCCCCAAAATGCCTTCCAAAATTATGTTTCGTCTCTAGACTCTTTAATAATTTATAGCAGTCCCTTCTCCAGATTCCTGAACCCTTCGAGATGCTAGACAAGACCCCCGGCACCCAGTGATCATGTTAAAAAAATGACCCAGACTATGTCACTCTCGGCTCAAAGCCCCGAATATCTCCCTCACCACTGTCTCTGAGGCCCTGTGTGAGGCCCTCTGAGCACCCCTGCAATCTCCCCCCTTCCCCTTGGCCCCAGCCACACTAGCCTCCCTGTGGACCCTTGAATCCTCCAGGCACATTTCTGCTCCTGTGTTTTTCCACGTGCTGTTCCCATTGTTTAAAAAGCATTTCCCCTGCCCAGCTGGCATGGCTCACTGGTTGAGCATCAATCTATGAACTAGGAGGTCACAGTTCTATTCCTGGTCAGGGCATATGCCTGGGTTGTGGGCTTGATCCTTGGTAGGGAGCATGCTGGAGACAGATGATCAATGTATTTCTCTCATCGTTGATGTTTCTTTCTCTCTCTCTCTCTCTCTCTCTCTCTCTCTCCCTCCCTTCCTCTCTGAAATCAATAAAAATATATTCTTTTAAAAAACAGTATTTCCCTGGCATTGGCAGAGCTTACTTTTTTACTTACTGCTTTACTATATTCAGGTCTCGGATCAAATGTCACACCTTTAGAGGGGTCTCTTCTGACCACCCAAACTGAAAGAGTCCACGCTGCCCCTCCTTACTCCTCACGCCTCTTTATTATGTTTCACTGTATTAAAAACCACCTGACATCGGGTCAGTTTCTCCTATCTAGAAGGTAAGCCCATGAGTGTAGGGATTTTGTTTTGTTTGAGGCTATATCCTGAGCCCCAAGAGCACTGCAAGCCCTCAGTGACTATTTCCTCTTAGATGTATCAACACCAGCATCTACACAAAGATAAAAAAGCAAAACCCAAAGACAGGGTTAAAGTCTGCTCCTTCCTCACCCTAAAATCCATAAGCATAACAAGCTCTTAGTTGTATTCAGGGGCGTGAACCACACTTTATTTGTCTTAATACATGAGCTAAATGAGTAAACATTCGCCAACCTCTGACTATAGAGCAGACGACACTGACAATGAACTGTAAACAAGTGTGGATGATGGCGAGCCTGCCTGTCCTTTCCATTCACCAAGTAAACAAAGTGAACGTGGCTTTCCATCTAAAGAAAACATTATTCCAAGAGCAATAAACCTTACGCACTGCACTACAACCGCCATGTGTTCCTCCTGGCGTGTGTATTTGACAATGAAAAGACACAGTCAAGTGCTTGCTTACCCATTCTCCTAAAATGCGTGACACGGCTTCATTGGCTCTGCTCATATTCCTACAGGCCAGGATCACGTGAGCACCATGGAGGGCAAAAGACTTGGCGGTTTCAAACCCTATGGTTTAAAGGAAAGTCAACATTAGAAAACACTGAATCATGACGAATGGCCTTTATTGAGCACCATACACATCACCCTATTGGTTTTCAACCAGGTTGTGTAGCACCACTGTTCCAAACTGGACGGGAGCGGGAATGAGAAAAAATCTTGCTGACTGGTGGGCTGCATCCATCAGGCTAATGAAACGCTGACAGCCAAATGGAGGTTACATGATGTGGCCCAAAACGAATTCACTTGCAATCCAGGACTTCATACACCCCGATCTTACTGAAAATGATGGATTCTGTGTCCCTATGAAATTTCCAGGTGAGAGCAATTGTCAGAAATATTTCTCAGCACATTTTCATCAGACTATGTAAAAAACTATGTAGGGGAATAGGGGCACATGGTGGACACAATGCTTAGTCATTCGTTAGCAACCATATTTCCAGTGGATTGAGAGATTATGGATACAATGCTGGGCCAGGCAGGGCTTTATTTATCTAATTTACCAGGTTAACAGCAAACGCCTTACAATTTTTGCCTTTTTCATCTCTGTATCCCAAGGGAATGACACTCAGTAGGATTCAAAAAATGTCTGCCAAAGGAATGAATGGCTCTTACAGATTATTAATAAGCTACAATTCTGGACTACTATAAAACAATCCAAATTGTTTCAAATAGTTCCGATGATCCTCTAACTTCCTTTCTAACAAATACATATTAAAATCCTGCAAAGATTCCACTGCAGATTTAAATGACACTACCTAGAAATCTGCGGGGGGATCATGCACTTTTCCTATCAAAATTTCTTTTCCTGCCCTGGCCAGGTGGCTTGGCTGATTGGAGTGTCATCTCGTATCCAAATGATTATGGGTTTGATTCCTGGTCAGGGCACATATGTAGGTTGTGGGTTTGATCCCCAGTGGGGACACATATGGGAGGCAACTGACCGATGTTTCTTTCTCACATCAATGTCTCTCTCTCTCTCTCACTCTCTCTCCCTCTAAAACTCTAAAATCAATAAAAAAAACACATATCTTCAGGTGAAGATTAAAAAATGTATATACGTTTTCCCAAACAAACCTGTCAAGTCATGTTACTTCACTTGACAAAATAACCTCTGGCAAAGGACTTTTTATTACCAGCAAGAACATGTCTGACATGACGGCAGCAATGGGCTGCTGGTGCAAGCTTGCACCTGTCGGGCTCCCTAGATAATTCTGACTATGGCTATGGTGAAGCCATCTGTCCCTGTGTCATGGGAAATTGCACTGTGGGTCTTCCATCTTCCTTAAATGAGCAATGCCTCACACACCGCTAGTCCACTCTTAACGCTTCGACAGGCAGCTCCGTCTCCTGATGCTTTACAACTGCCTTTGGAGCAGAAACAAAGCATGGATATTTCAAAAGATGATGGTTTAACAGGAAGGACCATAACATTTTTATAGTAAACCTGTCATGGGAAATTGCACTGTGGGTCTTCCATCTTCCTTAAATGAGCAATGCCTCACACACCGCTAGTCCACTCTTAACGCTTCGACAGGCAGCTCCGTCTCCTGATGCTTTACAACTGCCTTTGGAGCAGAAACAAAGCATGGATATTTCAAAAGACGATGGCTTAACAGGGAGGACCATAACATTTTTATAGGAAACCATATCTCTAGAGTGTGGAGTTAAAAAAAAAAGTTGAATAATGCTACCTACTGCGAAAGTCCTGGAGAAGTCCAGGAGAACAGCATCCCCCACTCCCGTTTAATTAGCTAAATGTAGAAAGCTAAGCCAATTCTGCAGGATGCCAAAGTTTGCACAAAATATTGGAGGCAGTGGTTTACTGAATTTAATAACCGGATTTGTCTTACAAAAAATTAACTTTATGACAATGCTTAGATTGAACCAGCTTAACTGCACAGAGGTGGCAAGAGTGCTTTCAGAAGAATATTTAAGTTGATAATATCAAGAAAATAAGGGAACACATTTTAAAACAACGGGCGGTGTCAGTTTTCCAGTACTTGTTCCAGCCAATCCAAGTGGGAAAACTCAGTGCCCGTGGAGGTTTGATATCTCCGCCTTGGGTTTTAAGCTTTGCCTACAGACATGAAAGTACCATAAGAGGTAAAACATACCAAAAATATTAAATACCTGCTTATCTTACACTAGTTTTTATTCTCTAGAATGGTAATCACGGGATTAAAAAAACAGGCCATTTTTTTTGGTCCACGCTTTGTTTCCTTTACTCCTTCCCTTCTTCCCTCCCCTTCCCTCCTTCCTTCCTTCCTAATATGAATTAGTTACCAGCATTAAAAAAAATCGGGGAGATTCCATATCCAAAAGTAGATATCCAACTTCTCTGAAAAAGCTTGCCACACTGGGCCCCTAAACCCCCTTTCATGGGGTCAGTACCATCCTAAAGGCCTCAGTCACCACCCACACTACTGATATACCTGTCAGGCCATGGTGGGTGAACCTTTGATGCTCAGATGCGCCTTACCTGGGGCAGATTCCTGCTAGAGACAATGGCTCAGACCAAAGAGCTTCAATCAGGAAGTTCACATCCAAACGGGAATCTCAGAATCTCAAAGACTGTTTCACACAGATCTGCTTGAGATGTTACTTAGGTCACCTCGAACCCTAGGCTCTCAAGCATGAGAAGATGGGGACTAGCTGGGCCAGGGAGACATAGCGCAGAGAAACGCCGGGGTGAGGACTCGGGGCTCTGCGGGAATGTGGATACATGGTGCAAGTCCCTTACCCTCCTGCGCATCTCCCAAGTGTCTCTGCGCGGTAGCAGGACCTCTGCACCAGGAACCACATTGGGGCCAAAGGTTATAGACGTGAACCAGACAAGCAGTAAACACGGGGAGCATGGCAAAACAAGGTCAAAGGTTGGAGATGGGCCCATGAGAACGAGGAACAGGAAACGCAATGGGAGATGAAGCCCTGGGCCCCAAAACAAAGCTGTGGGGCTCTTTTGCATGTGGCAGGGAGTAGCACTACCAGTTGTTGTTATGTCATCCACTGAAGATGCCTCTGGTTCTCACATGGAAGCGGGACTCATGAAGACACTAAAGCTTGTGACCAGCCAGGAGGGGTGAGCAGCCTCTGATACTCAACAGCTAAGGGGAAACCAGAAAACCATCTGGGAAGCACGAATCTACAAAGCCTGAGACCGCCTGCGTCTACCTTAGAGAGAGCACCCAAGGTCTCCAAGGATGGCAGCTGGGCCACAGGTGACATTGCCAATTGGTTTGCCCAGACAAGGACTATAAAGGGAGGAGTGGTGTGTGTGGCAGTGGAAGGGGAGGGAACAGCGGCCACACCCAGTGAGACAGACAGCTAGGCTGGATGGACAAGGATAGTCACCGATTCCTCAGGCACGAAGCACGTCGGGTTGGGATCCCAGGCCCAGCAATCACTGGAGTGGGAGCTAAGAACAAGGCCATTTCTCTCCCGACGCCAGGAAGGTTCCTTCTGGTTTGAGTTTTTTAATTTTCTCCACACTGTGGATTTACTTGAGCAGTGTCCCCATTTACTGTAAATTATTATTTTAATTATCATTTTTATTAAGATGCCCAAAGGAGCTGGGGCTTACAGCACCCGTGATTTCTAATGGGTTGTTATTATTAATTTATAATTGTGAAACACTGGAGATAAATGTTACTTGTAGCTGAACACAATTAAAAGGCCACAGAGATGGTGACTCCCTCTCCCTGACCTCCCCAAGAACAGAACACTAAAGCGTCGTTAGGAACCAACCAACAAGTTGCAGAATCTGCCAGCACAAGTCATCTCCCTCCCTGGAGACCTATCGTCACATCGATAAGCTTAATGCCTTTCATCCTGAGTTAGATTTGGGGACAATTCAAATTTAGGGATAATTTTTATGTAGCTTAAAGCAGCGGTCGCCAACCAATGGTCCGCAGGCCACTGGTGGTCTGTGAGATCCGAAAGGTTGGCGACCACTGGCTTAAAGGATAAGAGTTCCTCCTTCATTCTCCTGCAAGTACAAAGACCTACTTTCCAAACTGATCTAATTAATGGGAATGAAACTGCAGTGACATGACACTGACCATGATACTGAACTCTAACTCCCGGGCACTTCTGATGAAGATTTGGACACATGTCCACCACAACCATAAGGTCAATGCCACAGAACAGTAACCAGAGAATCCATTCCGCTGTTTCTGCAGTCACTTGAATTACCTGAGTGATCACATTTTCCTCGCACGCCATTTCAATGACATAGTTCTGAGTTCCAAAGAATTATAAATTGTGCCCGCTAAACACTAAACACAGCTGCCAACTCAAGAAATTACAAAACTACACAGGTCTCTCCAGAGGAAAATAAGTCATCACCAGCCCTGGCTTCAATGCATGTGTTATATACAGCTAGCAACAAGTACCACACAGAGGTCCCTAAATCCTCCTGATAACATAAATGGGTTTCGAATATAAATACATATCAAAGAAAGATACCAATTCACGTGATGAGGATACAGAAGCAGGGAATGGTCCGCTCACGGGGAATATCTTTCTGAAATATCACCATGCTGCACTTACATGCTTGGGGATGTAATGTTTTGTAAAGCTACATAATAAATTCCAAGTGACTGCCCGGGATCTCTCAAGAGGCAAGACTGACCCCAAGCAGCCTACTCGTGCCGCCACTGAGCTGGTTGAATAAGTTCTCATCTGACCTGCCAGTGACAGGGCAGATCCCAGTGTGTTAAGAATCACAGTGAGAAAAAGGCCCAAAGATTACAATTAACATGGGTCTAGGCAGCCCCGATGAAGACAGGCTCTGAAAGGGCAACTAAACTGAGCGATGTCCGTGTCAGGAAGGGTCTGAGGGAACCAGGCAACTGCATATGTTAACAGGAAGGGGGAGGAGCAGAATTCAAAATGGCTCAACGTCTTCGGGGGCAATTGGGATATAGCTATCAAATCATACATGGATGTGCCCTTGGCCCAGCTATTCCACATCCAGAAATTTATCCTACAAATACACTTGCCCACATGAGCAAAAATATGAGAGGAATAGTTAGTTGCAGGCTCAATCCCCGGCCCTAATCAGGGCATGTGTGGGAGGCAACCAATCAATGGGTTTCTCTCACATTGATGTTTTTCTCTCTGTGTCTCTCCCCCTGCCTTCCACTCTCTCTAGAAAAATCAGTGGGAAAATATCCTCGGATGAGGATTAAATATATATATGGAATGTTCAACCTGTATTGTTTGTAACAGCCAAAAGCCTGGAATCCACCTAAATGTCCATCAGTGAGGTTAAATAAATTACACAGCAGGCAGAGAGCAAAATACTCTTCTGCGGTTTAATAGAATGAGGTGACATGAGATGGAGACACAAGAAAACATCTGCATGTTGCATTAATCAAGAAGACAAGATATCAGAGTACAGAACTGCATGCAGGTATGATCCCACTGCTGAAACACAAAGGTAGGAAAGGCATGTGCTAAATATGCGTTAACATTGATTACTAGTACTTGGGCAGAAGAGCCATTGGTCAGGAGCAAGGCAGACTTATTTTGCATTTGAGAACATCTAGGCTATTTCAATTTTTTAACATGTGCATGTATGCCTATTATAGAAGGAAGCTAAAAATAAAAAAAAAACCTGAATGATATCTAGTTGATCATTCACAGGCCTTTATAAATATTAATACAGAGAAGTGAAGGCAAGTGGGAATGGAAAGAAATCTACCAAATTTCTATTCCAAACAACACATTTTCTGAGCAGGCTGATGTTTAGAGAAGACTTTTGC
>NW_006284336.1:1136680-1138114 GCF_000327345.1 Myotis davidii | reverse complement strand
TTAGGTGTTGGGCACTAAACCAGGTGAGAATACGATCTCATCTAAGATGCACTTCACAAAAGCCCTATGAAGCGCCATTATCATCATTTCCTGTGTGAGAAAACCAGCAGCCCCAGAGGTTAAGAGATTCACAAGATCAGAGCAAAAAAGGAGGAGGATCCCCAAGGGGTGTGGCCTGAGTTCAAAGCAGGTGGCCCCGATCCAGCCTCCAAACCACCACACTCACCACGTGGGGTTAAAGGCACAAACTCAGGCAGAACAAACCAGCTGGGAACACTGCCCACCAGCCCACTGCCTGCTCACTGTATCCCTGAATGTGACTTACAGAATCTGATGTATATTCTTTGTGACTCTAATGAGGTATGTGTACATTCTTCCCACTGGTTTAAACTAAACTTACCAAGCAGCTGTCCTTCTGAAAGAGACAGAAATCGTCTCAGTGTCAACAGCGGCCTATTTCTTCTCCGTGTCCTTAAGTCAAAGCAAAGAATGGAGGCCCCTTCAGCTACTTTATTACATAAACGTACTTAGTTTATGGACTCCTGCCCCAAACGGTGACACATTATCAAATTATCTTCTCTCTCATTTACTATTTCATCACGGGGCTCAGAATTGACACCATCCTCTGCTTTCACAAACACTTCTCTGTGTAAGCCCTCTGTGTGCATAACTAATCCGCAGTAACAGCTTCTCTCCACATTCTCCAAGGTCAATAACTTACAAGTGCGGGCTTATTTCAACCCTGTCCTCTAGGCTTTCATTAAGTAAGGCATTTTACATGGGGCACTCTGAACACTATAGCCATTACAAATTTTGCTCAGATTTTTATTTAATTTCTAGAAGGCTTCAATGCCAAACTTTAGAGGACGATCGGTATTAAAGTCTGAGCTAAAGAGCCCTCCCAGTAAGAAGAAAGGAACGCCACGTTGGATTTTTTAACAAAGTGTACATGGCGCATTCATAAACTTGAAACAGGATGAAATAGAAGAAACAAAAACAAAGGCTTCTTGGTAAAAATAAATAAATAAATAAATAAATAAATAAATAAATAAAAATTAGCTGATTGGACGAAGAGACCACTATGTCTTTAAAGGCTCTCAACTACATGTGTGGACATTAATCATGGAAGGAATACCATGGCTCTATTGGTTCAAACCCAGCACCTGCTGCCTGGCTCTCCTTCCTGTGCTTCTGAGAGCAAGCCATTGTAACTAACAAATCACACACACACACACACACACACACACACACACACACACACACACCACACACACACACACACACACACACACGGTGCTGCCCCTCATAATCCCACACTCACAGCAGCATCCACCAAGAGAACCAAAGTGTTTCTGGTTTTCAGAGGTGGAAAGGTTTACCCTGAAGTTAGGCTTTTTTTACTTTGACGGATTAATTTACAGCCACTTCAAGAGG
>NW_006284336.1:1121123-1136551 GCF_000327345.1 Myotis davidii | reverse complement strand
TTCATTGTTTTCACAGCTGGGCCAGGATTTCCTTTCGGGACTGCGGCCTCCGTGGCTCTGTCCTCTGCCCAAGATGGGGTTCTTTGATTTAGAGCAAACG
The DNA here is from genome assembly GCF_000327345.1 of Myotis davidii. NCBI lineage: Eukaryota > Metazoa > Chordata > Mammalia > Chiroptera > Vespertilionidae > Myotis > Myotis davidii. The sequence goes on along the minus strand of NW_006284336.1, from coordinate 1,136,451 downwards.
GGGGCGGCCACGAAGGTCCTGCTCCCACTCTGGCCTAAAAGAGGCCCCTTTCTTTTACTTTCTTAATTACCAGTGGGGCCACCATCAGCCTGTCTCCCAACGTATTTTCCACTCCTGTCAATTAAGAGGTACTTCGGAAGGGATTGTTTACAATGAAAAACCTTCTTCATTCCACCCAGAGCTTCCAGAAGCGAAAGGCCTGATCCCCTCCGCATCCTCAGGGTTGGCAATATGACTGCCTTTCTAAGTCAAGCCTCACCGCCCCCTCGTTTGTGTGTGTGTGTGTGTGTGTGTGTGTGTGTGTGTGTGTGTGTTTAGATCAACCTTGGCTCTCACCACTTTAAAAAGTGGTATATTACGCTGCCTCTTAAAAAGATTAGATTCCTTATGTTCCCAAAGTCATGTGGAAAACTTGGCACTTTCCTGAGGCGTACTTTTAAAATGTGCAAACTGACTTTTCCTTCTCCATCACGTACACCTACTTAAGATGCAATTTTGGGGAAGTATGACTTAACTTCTGTCGTGGAAGCTAGATGTGAGGGATGGGTCCATCAACGCTGAGCCCTCTGGGTCAGGACCAGAAATCAGTGACTCCTACAGCTCCTTACTCGGTAACAAATCAGTAACCGAGATTGGTTAGGAAGCGATAACAACTGAAAGGAAAGATTTGCTCAAACAAAATGTAAAGAACTTTAAAGCAAATTGAGTTTCGCTGAAAACATCACATTAAAGGATAAGCCTTACCTTGTCATATTAGAAAAAAGTATACCTGATACTGTATAGAACCAGGTCACCCTCTCACATGACGTATCTAGCATCATCACTTTCAGTTTTATCGAGTCTGACAGTGGTTTTGTCTTGTGTATTTCTGTTGTCATTTTTTTTTTTAAATACAAACACTGACATCATCTCCATTCAACTTAAAGATATATCGGGTGTCCCAAAAATATGTATACACACACTCTGAATAATTATAAAGGCAGTGTTTACAAAAATACATTTTATGTTCAAAATTAAGCTATCAGCTGTTCAAGTGTGTATACACTGGGGGGAGCACACTGTATATAATTTTAAAAGCAAAATAAATTTTTAAGCAATAATAAAAAGTAAAAGTAAAAAGGGTTTGGGCTTGTGACTTGGAAACCTGGGTTCAAAGCCAGGCTTTGCCAATTGCCAGCCTGAGTAAGTCATCTAAACCTCAGTTTCTTCATATGTAAACAGGGATGGCAATGCACCTGTGATGTGAGTTTTCAGGGTTAATGAATGACAAAAAAGAAAGAGGAAGGAAGGAAGGGAGGAAGGGAGGAAGGGAGGAAGGGAGGAAGGGAGGAAGGGAGGAAGGGAGGAAGGGAGGATAAATTTTTAAATTAACATGGTAATGGTTAATTTATTTTGAAAAGTAGAGTATAAAGACAGGGAAGGAAGGGAGGAAGGGAGGAAGGGAGGAAGGAAAAAGAAGAAGGGAGGGAGGAAGGGCGGGAGGATCATGGATTGCAAGAAAGCTCCTAAAACTTGATTTTCATTTAGAGGAGGCTCCAATAGTTATACAACTTTTAATAAAATTCAATCTCATAATCATTAGAATCATAAAATTTGTGTAGTAATAAGGACACATAACAGTGATTATGAAATTTTTGCCTAATTGAAAATTGATATTTATAAACAAAATGTCACTTTTTTCCATTCATAATTAACAAAAATCCACCCTGGCCAGTTTGGCTCGGTGGATAGAGCATCGGCCTGTGGACTGAAGAATCCCAGGTTCGATTCCGGTCAAGGGCATGTACCTTGATTGCCGGCACATCCCCAGTGGGGGGTGAGCAGGAGGCAGCTGATCGATGTTTCTCACTCATCAATGTTTCTAACTCTCTATTCCTCTCCCTTCCTCTCTGTAGAAAATCAATAAAATATATATTTTTTAAAAATCCTACCAAATACAGCACTATCTTATATTTTTCCTACATATTAAGTACCCTGTAGATATTTAAACAGTAAATGAAGCGCTGAGTTTATTGTTAGTTATCATTCCTAGATAATGCCATAATGGAATCTAAATCATCTTTTTCCAAGTCAATTGAAGAAATATTTAGTGAGTAACTACTATTCTCTAAAAACAGCATCAAAAGAGCCGTAAGTTTCTATTCTGGTGAGTTCTCTCGTGACAAACAGTCCCCAGCAGTCCTGGTGGAAGGAACCTACACTAGTTCTCAGAAGAAGTAAAGAAAATCTCCACTTCCTCCCATAAGCCAGGGAGCACAGAACGAGAACAAAGAATCTTTACACACTCAGTGGCCACAGAGCCTGGGTCCCCAAGGGAGCTACCATTTGCTAAAGAAGCTCTCCCTAAACAAAACAGACTGGCTCGGATGGGGAGAGGAAGGCTTTCGTTTTCAGGTTGATAACATTTTGTTTTGGAACGCCATGCCGAGGGATTGGTGAAGCATACCAACTTTAAAATCTATACCTCTCAGGAAACGTGTAATCTAACCATCAGCTGTGATCAGGCACCTGCCCAGCGTGAATGTCAGAGGCTCAGAGCGCCTTCCAGGCGCGGCTGACTCCGCCTGACTCCTGGAGACTCAGCCAGCTGCGGAGTTGTGTTTGGCTCCCACCATGCAGCTGCTGCCTCTGGGCCAAGACAGCCCCCGTCGGAGTCCCCACATAGGTAATATGTCTAATTAGGGATTAGGCTCAACTTCCATTCAAAGAGGAGAGAGCACTCAGAGCTGGGGAAGGCATCGGCCCGGAGAGAGGGCTCCAGCTTGCACAGAGCTTCCATCCAAACGTGGCGCCAGGAGGGGTCTCTACCCCCAGCAATGGGAGCCTGTGCGATTGGGCAACAGCCACAAAGATTCTGATGGAGATTCTCCTTCCTAGATTAGCTAGCTTGAGGAGGCATTCTCAACTAGATTTTTTATTCAGCTCAAACCGGCAGCCTGCCCCTCAAGCACATAATGTTTCAAAGGCTCTGTTGGATAAGGTGCACTAGATTTTCTTCAGGGCTTAAGACAAATACTGAAAAGGAAATGGGCATGGAATCGAAGAAATTTCTTAAAGGAAAAGCAGATTAGGAGTCACACTGATTGTTATGGGCTGAATTGTGTCCTCTTAAGATTCATATTGAGCCCTAGCTGGTTTGGCTCAGTGGATAAAGCATCGACCTGCGGACAGAAGGGTCCCAGGTTTGATTCCGGTCAAGGGCACATGCCCAGGTTGTGGTCTCGATCCCCAGAAGGGGGCATGCAGGAGGCAGCCAATCAATGATTCTCATCATTGATGTTTCTATCTCCCTCTCCCTTCTTCTCTGAAATCCATAAAAATATATTGTTTAAAAATTAAATAAAATTCATATTGAGTCCTGGTGTGACTGTTTCGAAGACGGGGCCTTTAAGGAGGTAATTAAGGTTAAGTGAAAATGAACAAACAAAACAGAAACAGACCATAAACACAGAGAACAGAATGATGGTTGCCAGAGAGTAGAGGGGTTGGGGGCTGAGTGAGAAAAGGTGAAAGGATTGAGAAGTACAAATTGGTAGTTACAAAATAATCATGGGGATGTAAAGTACAACAAAGGGTTATAGTCAATAATATGATAATAATTAAGTATGTTGCCAGGGGGTAGGTGCTTGAAATATCGGGGATAATACTTTGTAAAGTATATGATTGTCTAACTACTATGCTGTAGACTTGGAACCAAGACAAAATTATAGTGAAGGTAAACTGTAACTGAAAAAGTAAAATTTAAATTTTTTAAAAAAGGTTAAATTAGGTCAGAAGGGGGGAGCAATCCAATGGGACGTGCATCCTTATAAGAAGAGAGACACCAGGAATATGTGCACACAGAGGAAAGACCATGGGAGGACACAGCAAGAAGGAAAAGAGAGAGGCCTCAGGAGAGACCAACCCCGCTGACACCTTGATCTTGGCCTCCCAGCCTCCAGAACTGTGAGAAATAAACTTCTGCTGTCCAAGCTACCCAGTCTATGGTCGTTCTTTCTATAGTAACCTAAGCAGACTCATACACTGTGCTTTAGACCAGATCAGCTCAGTCTAAAAGGAGAAAAGGCAACGTCCCCTAAGCTTCTCAACCACAGGAAGTAAGATGGGAGTATTTACGTCATCCCTAAAAGAGGTCAGTCACTGAGGTGGAGTAAATGAGACTTCTGTTGGAAATCTAATTTCTCCTTGGAGTTTCTCTTAAGAAAACTGAAAAACATATCTGCAAGTGAAAGACAGATCTTGTTCCCTGCTACACAAACAGTGGGAACTTGTTAGAAATGCACCTTCTCCAGCCCCACCCCAAACCTGCTGAATCAGAGACTGTGGGTGTTGGGCCCATCAATCTGGGTTCTAATAAGCCCTTCAGGGGACTCAGATGCCTGTTCAAGGTGAAGATTCCCTGGCCTTGTCAATGCCCAGAACTCACCTCCTCTAACAACACATCACTGTATGATGCATCGGACGGACACACCGCTTTTACATCACAGTCCCATTCAACCCTCCACACCATGGGATATGATGCTATTATCCCTACTGTGCAGATAAGAAAACTGAGGCTCAGAAAAGCCAAAGTCAAACAGCTAGAAAGTTAAGAAAGTGGCTCCAGGACCTGACTCTCTAAAGCCCCTTACAGTTTCATCCTTGGCAAAGGCAGTCAGTTCTCTCTCTGAATGTGGACTCTTCCCTCACCGCACCGACTCTTCCTCACACCATCTTGTCAGGGCTACTCACTGGAGTCAGACACACTTGAGTTACAATCCAGCTTCTGGCACTTTCTGGGAACCTTAGAGTCTTGAGAAGGATGCTGAATGTGCTTGACTGAACTGTGTCCCTCCCCTCCCCTGCCGCCTCAAAATTCATATGTTGAAGTCCAAAGACCCAGTATCTCAGAATGTGACCTTACTTGAAGATAGGGTCTTTGTAGAGGTAATTAGGTTAAAGTGAAGTCATTATGCTGAGCCCTAATACAATATGGCCGGTATCTCTATAAAAAGGGAAAAATTGGGCACAGCATACATATGGGGAGAGCACCATATGAACAGGAGGATGGCCATCTACAAACCAAAGAGAGAGGCCTGGGTCAGATCCTTCCTCCCAGCCCTCAGAAGGAACCAACCCTGCTGTCACCTAGATTTCAGACTTCTGTTCTCCAGAACTATCTATACTAATAAAAGGGTAATATGCTAATTAGGCTGGGAGATTGGAGATAGTGCAGGCTGGGCTGAGGGACACACACTTATCCCCTGCACAAATTTCGTGCACCGGGCCACTAGTAAGAAAATAAACTTCTACTGTTTAAACCATCCAGCCTGTGATACTTTGTTACAGAAGCCCCAGGACACTGACATACTTAACTTCTATGAATCTCAGTTTTTTCATCTGTCAAAGGGGAATATGAAGATATATGCTTAAAAAGCTGTTAGGAAAATCAAATGAGATAACTTGCAGAGTTCTTGGCAAGGAGCAAGTTCTCAATTCATTAGGCTTGCGGTTAATACAATATTAGCTAAAACATTCTCCATGTGATTTATATCTCATAGTCTATGGAAATCTAAAAGTTTATGAAGACTAAATAGAATAAATTAACCTTAGCTTCTCTAGTAGCTATGCTATTCAACAACTACTAGCTGGTGCCCAACTCCTTCCAAAACGTAGTACATAATAAACACCCACATACAACACTTTAATTAAAAATAATATGGAAATTGGGGGGGGGGGTGTGATGCTGACAAGTTGCCTGGGAAAAAGGCAGGAGGAAAATTTCTGTGGAGATGTATATGTTCTCTATCTTGATTAGGGGAGAAGGGTTATCTGGTTGTATACTGTGTCAAGAGTCATCCATGTGTATAACCAAAATGTAGTTCAAAAAAGCTGATATTTTTTAAAAAGTAAAAATGTGTGCTCATATTGAGAGGGGAAAAAACAAACACCAAACAACTGATCTACCAAGAATCTGAAGTTAGCTGGTTATTCAACTGAATATGTAAATGTTAATTCTGAGCTTCCTGACAACCAAGGTAAAGAAGGGAAATAGAATACTTCACAATGCCTTCTTTATGAAATGAAGAAAAGCATACCAATTCTTTAGGAGAGGTGAGCTTTGTTTCTTAACAATTGTGAAATTTTGCCAGAGGAATCCCTTTATGAGAAACATGTGTTAATAGAATAAACCATGGGTTGGCAAACTTTTTCTGTAAAAGGTCAGATATTAAATATTATGCGCTTTGCAGGCCGTATGATCTCTGTCACAACCACTCAATGCCACTGTTTTAAAATAGCATGAAAGCAACCACAGACAAACAAATGAGTGGATGTTCCAGGGTTCCAATAAAACTTTATTTACAATAACAGGCTGGATTTGGAGGGCTGGATTTGGCCAGTGCACTATAGTTTGCTGAGCTCTGGAATAAACAATGCACTTTTAACATTCAATTCTAAGTTGACCTAAAGCCAAACAATAACAAGATGTGGAAGGATATGAAGGTGACCTTGACCTGTAGATTTTCTATGAAAGCAAATGTGAATAATTACAACAGCCAAGTCAAGAAACTATGTGGATAACAACCACAGAAAATTTAATTTTAGACAGTTTATAAGATTCCATGCGAGCATCTATAAAGAGAATCTCGTTAAAATAAATATAAAAGAAATTTTTAAAGTATTCAATTTGCATCAAAATCTTATTACACTGTTTGTTTCACCCTGAATTTCATTCAACTTACTATAACTGCATTCATTGGCTTTTCATTGCAAAGCTGGATATTTAACTATAAACTACATCCTGCCTCTCCCTTTGTGTGCAAAATTGACAAATGTGTTGTTTTTGGATTCCAGAACTCTGGAGAAAGCCAACTTAAATGAATTAAGATGACTAATGTGTTGATTCTGTTTCCAATCCAACAAAATGTTAATGTAAGAACCCATGTCATATGATGCTATGTGTTTTAGTTCAAATTTAACATCAAATATTGAATAAGGCAGTTTCTAAGCAAATTACCAAGCTAAAAATATTCCTTCGGCGTAGCAAGAACTCCATCTTGTTTAAGTAAATGGAAATTTGAACATCTTTGCTCAGATCAGCCTAAATAAGAAATTAGAAAAATGCAAACCTCCATTATAGTCAACAGCATTGATTCTGTCTCCTGTGTGTGGAAAGGAGCACAGTACTGTGTATCAAGGAAAAGGACTCACTTAAGGTGGTTCAGCCATAATCATGACTTCAAACAACGTTCTATATGCAACAAACACCTAAGCAAAAGAACTCTTTTCTGGAGAGCCAGGTAAGTAATCACATCCCCGGTGAATGATCATCGAGACAGCACAAATACAGTTGTGTGCCTAACAACCCAAGTGTCTCTGAACATCCAGCTACTCCGGGGTGTCTGGCTTACTAGTTCTTTTGCAGCATGATAATGTTTTTACAAATGTTTTCATTGCATTTACTTAACATTTGGTTGAGGGATTCCTGTGGCTATAACATACTGCTACACAGTTTTGTTTTAAGTGAACTAACATTAGTGTTTCATCACATAATATCTGAGTAATTTCTATTTCCACAGAGGCAGAAACTATTACACTTTTCAAAGTTGGAAGTGTTTCAAAAACCTGAATTCAATTCCATAAACATTTACCATGCACCATGAATAAGACACTAAATGTCAGGTCTTGGATGTTCAACTAATTCTAATATCAAACCTCTCCAGTTTTCATAAATTAATTACACTTGCAGACCACCAAAAAAAATTTTTTTTCAATAATTACCTTCAGTGTGAAAATCAATTCTATTAAGACATTATAAAGAGAAGGAAATCAATAATTAGAGGGCCCCATCTTTCAAAAAAAAGAAAGAAATTTAAATTTTTATAAGGAAGAATTTAGAAAGCCAGAGTCTAGAAATGGAAACTACACAGAATATATGTATTTTGCCCCTAGGTTTTAGATTCAACTATGACAGGCTGTCAGTAACTGATTTTTTTTTCATTACCTGCCAGTTATTTAGGAAATTTCCACTGTTTAGCAAAGGGCAATTCTGAAATCAATACTACTTCATAGTAATTACATGCTGATAAATTTCCATCAGATAGTGACCAGTGCAATAAAAAGTTAACATCAACATCTCTAGGCATATTTTCATTTCTAATTCTATTCAATGATTCTTTTTATGAAAGAATTCTCTAGAGCAAGTGTATGTATTTAACTGCTACTAAGGATTACAATTCCTGAAAAATATTCATCTTTCTTAATTCAGTGTTCAACACTGCACACAAATGCCTGGTTATGAAAACATTTATTTTCTCCCTATGGACAGGGGCCAGAGGTTCCATGATGTTCTCAAAGAAGTTCAGGATGACAAAACAAAAACAAAAAAACAGTTAAAATCTAGTGACCTGGAATATTTTTTTCCTAAGCAGAAAGCTGTGAAAACATTTTGTTTGTTCCTCTGAAAGACAAACAGAAAGAAGTCAAGTACTGTGCACTTAAAACCTTCTCAGAACAAGTCCGTCTGTGCAATCCTACCAACTCCGCGTCAGAGTGGGACCTTAACCATTTCAAGACCAAACCCTGCTCAGCACTTAAATCACCTCTGCAGCACCCTCGGCAAACAGCCAGCCACCCAAAGGGCTTACATTCCTTTGTGAGGGGAACTCATTTGCTCAGGCAGCCTGTTCTGTTATTGGAAAGCAGGCAATCCCCCCATTGGTTCCTAAAGGGTGAAAAAAAACAGGACAAAAGAGCAACTCCTCCCGAAAACCATTTGCCATGTGAAAGTCACCTCCACAGGAGTCGGAATGCTTCGCTCACGACAGTATCCCTGGGTCCTAGAACAGTGCCAGCACTGGAGGCACTCGGTGTCAAGAGAATGACTTATTGAAGGACTGCTATTCATCTGGGTAGCATCGATAACAGAACGCAATGCCTCTTTCCTAGCAGGGCTCTTATGGGTTGAAATGTGTCACTCTAAAATATGTAGAGGTCCTAACCCCCAAAAGCTCGGGATGTGACTTCATTTGGAAACAGGGCGTTTACAGAAGTAATCACACCAAAATTACATCATTGTGTCAGCTCTAACATGACTGGTGTCCCTATAAAAGGGAAAATTTGGACACAGACAGACACACAGCGGGACAGTGATGTGAAAAGACACAGGAGAATGCCATGTGAAGACAGAGGAGGAGACTGGAACTGTCGGCCACAAGCCAGGAAGTGTCTGAGCCTGCCAGGAGCTGAGAGACAAGGAGGGGTCCGCCCCTTACAAGTTTCAAGGAGAGCACAGCCCTGCCCACACCTTGATTTTACACATCTAGCCTCCAGAAATTGGAAATAATAAACTTCTGCTTTAAGTCACCCAGTTTGTGATCCTTTGTTATGGCAGCCCGAGTAAACTAATACAACAGTGAATAAGGTTAAAGCCCCAGAATTCATCACAAATTGGGACTGATTTATATACCTGACAGTCTTTTAACCTTCATCTAAGGAGACCTGTAAGTGATAGACTATTCTCATAGGGCACAAGAGATATGAGTAATGGTGCAAGGGGTGGACTGTATTGGGTACCTGTCATACACACTTAATTCTCCCACCCCATCTTACTCCAGCTATGGCTGCATGTAGCTTCCCACCAACTCCACACAAATGCAGCTGGACAGCCCCACCTGGGAGTGCAGTGTGGATCCCTCCATTCATTCTCTGACGCTGCAGCATGGGATACCTGCAGAAACCTGCTTGGGGCTCATCCTGCAACGTGCTGAGGCATTAATACCTGCGGGGCTACCCTGGTCTTATGGGGATGGGAGACATGGATAAATGCATTCCTCCTTCATTCCACAGGCAGGCAGCTCTGAGATGCACTTCACTGAGCTCCTCAGAGTCCTCAGCATTGAGCACGATTGACCCACAGCACTGCGCAACTCAGTGACACATCCTGTGTAATCCTCCCCTCCCTCGCTCACGCTCTCTGAAACCACATCCCAATTATCTACAAATAAGTCTTTGTCTCGGGTTCTGCTTTGGGGGGGAACACAAAACCTCTTAAAACATTTTCAGTTTGAAAAACTTACTACCTCCTTATAATGGGACTCATCAGAAAACTTTTTCCCTCCATTCTAATCAGCTGAACGCTACTTGCTTGCAGAATTCTGTCCACTGGTCCCAGTTCTGTCCTTGATGTGAGCCAGGATTCTCTCCCTCCTAGAGAGCTATTGCAAGAACTAACCTATGTAGACCTTTTCTTCCATCAGGTAACTAATGTGTACTCCCAAGACACGATTGGATGACTCTGCCAGCTCTTAGCTTGTCTGTGCTCCATCCAGAAATGAACACTATATTATAGATGTTTACCTTTACAACAAGCCATGAAGGTCCTAACCAACCAAAGGTATTAACAGGCTGTCTACATTGGAGGCTTTCTTTCTGCAAATGTTAAGGGCTGCAAGAAACGTGGCATGGTAGAATCTCCTTGGAGCAGCTGTGATAGAGATGCAAATGCCGATTGTGATCCAGAAGCCCTGTTTCCAGCATTCGCTCCTGCTCACATCCGTGGAGTGGCACATCAGCACTCCGCTCCTGCTCCCTGCAGCGAGGAGCACATGGCTCTCGCAGGCTTCATTATGGCCGATGGCAGTCGGGTGGAAGTTAGGCAGATGCCGGCTGACTTCTCAGCGTGGCTCCCCCAAACGCGTTTTGTTATCATACGGGGGCAAATAATTTTGAGAAGGACTCAATCAAGAGATATGCATTCTTACCATATCTTTGTTTCTTGGAAAAGTTCATTTAAACCAAAGACCTTTACTCATTCTCAACTGTTCCTTATTCTCACAGGTCACGCAGGTAGGAAGACCAACACCCGTGAGGAATCTGAACACGGGCCCCCCTGAGAAGTAAGTGCCAGATTCCTTCAGTCCTACCCTCCATTCCTCTTTGGTTTTCACATCCTGTTTTGAACTAACCGTGTCATGCACATCTTTACTGCTCAACTGCATTCTAATTAAGCCTTATAAAAAAAAAATAAAGCAAATTAGTTGCAAGTTGTAAACGTCCGTTGGCAAATATAATAGCATGGAGTCTTAATACGAGAAGTAAATTTAATAAAATTATAAAGAAATATTTCACTGAAGACAGAATAATTACAAGGCACACTGTCCTGTCAGCAGAGCTGGGCTGGCCCCTGCAGTGTTCCCAGAGGGCGTGACACTGCTGAGACTCAGGGATTCTCCCCGGCACCCCCAGCAGCCCTCCTGAGGATAGACGGTGGCCCCACAGCCACCTTCTGGACTGCGTTCGTTCATCATTGCAGCCACTTAGAAAGCTGTCCTGTTCAAAAGAATTCCACTTCCTTGCTCGGGCGCCTTCTCCCTTTAACAAGGGCTCACTGGCCTGCTCTGTGCCTCTCCCTTCCTCCTGTGTGTGCCTGATGCTCACCCACCATGGCAAAGGGTCAGCTCTCAATGGACACGGAAAAGACAGACCTGCTGTAGTCCATCTCTTCTGCTAAAAGTCTGAATCCTATCCCGGTGGAACACATAAAACCATGGCTTTGCATCAGTTCCTCTTGCTGTTCACTGGCAATTCTGCACACTGCCAACGGGCAGCTGAACATAATGGGCAAATGAGTACCACACTCCCAAAGTGGAGCAGAGACTGTGACGACTGTCGAGCTGTCCCTCAGCAGGTGGGCTCATGAATTCCAAACTCTAGCGATTTTTCTTCCCTATTTCATACAAGGGTGCATCTTAGACCAGTTAGTTCCTTTTTACCTCTTAAGAAAACGAAAGTTCTCCCTGTATTGGCATACAAATAAAATTGTCCGCTTCAAAAAGTTAAGAAAATACATTTGAAACTTAGTCCTGGAAACAGAACGATCGACGAGGGGACTCGTGGTGGACAATACATGGTGACAAACATCACGCCAGGGGCTTCCACATCTTCCCACTGAGTTCTCACGGCTCTGTCATGGCACCCACCTCCTAGGTGAGGAAACTGACACTTGGGGGTTAAGGACACAGTCCAAGATCCACAGCTATCAAGTTGGACAGCATTAAAGTAAAAAAGACAAAAAGTGCATCTAGTTACCCAAGAATGAGGACTCACAATCTAAACACTAGGTAGTCGACAGTAGATCTACATTTATGTTGTGGTCTGATCTTCCTAAAGCTTAATAATTGTAACCACGCTAGTGTTTTATTGTTGAAGAGACGGGATCGGGGGAGGCAGCTTTCCCTTCAGATATGTCTCCATTTGTGTTAATGTCCCAGATCCCGGGTCCCTCCCTCTTCCCCTCACTTAATCCTGCCCTCGGGAGGCGGTACAGCTTGTGATTAGGAAATCTACCCATGAAAACCAGGCACACACAGGCCTGCCTTCCCTCTCCCCTCACAGACAGCACACGCCCTGCACTGCACCAGTGTGTGGGGCACGCGCAGGGCTGGGCTCTGCCCTTGGGGGCGGCCTGGAGGGGCCCAGCACTGACCACTACCCTGTCTGATTCAGGTGCTCAGGAGAGAGCCCACTAGTGCACACGTGTAGACCGTATTTTCCAATATCAACCTGACCAGTCACTACTGTGATGTTCTAGCCTTCCATTCGCCTTATCATTGGTCCTATTCTCAATTAGCTTATACTTGGAGAGAGTATCATTTGTGGGGCCCTGCAAACCCCAACTCCTTTTTTTTGGTTTGTTTTGTTAATCCTTACCCGAGGATATTTTTTTCATTGATTTTTAGAGAGAGTGGACAGGAGGAAAGGAGGGGGAGAAAGAGAGAGCTATTGATGTGAGAGAGACACATCAATTGGTTGCCTCTTGCACATGCCCCAACCAGGGCTGGAGAACAAACTCGCAATCCGGGTACATGCCCATAATCAGGAATCGGACCCGAGACCCTTTGGTACAAGGGCTGATGCTCTAACCACTGAGCCCACCAGCCAGGGCCCCAACACCTCTTTCTGTGCTTATGGGCCCATCTGAGCTTAGAATTCTCTCATTAGAGTGAAAAGCTCCATGTTCCTCCTATAGCCACACATCTCAAAACAGCTTAGAACTTAAAAACGGATGCACATTATTAGGTTTTGTCCCCAAGACACAAAAGGGTTCACAAGTCACATGATTAAGACTAGAGTCAGTGAGTTCTGCGTGAGAGATGGGAGAGTGAACACCAACCTAGACACACGGGAAACAGGATGGTTCCACCGTGCCCTGGGAGTCCAGTAAGCCTGTTATAAATTTGAATCAAGCTTGTTATAAATTTGAATCGATACTACAAGCGAACACGTTTTTTCAGCTCTGTGATATTCCTTGTTTCATTGTATCGCCATAATTTTTAAAAAGCATAGGCATATCCTGCAATCCCATGCTTTGTAAAAGATTCCATTATAAGAGTAATCATTATTGAACCTTTTAGTCCAGATGTAATTTCTTACATGTTACAACAAGTTTGGCACGCATTGTGAATTTCAGCCAAGGTTGATCAAGTTCAATAACTTGGCTAACCAACCATGTGTACGACTCATTATAGAAGTAATAAATAGATTCATCAAAATGGACATGAAAAAGCCGTAAGAAAATCGGATGCCATTTCCAGGCTGCCTTGTAAAAGCACCTCTTGGACTGTAATATAATTTTATATATAGTTATCGCACCTACTCATCATTCAATAGCAGGCATATATAAAACAATCATCGGCCCACATATGCATGCTGAATAAATTCCAGTTCCAAAGGTGAATTCTCTACTCCAGAGATCTCAAAAGCCGCATCGATGCACACGGGCTTATGTGCTCAATTCCCCAAAAAAATCAGATCGAGTAGAAAAGGAGTTAGATAGCCATGCCTACAGATGTCCTCTTCCTTCACATTATCTTCTGGGGGTCAGTTTTAGTGGATGTGTTTTATTTTTCACGAATACTTTCATTCCAATTATTCTCCTAGCCTACTGATAATTGGAAATTGTAGCAGAGAGAAAAGAAAGCCTGATTTAGATCGAGGTCATGGATGGAAGAAAGAAATCCCAGTGCCTAGAACAGAAAAATCTCCTATCATTGACTATACAGAAATCAACAAAGCTGGCCTCAGACATACGAACACGATTCACAAAATTTCCCTTCCAGGAGGAAAGTAGGGGAGGGCGGGGATAAGGGGAAGAGATCAACCGAAGGACTTGTATACATGTATATAAGCCAAACCAATGGACATGGACAACAAGGGGATAATACTATGTACCTGCTGTGAACTTAAAACTCACCTAAAATGAGGACACATTTGTAATACCTTAACTAATAATAATAATAAAAAAAATTCCCTTCCAGGGACAACAAAACTTGAACGACTGCAGGGTTAAAAACCGAAACTCCCCCGACTGCACTGCCCTCCTTGATGCTTCTGAAAGGAACTCAAACACTGTTTGAAAAGCTCATTTTTTAAGGAAACGAAAGCCTCCCCTTCTCACAGAGAAATTGTCCCCACATTTGGTCAACCACAGGGGAGCTGGCAGCATCATGTTCCGAATTAAACACTGGAAATCATGCCGTACACTTCACACACTGCCCGGCGCTAACACGGCCCCGGGTGAGGAACTGTGGGTGTCTTCTCTCCAGGAGGGGAGCCTGAGGGAGAGCCTGCACCCCCTGACTCTCAGCCAGGCCCTGTCCTCATTACAGAGCCCCAGGGAGCCAGGCTTGTCTATACGGCAGCGCCTGCACTGTGACAGCATTTGGACGTTTCGACGTGCAGGGAGCCCCTGTTCCATGTGTGCCTCACTTCTCTCTCCCGTTCTCTGTGCCGCCAGCACCGCAAGTCACCAGAAACTTCTTGTTCAGTTTAATGTTTTCTGCTCGATTTTCTCGCTCGCACTCGTGTCGAGGGAGCACGGTATGACGATATTATGAACGTCCTCACACTCTCCTGGTTCTTCTCGCATCCTCCATGAAGACACGGCCAAGCTTTCTGAAACCGGAGTTCTCTTCACAAGGAAAAGAGCCCGGCTATTCATTACAGACAGCATCTAAATCATCACAAGCTCAGCCAGAGAATGTGAATTTTTAACTCCGCACGAGCAGAGCATTACAACAGTGGAGCGCTTTATTTTCTCAAAAAGTTAGCAACTGCCAAATTCTTCCAAGGGCTTAAATACCATAATGACAGATACTGATGTACAGGAAGATTAAAGTAAAATCTGAAACTAACCAGAGAATGAAGATGTGAGCCAGAGATGTGCTTTGAAGAACAGAAGTAATGAAAAAGAAAAATCTCATTTCAATTGTCATGACGGAAAAAAAGGTTAAAGGGAAAGAAGGGAAGAGGGCTTAATGGTTCCCCAAAGACCTAGAGTAGGTCAGGT